>NC_090697.1:6708750-7024791 GCF_040954835.1 Lepisosteus oculatus
TTTTCTTATTAATCTGAAAAATTGTCTATTTTTCATATCATGCAAAGTTCTTGTCATTTCTGTGGTTTGAATGACAAATATGAAGAAAACCTGTCCTCTTTTTCCCATAGAATAGAAGACATGTTTTTCTTTCAATGTGGAATGAAATTCAGCTGTGAATGTGTATTATATGCATTTATAGTAAAATTGTGCTCTAAATCTACAATATACAGTATCAATGAAATGAAAATAAAAGCTCCATTATGTTGCAAAAACAGGAATTAATCATTGTATAATAAATGAAGCTCCATGCTTGGAATTTATCTGGTAAATGCTTCTGTGGATGACCAAGTAAAACATTACCATATAGCTATCACTAGGAATTAATGTGTGAGAATTTCATCGACTCAAATGCAAAATGATTTGATTAGGTGATCTATGCTGTATGTGAAGGGAATGCTGAGGTGAAATGCCTCTACGCTTGATTCTCCTTAAGCTACATTGTATGCAAGTTAGAAGCCTGTTAAGGTCATCTCAAGGCTTAGCTGAAATCAACCTTTTAAACAATAGTCAATACTCAATGAATAGGCTTAAAATGCCTTTAAGAACTGTCATCTAAACTGTATGAAGATAGAAATGACAATGAGATTCATTAATGCCCTATCTTTAGTGTGAGATACAATAAGTGTAGGATATTATGTTATATTGTGATGATAAAATAATGAAGAAATACATACAGTACTGTAAGGAACATCATTTCAAATTTATTATTAACTGAAAATATGCTTTTTACTTCTCTATGTACATGAAATGCATGTTAAAGGCACAGACTAACAACCGTTCCAGTACCAATAATGTTCTAATATAACCTTATTATTCTTCTGCGACACCTTCAAATCAAACATCAATATCAACTTCTGTACATAATTGAACAACAATTACACATCTAACTCATTACTAATTGACTATTGTAATTCCCTGATGGCACATCTGAGTTTGTTTTCTGATGTATTTGTTACTGTTGCTTTTAGCCTATGATATGTTTGTATAAAGGAAATGTGGTACTTTTCAGGATATTGTCATTTTAAAACTGGAAATACTGCATTTAGTAGTGATTTAATTGTAGGTGAATATGTAATTCTTCAGTTTTACTCATTTATCTGTCCTAAATTTATTGATGTGTCCATTTGCATCATTAAAGGTTCTATAAAGTATCTTCTAAAAATGTTACTAAATGTGTCTAGTTTAAAATACTGTACTACCCCAAATTTAATAATTTCAAAAATATAAAGATAACTTTTTTATTATTAAAGGAGAAATTAACACTTTGTTAGAGCCTATTAGATTGTCAAAGCTATTCAATAAAATACAGATGATTGATTCTTTTTATGATGTGATCAATAAATTATTGATCTAAATAAGGTTAGATGACAAATCTTGAAGTATTAATCAATAGCAGTACACTAAAGGCCAAATCATTAACCACTTTTTCTCTGCTACATATATTAATAGTTTTGCTGACTTTTGAATATAAAAAAATACAAATTAAAATAAAAAACAGTTCCCATTATCTTCTTGTTCCTTCATTAAGGACAAAAGGCCAAAAAGTCAAAAATTCCTGATGAATTATAACCAGTTCCCTTTATCTAAAAAGGCACTTTGAAGTAAAGAAATGTATGTAATTGAATAATGTGGCCATATTCTAGACGCATAGATACTCAGTGACTACCCTTTAGGCAATTTCTATGAAATTGACATTTAATGAGAATCTTACTGGCAATGACAGATATGCACTTCAACTTTGCCTGACTCTTTTAACTCAGGTGGAGTTACAGATGAATACATTTGTTATCAAATTGACTTCTTCCAAAAATCTAGTAAGACTAACTGAGTCCAATTTGAAATTTTTACAGTCTTCAGTCTGTTTTTCAACTAATAATGATGCAGACCTTCTCATCTTACATGTGGTGGTTCATGAACTTCAGAAATAAGAGCTTTAACATTTTTCTCAGATGTAAATATTTCCAAACATACATTATAAAGTGGCATTACAATTACTTTTGAAAATACAAACAAGCAAAACCCCCAAACTAAAGATGGGAGGCTTTATATAATGCCTGTCATGGATCTCCCGCAATATTTGTTTTCTGAACCCCTATTATTTATTGTCAGAAAATGAATTAGACCCTTGTGAAAGCAACAGTAGATGTACTTTATAAGAGTGGCAACTTAAAATGTTACATTTGTCTGTTAAAGTCATCTGGTGATTTGTTGTGCCTTTTGAAATCAAAGTCTTTTTATCTGAGAAACTATTAAAAAAAACCTTACTGTAAATGAAATATAAATAATTATGCAAGATGAATGGATATGTACAGTAGGTTTATCAGCTAAATCTGAAGTTTTCACCAGAGAAAAACTGAAATTGGATATCAAATATTGATACTTGCTAAAGTATTGATACTTGCTATTTGTTAAATGTCAATATTTAAGGTTACTATTTGGTTCACTGCACATTTTTATTTTTTTTTACAGAAAACCATATGTTAAATAATGAAGGATCAAATCTATAATTATAATATACCGTACAGTACTAAAGTATTAAACTGTTGTTTACTGCACAATAACTTCCTTCAGATGTAAAAGCATTGTCATCCCTTGAACCAATATCACTGAAACAGGCATGAAACCTATCCAAACCTGTTTGCTGTTTAAAATATAAAAACTATTAATTAATTTGCCCAGAGGCTAGTGATGTAAAACTTAAACTTTTGTGTTTTCTTCATGAATCAGTGTTTCAGTAGGATTCAAAACTGTATGTAAAGTGCAATGTCATAAAAGTGAAACAAGCAGAACAAAGTGAAATGAGGGCAACATGTAAAGAATGTAAAGGAACAACTAAAGGTTTATTCCATGCTGAAAAGAAAAGAAACACACAACTGAAATGTCTTTTTATGGAATAAACCTTTACTTGTTCCTTTGCAGCCTCCGCATGCTGACGCAGACATCTACGTCATGTTCAGAATTTAGAATGGTAAGGGCAACAGCAAGAAGAAGGAAACAGAAGAAATCAGATGCTGTAGTAGGCAGTTATAGCAGTTTTCAGAGCATGTATGTGATTAAAAAGGTGCTTAGTGCCCATTCAACTAAAACAGCTAAATTTAGATTTGGGGACATACTTGAAGTATACTCTTCACTAGCGCACCCATTCATAGAATACTATTACCCCTGCGATAAGAGAAATATCGTTGGGGAAAGAGTACAGTGAAGGGCAAAATGATTAATTCTAATTCTAAAAGCCATGTCATGAGGATAGGCTGAAAAGAATTACTTGTAAGTAGCTTAGAAACAAGAGTCCTAAGTGACCTAATGAAGGTATTTAAGACTGTAAAAGGGAGGGAATTTAAAGAGAGGTTAACACCTACAATACATAATATTTTGAAGATCACATGGAGGAGAACTAGGGTTTGTTAAGTAATGGATTCACATTGGGCTATTATAAAAATGAAAAAGAAGACATTCTTTAGACAGCTGCTCCTTGTATTTATGTTCCTGTGTTCTTAAAAAATAGTTTGTAGTTTTAAGATGGTAAAATATAAATGCTGTTTAATTTGTCTATCTATGTATATAAACTTTGGATTTCTTTGGACAGCAATTTATCAGATTAATCGTCCCTTTGCTTAGTTCAGGAAGGGGTATATCAACACAAGTTAGAGTATTCCAAAACAATAACTTTATGTTTCTCACAAAAATAAACTCATGTAAATTCATGTAATATGAATAAACAATCTTCTGTCAAACACCTTAAAGCATTAAGGATTAAGCTTTAAGCATTAAGCATTAAGTACCTTAAACCTTAAAGCATTGCATATCACAAAAAAATAATAAAAATTGGGGATATACACTGAGTACTTCTACTGTATTTAAATAATATTGAAGCAAAAGAAAAATAGGTATATTGTGAGAATAACTAATTAAAGCATTAATTGTTTATGTGCAAAAAGTGAGATGCTACCTAATACCATATTATGATCACATGCAACAGTGTCATTGGTTTTTGGATAACCCATTAGAAAGAGCCACACTGCCTGGAGTACATAGTTTAGACAGTGACTTTTCATCATGGATGGAATATTAAACTTGGGTTGGACACTATGGCTTCTGAAGAGAAAATCGTACTCATCAAGAGCAAAACAAATGTTTAGCTAATGGATCTTTGGACAAGATTGTAGCTGTGTCTGGACCATATTCCCCAGAATCCTTTGGGGAATGAGCTTCTTCTGCCCTCAGTCTCCTGACCAGTTGTGAGAAGACAATTGGTCAGGTGTATTTAAAAAGCAGGAAGCAGAGGGTTTCTTGGTCAATCAGTGATATTCGCCATTTGAAGGATAAAAAGGCCCACCCTCTGTGTGCTCAATTCACCAGTGGAAGGACTGACACAGTGGGCACGAGGAATGTGTGAGTTTTGTCAAATTGAACTTATGAG
Source organism: Lepisosteus oculatus (assembly GCF_040954835.1). NCBI lineage: Eukaryota > Metazoa > Chordata > Actinopteri > Semionotiformes > Lepisosteidae > Lepisosteus > Lepisosteus oculatus. The sequence goes on from NC_090697.1 coordinate 6,713,213, forward strand.
TTTTGAGAGTTGTTTTTGAAGCGTCTCAGTGGAGACTGAGTTTTGAAGAGTAGTTTTCAAGCCAATAAGCAGTATACTGTATGTGACTAGATGTGATAATTAGGGAATTGAAGAAGTCAGACAGGAGTTCAAAAGACAGTTTAGCTTTTGTTTGTTTTATTGTTTTGATTGTGATAGCTGTTTCCCCTCTGCACTTTAAATAAAGAGCACAGTTTTTGAACCTATTGATTGTGTTTGTGGCTGTTGTCCTGGACCTGCCTTTTTTAAAGATCCAGTATTGTCATGCCCAGTAGTTCCCTAACACTTTTAAAAGTAAACTCAGTACAGGAAATTAAAGTTATCCTAACCTTGACATCGACTATCTAGTAGGCTTTTTTTTTTACTGAATGCTCTATCCCTCCAACTCAAACCTAGAGAAATTTGACTATGACCTTTTGTAAACCTCAGCAAGTTTGGTGGAGGAAATTACAAAAACCTCACAAAGTAGCAATCTACTACCCCTCAAAGTAGCTGGCTCTGTTTTGCTTGACAAATCTTCTGCTCTTAATGATAACCTAACGCAAGGTACTGATAGTCTTGCTGTTTTGAAATTCTGCTTGTTTCTTTGACTCATGCCTCCACATCATAATGCATTCAATGAAGGGCTGCAGGATGAAGATTTGAGCTACAGTGGAGGAAGACAGGCTGACTGTTGATATAAAGCCTGTCCTATAGAGACGCCCTTAAGGCATCCAGATACCCCATCTGTTCCAGCCTTATTGAGAGAGGTTGCGATAATCATTCAGTCCCCTTCTACCTGATCAATTAATTGAATCAGTTAATAACTCTGTTTTCCCTAATTCTACTGAAAAAATGTGACACATTCATGCAATTCTTTCACATCAAGATACATACTGTAATATTCATAACCAGTTACAGACTTCACCTCCTGCACACATGACAACTAGATGTTTCCTCCTTTTGCATTTCAGTTCTCTCACTACCTTCTCTGCTCTTTGTAGATTTGTTACTAACTTCATAATGAGTTCCTGAAATCTACTCTTGTTCCTGTAGGCTGTTGCTTTCACATATGTGTTAAAGAAAACCTAGCCATAATCCCCTAGTAATTACCAACTTGTGTCCTTTTTCCAACTTGCCTTAGTTCACAGAAAGTTTTGAATGAGTGGTGGCAGTTCAATTACAATCTCATTTTGCATCTATGGAGCTCTTCAAACCTTTTCAGTAAGGGTTTTGACAGAGACACAGTACTGAAACAACCCTTTAGGTTAAAGCAGTTAATGATTTTCTTATGGCGTCTGACACTAGGTCACTTAATATTTCCCTCCTTCTCGATTTAAATGCAGTTCTTGATACTATCAATCTTGGCATCCTGCTGAATCACATGGGGAATTGTCTTGGATCACAAGTGCTTACCTAAGATAATTTGCCTCTTATTTGGCTACCAAGAACCTAGATGCAAATCTATCCTGTTTTAATTCTGAGGTTGTTGTCACAATCGTAAACCCCTCCTCTTAAGGACGCTCCACCCCTTCCTTGTTTAGTACTCATTCCCTGCACCTGCCTCCAGTTCCTGCCCCTCGTCCTATAAAAGCCGGGCGCTCACTCTCTTCCGGGCTCTGCATTGGATCCTGTACCAGGTGAATCCGGGACCTGGAAGCGCCTGGTCCCATCAAGGTTTTACTTTCTGTTCCTGTTCCCATTCCCGTGCCGGTCCCAACCCGGTTCTTTTTTTAATCTCGTCTGTCTTGGATGGATCGCCCGTCTTGGATTCCCCTTTTGGACTTGGCTCTGGACTGTTTGCCTCTGCCACACCTCCTCCGAACACCAGTGCACCATGGACACACCCCCTGTTTTCATTCCCGACTCCCGCATGCTTTTTATCCCGTGTTTTCCTCACTCATCCCTGGATTGTGTCATCTTTATAGGGTCTGGAAAGAACACTTTCGTTACAGTTGCCCTGCTTAATCATGGTGTTCCAAAAGTTTCTGTGCTGGGAATATTTGCATGTTGCTTCTTGGTCAGATCACTCACCTTCGTGCACTTGCTTCATTACTATTCTAAACACACCCAGACACCATTGCCGCAATCAGACACCACTGTTGCAGTTCATGCATTTTATAGTCTGGCTCTTATTCACAGAACTGGAAATTCAGGCCTTCTTTCCCTCATGAAGACCTGATTGTTGCTGAATTATGTCTCCACTTACAGTAGTGGACAACAGAACCTTTTTGTGTGCAGCACTTCCCTGTGGATCTCACTGCCCAAACCCACTGCGACATTTGCACTTTCAAAAATCATGACCTAAGTCCTGTATTTTCTAATGATTTAGAATAAATAATATTAGTTACTACTAGTAGTAAAAACTACTGGTTTAAAAAAAAAAAACTTTTTAAAAGGAAAAAGTTATTCAAAGTAGGTGTGCTCAAGAAGGTAAATTCATGTCTAAACTACATTTGAGTCTTTTGCAGGAGACTGTCTGTGATACAAAGATCATGCAAAATTCTGGTGATTTGCCTTCTTATCCCAAGTGAATAGGGCTCAGGAGCAAAATCCAATTAGTTAACTTAATTCTCACATTTCAGCACAGGGTTCCTCCTTGCTTGTACTCTATCTGAATTAATAAAGGATTATGTCCACAAATGTTTAATTAAAGTCTTTAATATTTATTCCAATTTGGAATGCCAGTAACACCAAAGGCATTAAAGTTAATAGAAATATGACAATTCTTCAAAAAATAAAGTATGTAAAGGTGCATTGCTTGATTTGATTAATATAGCTTTCCCACCATATATCCTTATGGTAAATTAGTAGTTGCTATAGAAATTGTACTATTTCAATTACCCTTAAAACATTTTTAATAATTCCTTCTAATTTTCACTTTAGATTTTAAAGTGGCAGAGGCAGGAGTCAGCACCCTGCAGCTGCCAGAGAAACATTTGGATCCATCACCCGTCTCCCTTCACCCAGCCACTCCAGCCCCAGGCTATTTCCTTGCTGAATGTCCAGTGAGATAACACTGGCTGCTACAATACTGGTTACTTTTGTCATCAATTGGGTTGATAAACATGGGTTCTACAGTAACATTCACAGGGCAGTCGCATTATTAAGCTGTACATCTGCAGTGCAGGTGTAGCGGCGAGGCTTGTTAATAAGACAGAATTAAGTGTTGCGGTGCTTTCCCAAATGAGGCCTCATCTCCCTTCATCTTTGTGGTGCAGCCACAGAGAAGCTATTCATGCAGGCTGATTTAAAGATGTTTTCTTTTGATAAGGGACAGCTCCTAAAGGGGGATGCACTTAGCTAAGCCTGGCTATCATGATCAATGGTCATCCATTGGCGCCTATCTGTCTAGGGAGTGCCAGATGGACATCTGGACTGCATTCCTAAGTGTCAGGAGTAAATGATAAATATCTCACCTTGATCAACCAATCAGGGACTGGTAGGGCCGAGAAACCCACGTGGGACTCTGATGCCCATGGAACTTTCAGCCAATCAACGAGCTGAAGTTCCTCAGGGTAAAAACAGGCAACACAGAGGGCCTGAGAGAATTCTGTGGACGTTTCTAAAGGGAATTCAAAGGAGAATTCCAGGGCAGGACGGCCCAGGAGCAGAAAGCTCCCAAGGGCAGAACATTCTCGCAGCGCACCTTCTGACCATCCTGAGACTCAGCCCGGACAACCACGGAATGGCCAGTGTGTCCGAGTGTCAGAACTTTCCTTTGTTCTAAGAGTCGAGAGCGGAGGTTGCCAGAGAGTAACCAGAGGATCCACCCGAGGTTAGCACCAGCAGCAGGCCTCATGAACAGGTCGGAACTGTGGACAGCTGAATCACTATTCAGAACTAGCGCTTCACCAGGAACGAAACCGGTCCTCTTCCTGACCTGCTGGGACCCACAGTCGTCTTTTCTCCTGTGCACAAACTTTGCTAGTTAAAGCCAACACTAACTAGCCGGTCAGTGAGCATCAGCAGCGCACCGTCGCAAGCCGCACAGCACAGCCTGGCACGGAGCCAGACAGCGCGGATTGGACAGCAACAGCCTGCAACTGTTTCTTTGAGTCCGCAGGAGATCTGAATCCCCAGAGATTGGATGAGTATTCAACTTCAATGCATTACAGCTCGAGAATTCAATTGTTATCCCAACCAGATGATATCAATTTAATTCCTAAGAGTTATGTACTTGTTTTGAGTATCCAATATTGAAGTTATAACCAAGTTCATTTACGAAATGGTCTAAATGAATGATATACTGAACGTATGTCCTCTTGATATATGTAACACTTTGTAACTGACTGAATATATACCTTTTGTATTCTGATAACCCTCTCGATTAAGATCTGTTAGGTTTATATGCATATTCTATGTATTAATAAATGTATCCTCGTGTATTAGTACCTGTGTGTGTGCATTGTTTGAGTTTTATCACATGGTTGGATTCTAAGGCCATCAAAAGAATCATTTTGTGATTTACTGCTAAAATTAATAATTGTCCCAGTAAATGCCCAAACCCTACACAGGCTTTGTATCAGGTTGCAGATATTGGCTTGTGGAACCTGGATAAGCAAGTATGAATTTACTTCATCACTGCGAGTAAATTTCTGTAGATAGTAGACATTCCTGCCCAGAATATCAAACGTAGATCTCACCATGAATATGTCAGTATACTACTCAGAATCTCATTCTGGTACACTATGTGCCATGATCGGTGACATCCAGCATGTTGGTCTGTACAAAACCCTGATTCCTTACTTGGCTCGATTTGTCTCTCCAGTGAGTCCACCTTACTCCAACACACTGGTGGCATGAAAGCAATCTTCTCTTGAAAGGAGGAGAATAGGGGCTTCTTTCTGTGATATTCTGTCTTGATTCTGACCAGATATGACATTCGACAGACTAAATCACTTCAACAGCTGTGCTTGATGAGTTAGTACTTATTAAACAGTCAAAATCAATCAAATGTATCATGATCATGAATGATGCCAAAAATGTTCAATTATCCAAAATCTGTACACTTTTTTTCTAGGAACATACAAATAGAGTGATAAACTTTGTATGATGCTCAGGCTATTTAATTAATCTACTTTCCAAGGAACACTCTCCAGGGTTAATATACTGTAGCTTTTTAAGAGCATAAGGTGATTATGGATTGTGGGTATAAATATTAATTAAGTAAAAACTAATGAATATTAATCCTCTTACTGTGATATTATGTAAAAAAAATCAATATATTCATTACCAAGTCAAATACAATATTACTGAGGTAACACACAATTAGATGACTATTAGATGGGAGATTTTCTCATATCTTCAGCTTGCTATACTGTACATCCTCAATTTCCTCAATTGTCTAGGTACCTGCAGGATGGCACATAAGGGAACTGGGACTGTTTTCCCACAAGCAATTCAGCTTCATTGGTTCTGTTTCACTGCTGAAACCATATTTGCCTTCATAACTCAGGTTACCTTAGAGATACACCAGATTTGCATTTTTTAATTTAAATTGAAACTGTAAGGTGAATTTTAATTGATGTCAGTTAGCTACAGTATAATATATTTTTTTAATCTACAAGGACACTGCTTTTGCTTTTCTCTTTGTTTCACAATAGTTATAATCACATGGAACCTAATTCCAAGAACAATGGCATACACAATCTGTTACCGAATCTGCAGAATACTTCACAGAATTTGGCGGAACATTTTTTTATCATGGACCAGATTGAGCAAGCAATGCTCAGTTATTGCACAATTCCAGATTTAGTTAACACAGCCGTCTGCTGTGCAGCTTTTCTTTTACTTCATGGTTAACAGGACCCATGCCATTACTTGGCAGTAATTAAGAAATATCTTAAACTGCCTTTCAATGTTTTTTTAATTTGTATAGAGGTAGCAATATATCAAATCTACATAGCTCATAAGTAAGCTGTCTTAGTGTAAATCTACCTCTAAGCCAAGTTATTAAGAAATCAAGTTATGGATTATTTACTAGTTTATGTCCTGCACATGTACCATTATGTAAAATAATAGACATGCCACAAAGGCAGAATCATTAAATAAATTAGGTAAGGGCCCAGCAGATAACTGAATTTAAACTGAGGGGAAAAGCAAGTCAGGATAAAAGCGAGAAAGCAGAGAAGGAATTAGAAAACCTGTCGAAGAAAGTCTGTTCATAAAAAAGGCAATATAAAAGGCAAGTAGAGCTGGTATGAGATGTGCTGGTGTTATGGGACATAAGTACAAGCTTGACTAGGGTTTTAAAAAGCAAAAGGAGATGATAGTGTTAAACTGGAGTTACGATCTGGAAGACCCGAGTAGTTAGAAAAGGGAATTTAGACAAAATGGGATGAAAGACAATTACTATTAGCCTATGCAGTAAGTCCTAAACAAAAAGATCTAACAAAATACTTGTGGTTAAAAGCACACAAACAAGGGCAGGAGATAAGAACCCTATTCCTAAAAAAGAAGAGATCTGAATTAGAAAGAGTTTATTTGAAATACAGACGCAACACTAGGAATGCAAGAGAACTGGGAGCAAAGCTGCTTTTGTATCACATTGAAGATATAGAAAATAACAGGGCAGTGTTAATGTTTTCATTCAGATACATGTTTATAATAATAGAGCATGGATATGATAAATATTTAAAAATCAACACTTGTCAAAAAGTAAATTGATATTCTTAACTATACAGGTAGTGTAGATGATAAGAATGAAAATCTGAAGCAATTGTGCGTTTTCAGAAAAGGCACATTTACAAAAGATTTTATAAATGAGGGACATGCAGCAGACAGCTGCAGGTACAGTGTATTTGTGAGTGTATTATGTAGTGTGTATAAGGTACAGGTATGTATCAGGTTTAGCATGGGGAAATAAGAGAGAGTATAACAGGTTTAATGGAAGTGGGAGAAGGGATACTTCATACAGACACACATTGACTGCTGGGAATGTAGATCTCAGAGAAGGTTTAAGAAATAAAATGTGTGGAGAAAGAAATGACTGAGGAGGTACATTAAACAAGTCTTGGGTGAAGGTACTGAAACTAATGAGTCAGTTAAGATAAATAGAGATAATAAAATGTAAAGTTAAAACATTAGATTAAGACCCATGGTGAACAGCCTAAAGCACCCACTATAAGAATCTGAATGAATACTGCGTTTCCACCCAAACAGGGATTTCAGAAGCCTACATGCAGATTTAAGGAATCTGTCTGAGAAGGACCTCAGTAGTTGAGGTGTTTGCTAACCATAATGTAGGTGGGCTGAGAAGACCTAATGAAGTTGGAGCAGCCTGTTTGTTTGGGTTGCAATTTAACATTTATCATAAATAATAATAATAAATCATAAACTTTATTTTATATAGCGCTGTAAAGGTGGCTTCTCAAAGTGCTTTACAGAATGGCAACAACAATAAATAAAAAGAATACACAAGATAAAACACAGTTACAATATATAGAGGAGACCGTGGATGGTGGTACTAAGAAAAGTAGAAGCAGAGGGGTATAGAATGGAACCAGTTAAGTAAAGGCTCTTCTAAAGGGTTTGAGTCTGGATTTGAAGGAGTTTAGAGAAGGTGACTCTCGGATATCCTTGGGGAGAGAGTTCCAGAGCTTGTGGGAATAACAGGAGAAGGCCCTGTCACCCACAGAGTGTAGATGGGCTTGGGGGACAGTAAGGAGAGCAGAATTAGAAAACATTTATGCCTGCTGTGATATGTTTAATTTTGGGGTTGTTTGTTATTAAAAATCATGAACCCCAATATATACAATATATTTTTGCCTGCCACCTGCTTCTTTCTATTAAGCCCAAACTTGGCTGATAATGGGCAGCACCACAATGACCCAAAGCAGTGGTTTTCAACCAGTGGGCCACGGTGGTACTGCAGGTGGACCATAAAATGATTGTTATGATTGTAAAAGAGTCGTACATATATAACATAATATGCAGTATATAATATAAATAAGATAAATATTTTATAGATATCATGGCTTAGCATGCCGCGTGACTGACAGACTACAATTTAGCTCAATTAAAAGTGACATGACAAGAAAGCTAATACAGAATGTAATATGACTGCCTAATTACCCGTCATATCATGGATAAATCTGCGATTTCCCTCACGGAATTAATAAAGCATCTATCTAAGTGGCTTGAATTTGGTTCTCTTACGAGGAAAGACACAGAGGAAGGCCTATCTACAAGTAACGAAACCGCTTCAGTGTCTCATACCAATAACCCAAAATCCAAACCCAAACTAAAAAGAGAAAATACAGTACCTGGCTCTGGGCTTTACGTGCGTGGGAACTGAGAACGAGCCGCTGCTGTGTGTTGTGTGTTCCGAAGTGTTATCAAATGAGGCTTTAAAGCCAAACAAATTACGTCGACAGCTGGAGACAAAACGTTGTGGTCACCAGAAGACATAATGTGTCCAAACCTATTGAGTTTGTTTTTAACAAACTTAGAGAACACCAGAGCAGGAAAAGAATTCTTGAATCTGCTTGTGCGGGAAGCAAACAAACTAAAGCAATTGAAGCTTCCTACAGTGTAGCGCAGCTTATACAATAGCAAAGGCTGGGAAGCCTCATACAATTGGGGAGAATTTGATTTTGACTGCTGCAAAAGAAATGGTTGGTGTCATGTTAAGAGAGAATACCCGTAAGTACGAATAATTAATGAGATGGCATATAATGTAACTCAGCAGCTGTTACAAAGAGCATGAGAGAGCCGCTTTTTTGGGTGAATCTACGGATATTGCAAACCTTTCCAATCTCCTTGCATACAGTATGTTAGATATGAACATAATGTTACTTGTGTCTTTACGTATACATTCAACTCCTGAAGTCATTTCTGACGTTTTATTGTGTGGGATAGAATGGTCAAAATGTGTGGGGGTGAGCGGGGTCGTTACGTGTGGGAAAGCTACTGCACCACTTGTGACACCTGTGCACTGCAGTTTACATAGGGAAGCGTTGGCTGACAATAAATGTCAGCAAATCTTAAGAGTGTCTTGGTTGAGGCAGTTAAAATAGTCAACTTCATTAAGAGCCTGTACAGCCACGCTTATTTCGAGTGCTATGTGAAGAAACGGATAGTGATCACGTTCAGCTTCTTTTGCACACTGAGGTACGACGGCATTCTCGGGGCATGATGCTTTCTTGGCTTTTTGAGCTGCATGATGAAGTACGTTTTTTATCCAACTCAAAATTTGAGCTGTCAAATCGTTTAGATGATTTTGAGTGGCTCGCTAAATATGCTTATGTTGCGGACATTTTCAGTCACTTAAATGGACTCAGCCTTGGTCTTCAAGGTAAAGCAGTGACAATTTTTAAATAGAAAATAGAACCCACAATCAAGAAACTGGAACTATGGGCCGAACGTATCGACCAGTCAAACTACCTCTCGTTTGAAAATGTGTCAGATTTTCTAACAAAATAAAAAATGCAGCTACCAGCCTCTGTCACAAAGTTAATAACAGAGCACCTGCAAAGTTTGAGGACTCAATTCCATGACTACTTCCGGCTCCAGATGTTCAGTTTAGCTGGGTTGAAAATCCTTTTTTAAACCTATGTGAAGAGCCCCTCGCAAGTTTGAACGCTAAGGAGACAGCCTTGTGGACCTGTCCTGGAGTTTTTCACAGAAACTCTGAACACATTTTTGGCTTCATGTTATTTCGGAGTATACTGATCTTTCGGACACAGCAGTGAGATTTTGTGATGCCAGTTCCGAAAACATATCTTTGTGAAACTGGATTCTCTGCGCTGGTGGCACTAAAGAGCAAAGCGTAAAGCTGAGCCAGACCTCTACTTGCGGCTTTCCTCTCTGCAGCCCGACATCCAGCATTTGGATCTCTCACTAAGTGAGCCAGAATGAAGGTGTGTGTGTTTACTGCCAGGCTAGTTGTAGGCTGTTGAGTGACTGTGAATTCCTGCGTCCATTGAAAAATGTTACTATCCCTGCCTCCCGGCAACGGAAGAGGCAGAAGTAGGCGTAGCCCTACTCCATCAGTTTACCTATCAGTTTTCCTATTCACCACCACACCCCCGTCTCTTCCTATTTAAACACCTGTCTTTCCCTACCTCCTTGCTCAGTATTGGTTTTCCTTTCGAGCTTCCTGGTTGCGCTACTCCTACTCCTACTCCTACTCCTACTCCTACTTCTACTTTGTGTTCTTCTTGGCTTTCGGTTTACAGTTTTTCCCCTTTTGACTACGGCTTTTCGGATCACGGCTTGGTTTCGTTACTCACGCTCTGTTTTGGATCTCTGGCTACCCCTGGACTATCGGATTGCTCTATTGTCTACGATTTCGGATCACGCTTCGGCTTCGGTAACTCGTTCCCTTTTGGATCTCTGGCTTCCCCTGGACTCTCGGCTCGTTCCTTCGACTACGGCTTTCTTTGGATCACGGCTAGGCTTTGTCAGCTCCTGCAAGTGGGTTCACTCACTGGTTTCGGTCCCTCTTACCGAATCCATAACAAAAAATCTATGTGTTGAATATAATGTAACGGATGGGGAGTTAACATCTACTTCTGTTTTGTAATTGTTCTGATAGTTATTGAGCATATTTTTGTTTCTCAACATCTTCATAAGTTCATGGGCACAGAAGGCTACTCTGCACTTCTGGAAAAAAAATCAGTTCGTTTTAATTCCGCCCATTCAGTTTTTGTTTTTGACAGGCTAACGTTAAGTGCCTGAGAGATCATAGAAAAGAAAGAGCTGTAGTGGCGCTTTAGTTTTTACAATATTTATTTTCATTTTTATTTATTTCATGTATTTATTTTTGGGTGAGGTGCTGACTGGACTCCTTCTGTAATCAATAAAAGGTCTTTGTAAAGCCATGTTTGTAGCTTGAATATGCGTATTTTCTCTGAATATCAATTAGGCTACTGCTGATGTATATACTGTAGCTAGCCTGTTTCTAAACCATAAGGACGGCCTGGTCCTTGTATGAGCCAGAGAAGTTTTTATGGTCGGTCATGTGGGACGTGATCTGTAATAGGTTGGGAACCCCTAGGTTGGGGTCCAAAGCATCCATCCAAATCAACAAGGGACTTTACTACACACAAAATAAATGTTCACAACTGACCATGTCTATCTCCAGATTTAAATCCTGAACATGTTAACTCCAGATGTCAGTTTTCTAATGCTAATCAAAGGGTCTGAAGGAGCAAGTTAACATGGAGGAATGTTCATAAATTTCCATCTGAATTGCCAGAAATCCATAGCTCACAACAGGAGGTATATAGTCAGTGCAATTCCTCCAGGGACTGATTTACAAAATACTACAGGAGTTTGAAACAATGTGAATCTCACGTTATCTGGACTTAAATTATTTATGGCAAATTATTCTTATTATGATGATGATGATGATGATGATGATTATTACAGCATATGTGGCTATTCTGTGCGGTGTCATTACGTTTCCTGTATAACATTGTGATTTTTTTAAACAGGAAATAGCATTCCATCTGTAAATATGTTAGATTTATTGTTCCCATTTCATTAAGGTGTATGACTAAACGTGAAGGACACAGTAGTCCTCAATTATGGGGCTAATACCCACTGAATATTATGGATTTTAAGGCCAAAACTGGCAGTGGAATAGGACTCTGCATATTTAACTACTCTATTTTTTTATAATGCCCATAGACAATAACCATTGGGATTTAATCTAATTGGACTGATGTACCATGCTTCACTTGGGAGCAATATAGCCAAGGGAAATGTCAAGTTAAAAGGAATCAATTAGGGTGTAGCGATCTAAAATATTTTCACTTAACCACATGTGGTTACCAGAGGCTTATTTAGTACCTGACCACTGCTGAGATGGCTGATACAATTTTCATAACTACTGGGAACTTAAAAACCTTATTATAATTTATCACACCAATTGTGACAGTGCTAGTAGTGACAAAAATGTGATTGAGTTTTAATAATTGACAATTGACAGTATTCCTTCTTCGGGTACCTGTGTTTGTAAATACGTGAATTCAATAACCAGTAGATAAAATGCAGCTTTCTTGGGGTTATTATACTCTTTGAGCAGATAACTCTGAGGCTTTGCTATTTTTGTTTTGAACTCTTTGAACCTCATTCATTTTAGTGGATACTCAGCAGGGGTAGCTGACCAGGTTGCAAGTGGTATGAAGCTCAATGCATTGAAAATGCACTGAAGGACACAGAAACAAACCATAGGGCAGGCCTTGTATTTAATATAACTGTCAATATTTCATGAGGGCAGACTTATGATATTATTGAATGAGACCTTGCTGCACTAGCCAGACAAGACATTAACAGATATATGCTTGGAATTACTGTACTGTATATGGAGGTGTGCAATAAATATTTTGTGCATCGATATTAGCTGCAAATTAATGTTGACAGGGAAGATCTAAAAAGATTCATAATTCTCTACCCAGAGTGAGAGTGTTTAGATTATTTGGAATTATGAATGGAGAAATGCACAACATGAGGCGGAAAGGTTACATTGGTTAGAAGGGAAAAAGGGTGCTGGTGACCACTAATGTGCTGTATTGAAAAAGCCCATTATGTTGGGTGCTCTTGCAACACACTATGGCCACCAGTTAAAAGTAATACTGTAGACTTTTCCTCCAAAAGTCTTAATTGGCACATTCTGAACAATACAAGTGTCGCCCACTCAGTTGTGTTTCCTCACTGATACAGAAACCATAGAGACTTGCACTCACTCTGCTTTTAAGTGTCAGACTCATTCATTCTGGATGAATTTAATCTATTACAAGCGTATTGACCAGGCTGATGTTTCACCTTTAGTGAAGCGTGATGTTGACTGAAGATGGTGAGCCAGGAAAGGCAGCACAGGGGGCAGTCTCTAGAATAGTGGGAATGGTGCAAGAATGGTGCAAGAGGCTCAGTGGGGCTGGCCAAAGGTAATATCCAGGTCAACCTGGAAATTAAGTGTGGCAAGACCCGGGGCAAGCCTCACATGGGGTCAAGGCCAACTATATCTGATATAATTAGTGGCTAATAGGTAGGTCACTGTGTGCAATTCACAGAAGATAACGATTTTGATTTGTTTATGTAGAGGATTATGATGTTCAATGAAGGGTATATAAATCAGTTCCTGTTTTGGCCTTGTCAACATATCCAACCATTTCCAATAACATAATTAACTGCCCTCCTGGTCCCATGTAAGACAAGGCTGCAACATCAGTCCTCCACAGACTCTTGTGCTAAAGCAAATGCCTGATCACAAGTAAGTCCTAGTTCTTATTATTCTGTTATCACAGCCCTGTTCCATGTTGTTTTGCATTTCTGTTAAAACGTCAAAACATTTCCGTTTGCATAAACAATTAAAACTAATCCCGAATTCTACTGTTTGTCTTGTCTTTTCTCTTCTTCAGTTTTCAAATACTTTAGTAGTTCAACTGGGTAGCTGCGTTAGTGTGCGTAGGCTGCAAAGGAACAAGTAAAGGTTTATTCCATGCTGAAAAGAGAAGTGTCACACCCAAAGAAGCCTCCACAGCCAAAATGTTTTGTTTCTTTTCTTCTCTTTTCAGCATGGAATACACCTTTGTTTGTTCCTTTCAAATGTTTTACTCTAGTTCTACAACTGGCTTCCTGTTGCTGCACACATCCAATTCCATACAATTGTTCTCACTTGCTGCACTCTGTTCTTGCCTACTGTATCTTCAGTCTTTTATTTCTTTCTGACATCCCTCAAGCTTGGCAACTTTCTGCCAGACATCTCCTTTCTCCATCTCCTTTAATCCTCCACCTTCATTCCTCGCGATGCAGTGAATCATCGGCAGAAATCCGAACTGCTCAATCCATAAGAACCTTTTGGGTGCCGGCAACACATGCAATCGCTCGGCTCTCAACTACAGTGTAATTCTGACAACTGCATTGTTTTTCTCTCTGCTCATCTTGATAATGGCACTTAATTAACTAAACATGGTATACATACTGACCATACAATCTTCATACTGTTTAAGTTATTGTTGCTAAAGTTTTTGTTACACATTTGTATTGTGTGTTTAGTTAGTACTAGCCATTTTACCTTGTAGTTACTATTCTGTGCTTGCATGGCTTTTCTTTGCACTTTCACTAATGAAATTTGACATGATGTTAATTCTCAAATGTAAGGTATTTTACTGTGGAAGAGATTGGGAGAATGCAGTATTTTACACAGAAACTTTAAATTTTAAATGAAATGATATTGACAACACAGTAGCTGATTAATGTTACTTATTTTAGAGGCCACTGAAGATTCATCATTTAAACTATAGTTTTCAAACAATGTCTTATATCACTACCCTTAAATGTTCTGCTTCTTGGTTTTTAATCTACTGTCTGTTATGTTTATTTAGAATTTATTGTGTGATTTGGGTTCATAAAACAAAATGGGTTTCGTAATTATTTCACATGTTTTATAGGCAAACGATTCTATGGAAATTGACCTGTTCTGAGTTAATAAAAAATTAAAACAAATCGATCAAAAACATCACATTTTAAATTGCAGACACACTGCCTTGGTTTTGTAGTCACTAACACTCCCCATGCTAATTTGAACAAAGGAGTTACACTTTAATGAATACCATTTTGCACATCAAACATTTCAGGTGGTATTTGATTATCTACTTTGCATGTATTTCCACTTATTAACATTATTCTTTATATAAAACTGATCTGAATATGGTGCTTGTTCCATGCACTTTGTTCCTTGCTCTAGGTTGCCTGCCACTAGCAGTTGTGTTGTTAATGAATACACCAGGTGTACAAAGCACACAATAAGGACACTTACTGCAAGCACAATGAATTATCATAATTTACTAAATGAGAGATACTGTTTCTTTTCTGCATATCAAAACTCTGCCTCAAAAGGCCTAATATCAGAAAATCCCGTTATTCTCTCCTCCAGTATAAATGTTATTCATTTTGAGCACCACAATAGTCTTGAGGTTATGTCAACAAATACCTCATATTAATATTTACTCATTAGTAATACTTACCATTTAGGCATTATTTACTCATTACTTGTTAGTGTTACATAATGACCATTAAAATGGAATGTAACACTTCTAACTGTTATTTTACTGTTATTATCAAACAAAAATGTCAAAATCATTCTGTTGCAGGTGCACTGAAATTGTGGGCTTCTAGTGGGGAACTGCATCAGTGTACATTAGCTGAGAATGAACAATTAAAATAATAATAATTAAGTTATTAATTAAAGTAATTATTTAGTAATGGTTAATTCCATCCTGAAAAGAAGAAAGAAAGAAATAACAATGTTTCAGCTCATAAGCTTAGCAACCAAAACATTGTTTCTTTTCTTTCTTTCTACTGTTCAATGTGGAATTAACCTTTACTTGTTCCATTGTGGGATTCTGCTCCATGTGGGGAGTTGTGGCCTCCCAGATTGTGGCCTGCAATCGCCAGACTGTGTTTGGCTGCAATGTCTTGCCAAGTTAGAAATAGCTGGCTGCGAGCACCCCAGATGGCAAGCGATAGTGCCCAGACTTTGTCCAGCCTACATCATACTAAAGGCATTGTGCTCTTCATAAGTAGGACCTATTCGTTTATTCCATCCACTTTTCTTTCTTGTTTTTCACTGGAATTGACATTCAACAAGTAAAATCATCTCATCACCTGTGTCCAATTGACTCCCTCCCATTCAAATCATGAGGTAATTAAGCACTGATGAAAAAGTCAAAGTCAGTTGAGTGTATCACAGTTCGTAATGACTATTAATCAAAATGATGCTAATGTCCTAAATGTTCTGGGCCTCCAGAATGGCTCTGCTCATAAAGTCTCTTGCCAGAGCACAAGCTGATTTGTTTGTGCAACTGAGGCATTAAGGCATCGAGTGATGGTGTCCACTTGCACACTTTTATTTATGGTTTATGGTTATAAATTTAATATACTGTAAATTCCAATTTAAGTCTGAAAAAAAACCCTGAAGGTTACAGCATAACACTTTTTCTTTGAATTCAAATTCTTCCCAATGCACAGCCATACTATTAACAAATATCTTTGTTTTGAGGGAAAACTAACCCTAACCCAACCTTGGGCTTAACCTAATCTTTTCTGGAACTTCTGTCTGAGGGACACTCCTCTGCTCCAATCAGCACTGAACTGCTAGTATGGAGCTGTGGTGCCCCTGACATGTTGTAAAAAAAGGCATGTGACTGACTACCTCTCTGCATGCTCTTCCGTGTGAAGTTGTGAGGTTTGTAGTAATGAGCCAGAATATAAAAATATCCATCCATTTTCTAAACTGCATTATCCAGAACAAGGTTGTGAGGATGTTTAAGTATTTTCAATTAAATACATTTTAAGTGTACATTAAAAAAATATTGAAAAAATACTTTATTTTCTAAAAACATATGTGCATAAGCAAAATGATAAGATGCTTTTGGTTCTTCATACTCTACTTTGCAGTTAACTGTGATAAGAGAAGACAATTTAGTTATTTTGCAGTTCCAGCAGATCAAGCCTGCTTGGAATTTAGCTCATATGGCAATTTCAGGTCCCATCATAGTAAAAGACCACTCTCCTGAAAAAGAGAATCTTAAACAATATTAGTCTCGTCATCATTCCAAAATGGAGAAGAGAAAAGGGAATTACTGTACCTGTAAGGAATTTATGATTATGGAAGAAATAAGCAGAAATGCTATTTTTTTAAATTAAATTTGTGAGTCTTTCAACCGAATGTCAAGTTGTATTTAATTGTGTAATTATAGGTTGAAAACATGTACAATGTCTAATGTTGGCACCAGTATAAATAAAATACTGATATCTATATGGAAAGACTAGACTTTCTTCAAGAGGCCAGTGATCAGAAAATAAGTGTGCCAGACAATGTTTGGCTTAGCTAAGACACCCACAGCTTTTTCATGCTGCCAAGTGAACAGTCCACTTGCGTGGTCACTTCATTTTCCATATGAGGAGTACTGAGTTCACGTGTACATCTGTTCAAGGCAGCATCTTCTTGTTCATAATGAACTGAGGGGAGGCTCCATTGAAAAGTCATCACCTTGGCTCAAACGTTACCCATTGTATGGCCCTGGACCAAAATGGAACTGTATTTCAAATGAGAATTGTGTATCGTAGCAACATTTCCTTTTTTCCTTTTTCTTGCTCCATGACAAATACAAATATTTGGATTATTATTTTGTCAAACGCAGCTAGAATGACAAAACAAAATAGGAGTATTTATCATATACAGTATGTCTGAGACCAAGTCCGATGTCATCAAGGAATAATATTTTGAGTGCATAAAGTATATCAAGAGACAGTAACACTTGAAATTCCACTCGTCCAGGCCACTTTAAATATTCCAAATACAGAAATACAATGATAATAATTGCTTAGACTTATATAGCGCTTTTCTGGAAGCTCCACTCAAAGTGTGTCACAGCCATAGTGCACCAGTACACTCACCACACATCAGCTATCAGTAGGTGTGTGGGACCCAACACAGGAACCAGTAGGGAGGAGAACAGGAGAAGGAGAAAGGAGAAATCTAATAAAGAAAATGCCCTGTAAAAAGTAAAAAAAAAAACAGTTTCAGAATAAATACAAGCATATCTAATGCCACATGGAATGGAATGAAGTCCCTGAGATCCCAGTTCCAAATATAAATTACATTAATACAAAGAATTCACTGTGCTAATACCCCAGTATACAACCAAACATCAGTCCCAACAAGTTATATATTGGAAGAACACACACCAAAAAGATGCACGACTGATCGTACTCTCAACCCCACCATAACCAAGGAATGGCACAACTCACCCAGTCAAACACAGAAAACCCTTCAGCTCGGGTGAATTCCTCTGCTTCCTGTACCAAAGTAAACAGATTATGTCTGCCAGTATGGAAGACTTTGAATACTGTGGGGTACAACAGGAAAGTTTAGAAATCAGCCTTTCTCAGTAATATACTCATTCATGCAAAGGACTTTCTCCACTAGGCAGATATAGCTATAATTAAGTATAATTGCAGCACAGAGTCCAATTGATTAAACAGAACATATTTCTTATTTCCAAGTCAAAGACTAAGACTAAGAATCTGCACTCCTGGATAAACATAAACTCTGTCACAATACACCGTAAGAGAATCCACAGTAGATGCCTATCTACAGTAGACCAATATTTAGAATGAAGTTATACGGAATTTAAACAGTGTGTTATTTCAAGTATTTAACAAATATGTTGTTTTATTAGAAAACAGACCAAACAAAATAAAAGAAGTAAAAAACAAATGTTTTTTTTTTTATTTAATATAGATGTTTGTCTCCGCTAACCTTTGGAGGAAAACCAACAATCTATAAATCTCACAGCTATATGAATTCCTCAGAACCAATTTGCCTGGTTAGCTTAAGAAACTTAAGACTTAAGAAAGTCCTAATCTCAAAGCACTAAAAAAGTGCTTTGTTAAAAGTTAAAATACCTTCCAGAGAGATTTTACTGATAGTATCAGGTTTTGTCTTATTTCTACCCACATAATTAGTGTTTTGATGCAGAATGGTCTAAAAGCCAGTGTCTTGAGATTCTAATACATTGCACCATAATCTTGTGTCTGACAGCTAGAATATTGCAGGTCAGTGAATTTACAATAGTACCATTAATACATTCTTACTGGGCAGTATCAAAAGAGCTGCCAACTCAGGAACCAAACCAAGAAACTGTATTTCATGAATTTGCATTTTTTACCTTTATTTCTTCATACCCGCTACATAAAAACTTGCTTGTAGATTCTAGGGTGTATATTTCTGATTCCTGCTTACGTATACAGTATATTTCTTTTATGAAATGATATTGCTTGTGGATGCATGGTGATGTGAAGGTTAACTCTGCTGCCTCATGTTTCTTGGGGCTGGGTTCATTTCTGACCTGGGGACGTTCTATGTGAAGATTGAACTATGCCATTTCTGCATTTTGGTTGGCTCCAGGCATTCCAGTTTAATCCCACCTCCCAGAAACACGCATGTTAGATTAACTGTATCTCTTGCCTGTGCGTGCATGCTCTGTGATAGATTGCCATCCCGTCTAATGGTGACCTTTTCATATTTAGTCCATCTAGTACATTTGGCAGTTGGTAGCTAATCGACCTGAGGGTCTCGTCTTGCTGTTTCTTGAAAGAAGCTAGGATATCGACTTCAACAACACGGAAAAGCTGCTCTTGAACTCTCACAACCCTATTACATACAGTAATATAGGTGTTCACTTACTTTTCCAGTTGTGCCCTCTTGTTCATATTTCACTATTGATTCTATGTAAGTCTACTGGGTTCACTTTGAGGATTTTGAATACTTGTACCAGGTTCCTTTATAGCCCAACACTGAAGACTTGGATTTTTAGATTTTAGCGCTAAAAGGAACATCACTGTATTTGTTTTTTTCTTGTTGCTGTTCCTGGTAGAGGAAAAAAAATCATGGATTACTGAAGTCAACAGATTTATGATGAAGAAATTCCTTGTACTTGTATAATGTCTTTCACCCCAGAGGATTTCAAAGAAATTCACATATAGCAGGGAACCCGCTTAATCCACTACTGAAGTTCAGCATCTATCTGGCTGATGCGTGGTAGCCATTAAATGCCAACAGCACCTCTACATTGCAAATCAAGTAGAAAAGTGAGATATTGCTTTACCAGTTTAATTTATTGGGAAATTTAAGTAGGTCAGTCCATAGTGGAGATTTGCAAGGAAACTGGTATTCACACCCCTGCTTTTAGGAGCAGTGCTATGGGCTATTTAATGACCAAGTAGTTAGTTTTAATGACTCATTTGAAATATCTACATCCGTTTCTCAGGTCAGCATACTGGAGCATTGGGTTGTATATTCTTGTCCAGAGGAAAGGTGTCACCTACTGCTTCATGACACCGCTGGCTCCTATCTCACTATTTACAGAGTCCAGCTAATTTAATGAGATCAGCCTACAGGATGGAAATACTGCTGTAAGATTGTTATTTTGCGTTATGGGTTTCTTTTTCACAGGGGCCTCCAGTGTTTTGTTCCTGTAAACAATTAGCCCCTGCCTGTTTCACAACTGTGACTGTTCCATTCTGTGTGACACTTGCTGAGAGATGTGCCAGTCACAACTGCTTTCATGTTACAATGAATGCAACACAAATTATTCTGCAATTTGGCTTTAGACAGCTTGTGGTTGTTAAAAGCACTAACGCAGATAATGCAGACAAATTATTGGAAAATACTTTCTTTAAAAAAAACATTTTGGAGTGGAAAAGATTTGGCTAGTTCCTTTTTCTGTGACATGTGAACCAGAACCATACTCCCCAAGAAGGGCAAGCTAGGAAACCCCCATATACAGCTTCATACTGTCCAATCTTCATGGAAAACACGAGGGGAACTTTAAATAACAGTTTTGAATTTAATTTAATTAAATTTAATTTAAGTATTACCTTTCTTGACAGGTCCGCTAAATGCCTCATCGGTCAGCTTGGAGTTCCTTTGTTTACTAGTGAATAGTGATGACTGTGCCTGGTTGAAGAAATAAATGTTGTCTTCCGCTTGACATCCACCTTGATCTCTGCCTGAGCTGTAGAATTTTGAGGTGAAAAAAGCAATAGGCCAACACTTATATCCCCACTCTTGTGATACAACCAATTGGGGCTTAAATATGGTACAACGTCAGTTTAAACCTTAAAATCACTTTAATTTAACATACAAATGATTGGTTTTCTGCAATATTTTGCTTTTGGTCATACTGTATACTGCATTTGGTCATACTGTATGTCACCCGCCCAACCCGATCTAAAATCTTTTGAACCCGAGTCAACCGGTTTCGTCTCATCACTAGTTGTCATGATTGTGTGGTTACGCTGTTTATGTTTTGATATGTGAATGTGGTTCGACCTTTGCACTGATTATTGTTCGTACCGTTTTGTTCTTACTTCTGAATATCTTACTTTGAGCTTGAAAGTTCAAAGTGTAATTTAAAGAAGCAGTCAAAGCAGAAGGGTTATTATGGATCGCTGGTTTAAATCTGGGACTCTGAAACGCAAATATAGCGACGATAGTGACAGCGCAAGTGCGAGGAAGATTTAAAATAGAAATGAAAATGTGAGGTAATTTGTGAGCCATACCAGCAGTGCTGTAATTCTAATTCCAACAGCTTGATAAATGTGATGTGCAAAGAAGCAGAAGGTGTGCTTGATGTGGTCTTCGTCTGCTTCCGGACATGAGACTAAAGTTGCCCAGTTGATCCAGATATCACTTCTCTGATTGCTCAACAAAAGCAGCTCCATTCTTCACATTAACGTTTTAAGTGATACAAACATTTGCAAAATATGCTGCTTTGTTTGTAAACATATTAGTAGTTTTCATCATTAGAATAATTTCATAATAATTCAATATTTCTTATTTTTAGTACATTAATAGGTGATGATTTTTACAAGGTAAGAAGTTGACGTAGGCATACAGTAGGTGGTCCACTGCATCTGTGACTTGGTGTAAGTGGTCCCAGGACAATAGAACTTTGAGAACCACTGTTCCATATCAATTCATAACAAATGTTCTCACCTTACACAATGTTACATATACAGTACCCAGAACTAAATCCCCTGTAACTCCCTTCTCATGAAGATAAAGTAGTGTTATTTTCGAAATGCCAATGATTTTCACCAACTCAATTGCTTGATTTTTAGATCTAGAAATTCAGCAGCAGACCCCAGATTTAAAGTGTTTTTTTATATATTTTCGGCAAAGTGCTGTACATCACGCGCAAAGCAAAAAAATGCTGTGTTTTTAGGTCATTGGAATGTTTTTTTGTACAGTACTTCCAATTTTTTTTTACAGATGTGAAGAAAGTAGTGTTCAGTAAAACATTTGTCTCAGAAACACAAGTTAGTAGTGAAAATTTGTTAAAAAGTGTCACACACAATGTTAACACTTTCCAAACTAAAATAATACCGGATAAACTTTTTGCCTTCTCTTTCGCTCTGAACTTTCTTACAGTGTTCTAGAAAGGCTATGTGTCTTCTATGGGAATGTGACTAGGAGGTCATGTTCTGTTTGGGGAGCCAGCCTCCTCATTCATTATCAACAGATAGCAGGGGATCGATACTGCACACAATGCAGACAGTCTTGCAAACCGTTCTGAGTTACTGGATCCTCGTCAGACTGCTTGTTTCGGATGAAGCTGGATGCCCAGGATATTCCTAGGCAGCAATGTACTTTTGACCTTCTCAGAAATGAGCCATTTTTTTACTCATACAACTATCCATTCTCATTGGGGATTTTTGCAGAAAGGAAATCAAATACGTAAGATGTGGAATCTTAGCCACAACTACAGGACCTGTTGCAAACATGCTTCTGTGTTTCTTTTTTAAGGTATTTTGCATTGTTCTGGTTTTGAGCAAGGGGGGCGAGGTTGAGAAGGGGGGTTTCAACTGCGATTATTTGCCATCTGTTGTTGTGACTGTCTCCAATTGCCTGCCTATTCTGTGGAAAAGCTCATTCTCCATGGAGTCCTGGATGTACACTGAGGAAGGATGGCTTCGGCTGAGCAAGTGCCCAGCTAATCCCCTTAACACACGGGACAAGGCTGCCACCAGCTCTAATTGATTTTGAAATGACTTGGGCTCAATCTGTATAGAAAATGAAAGGTTTTAGATTCCCATGTGGGCCACAATAAAAGAGCCAGGATGTAAGCTTGATAGCTGATGGTATTCTGGAAAATCTGATAAGAGGCTTAAATTTGTACTGAGCTTCAAAATATTTTTTTATGCCTGTGTTAATAGCACCTAGTAAATTGTCACCTAGTTAATTTTCTCTTCAGAGGAATTTTGCAGAAAGGTATACTTTGCAGTTTTTATTTTTAATGTTTCTGTAGGTTTTTGCATCACATATTTATTAAATCCCTTTCCAGCAGCTGGAAGGCAGCAAAAAAAGAGATTATTACGGTTCCTCAGAGGATGTCAGTCCAACGTGCCAAACTTTCTTTTAACAAACGACTGATTATACTGTCAGAAATATTTTTCTTACATCTCAATTTGCAAAATGAGAAGCTATTTCCATTTTGCAGCATTACGTGTGAGAGCAAAAGGCTGTTTCCAATATATCTAACCATTTTACCTTTACATTTCAGGATTTTTATTGTATTCTGCGTTACTAATCTATTATTTATCAAATGAATAAAGCTTTTTCTGGGAAAGAAAGAAGAATATGCTGCAGTGTACCTCGAACAGTCAAAAGACTGCATCAAGGAGATACTAAAATATATGCTGCCTTCATGTTGACTTATAATTTTCATTTTCTTATAACCTATAATGGATGGTTATTTTAATATTTTTGTTAATCAAATATTCAGGTTTTGCATGTGATGTTTAATAGGACTTTATAATTTTTTAAAAAAAACAGCTGCATTGCACAGTAAATAGTCTTACTGTATAAATGATTCCTATCTACCTAACTACAGTATTCCTATCTGGTATAAGTAGACAAAGATCTCTTAGAACCTGCTGAAAAATATCTACCCAGATTATGATATCTCTCCCTGTTAAATTGAACATTCAACAGATTAGTTCAATTATTTTTATAGTTACAATTCCAGCCCAGCTTATAGATCCAATCTGATTGACATAGTCCTAGCTCAGAAAGGACAGGGTCTGTGACCAGGCCTTCATTATTTTTGTTCCATACTGCTGATATCTGAGATAGTTTCCCCCTCTTCTGTGTCCATAATGTTGTTTGAGTCACACCCTCTTTGTGGGATTGCTACAGGCTCATCATGTTGATACCAGGTCTCCTAGTAAGAGTTTGTTCTCACTGCAAACCCTTGGGTCATCCTAGTGCTGCCAAGACTCCTGTCCATTCTTCAGTCTGACCTGGAATGATGCTGAACCGGCTTGTTCAATTATTGACCCACATAACCATGTTCCCCCACTTCCAAAGTTTAACAGATTATACACAGTATACAGCCTTGCTGGTATGAAAAACTGAAAGCCTTTCGTACTTTTGCTCCATAATTACTGAAAATGCTGCTCCAGTATCTACTTCCGTTCGTCCTACATATTCAATTGGACATTAACAATCACTGGCACTGACAGGTCTGCTTTTATTTTAAAGAAAACATAAGCAGACTCTGATGCAGTCTACTCTTATCTCTCCTCTTTTACGATGCTAGTGCTTTTGGGAGATTGTGTACAGAAGGAACCAGTCTGTCTTGCCTCTGATCTCCTGTTCCTGAAGCACATTTTTGCAAACCTTGTGACAAGTGTGTCGGTCTTTTGCAAGATGAGATCTACAGGCCCTTGACTGAAAGTCCAGTCCATGAGATTATCTCAAAAATGTCCATACCCAGTGCTCCCTGCATCTCTCATGTGTTGGAGTTGAATGTTGTCATCTGTGATGCTCTATACTAATCTGTCTTGAATAGTATGTTCAAGCATTTCACCAAAATAATGTCTTGTATTTCTTGAATTAAAAATGCATGAATGCACAGACTCCTCTAGTTGCCAAACAACTGTGTTTCAGCTGTGAAATTTGATTGAATGAACAATGATGGCGGACGTACAGGTGTTGTGAGTTTTAACAATGGTGCACAACTATTCAAAATTCTAGTCTGACAGTTTCTGGAGAGCTGTTAAACCTTTATAAACCTAAGAAAATCATCCAATTTTTCATTTCCTCAGTAACAGTATTTGCAATGAAATAATGCCAAGCCATTCCTTGTACTATATTAAGCCCGATCACAATCATCATTTACATTTCTAATGCTGCCAAAGCGTGCTATAGTCATTTACACAGTTCAATTAATCCACATGGCCAAATGAAGTATCTTTCTTCTTAAATGAAAATACAGGATTACACCAAAACATTAATAAATGTTCACTTGTGTGGCTTACGTTACCAAGAAGAGGTATCTCAATTAATCTTCGACTCCCCCTACATTTCTCATACTTTCAAAAGAACATTAAAATTTTCAATTTTCAACATCTGAAATTTTCAACATGAGGAACAGATGACAGGTACCTTAAAGACAAAGAATATAAGGATAACGCATGATCATAGTCAAAGTGGATCTTCTATAGAAATGAAACTCTACCATGCATGACTGGCACGTGAATTCAAAAATGATGGTGCATAATACATGATAATTTTACATTTTCAATAAACCCCAACTTGTGCATTCTATACTCCTTTATAATAATTCATTATTGACAAAACAAAATATTTAATTTAATGAAAGTAATTTTCTTCACAAATCTGTGTTTATATGTGTACTGTATATAAACATAAATCTTTGCAGATAAAAGTATCATATACAGTAAATAGTTTTACAATACTGGAAGTAACTACATGTATTATTTGTGACTATTACCAATTTCGTCATTTTGATCATATTACAAGTTTGACTGGAAAATATGCATTGTAAAAAGTACATTAAAGAAAACTAGTAAAAAAGTATTTCTCTGACCTTTCAAAGACCCCTCTTTTCCTGCTACATAAAACGTCTTGATTTGCTTTTACTTTTAAATGCATGCAGTGCATGTTTTCCTGCCACTGGCAGAAATCTGTCATGCTTTTTAGATACAGTATACAGTACAAGCTACTATACAGAGCGGGTCTGACTGAAGCTTTTACAAAACTGCAACAGCTAAATATGTCGAAGGCGTTCAGATATTTGTTTAAATATATATCTACACAGGTTATGCACTGTATATAGCATAATATGAGCCACCATATCAGACAAATGCTTGTTGATGACTTTAATATGAAACCTGTGAAATCACAGATTAAAAAGTAATTTCCTATTATTTCTTCTCGGTCACATAGAAATATGTTTCACAGTGTAGTAATTTTGTTAAAATAAGGTACATTCTTTCTTTACAATTATCACTGTTAAGTGTTAGCTAGGTGCCCTTACTATCATCATTTTTGAAGAGAAGAATAGTCCTCACTGATTCAATCACTTGTTTTCACTTCTGTCCACTGCACTATGCACTTACACCTACAGTATTTCTCCACCCTTGTGGAATGGTGTATCTGCTTGTGCTTGTTTTCAAGGTCCCTTCAATAAGAATTTACTGGACTTAGAAATATACGGCTGATACAATAGCTCAGGTTCTCTTTTGTTTTTTGTCAGTACTTGTACAGTGACTGTAAATTTTAGGCATGCTTCAATGGGGATCATTTTCCTAACACAGTATATGATCACATATGATCCCATCGCACTATTTGTAAGAGCTGGAGTGTTAGCTCCAGTGAGCTGGCTGGGTTCCACTTTGGCTTTGCAAAATCTGGCTTTTTAAACCCCCACCCGCCTTCCTCCTTAATTCAGCTGGTGACACGTCAACTGCATAATGGCTGCTGTGCGGCTGAGAGCAGCACTGTAGTGGAGGATAACGCAGGTTCCCCTCCTATGTGTTAATGTGTTAAGAGCTTTGCAATCATGTGGTATGAAACAAGCCATACAAAGGCATTATATTACATTATGTTATCCTTGGGCCTTTTCACACCACTCACCACTGGGTGAAGGCCTCTCCACGTTTCTTCCACAGATGACAATCTTTAATCAAATCCATCAAGGTAAACATCCTGAACTCATCCTTCAGGAGATGTTCTTCTTATTTCTTGGTGTCTGGGTACCTAGTCCACTGTTTGCTCGGTCAAATTGTGATCCATTTTTCTTGTTGTGTGTCCAGCCGTTAGTGTCTTCACTCTCACAACGTTCTCTTTGGAAATCTGCCTCCTTTTATTTCCTTTTCTCCTTGTCGTCTCTTATAGTTCTGAAAATATACCTTTCTGTGCTCTAGTTCATGGATAGTTTCCAGATTACCCATGAACTAAAGCATAGATTTTACATTCACATACAGGTGGCACACATTGACCAAATATTTTCCCTGTATGTCGGTATTGCCTTAATCGTATGCAACCACCCGGAAAAGCTCAGTTCCATCCGCATATACAATATGTTTTTAGAAGGAAAAGCATTATGATTGACTTTTCATGTTATTTCAGAAAATCAGTGCGTGAAGAGTCAGGCGTGCTGTTTAGTGATAAAAGACAAGTGATACCCAAGCTCATGCATTACACATGTAGTATATGACATGGTGGATATATTTTATGCCTGGCTGTTTTTAGAATGCTTTTTTCCTTCAGCTATTCTTATTTAAATAAATATTTTCAATGCCAGGCTGGAAAACATGAGGTTTTACAACATTTTAATCTGTGGATACGCCAGTAGGCATTTACTGCAGCGTTCAGATAAACTATTGTTTGTGGGGGGAAAAAAGTTCATGCTTTCACTTTATAAGTAAGCCCTTTGTCAAATATACAATGACTAAAAAAGCATCTTAAGAAATATAAGACATGAAGAAAGGACAGACATTCTATATGTCTATAGTTCTATGATCACAAAAGCTCTAACCACTTTTCATTTTAAGATATAAAAATAAAGACATTCTATAGAATATGAAAGGTGTTAAGTTTGTATTTCATTTTCTTTATCACAGTACATTACCAGTCATCACTTCCCATAATCTCTACATTAGTTTATCTTATTTTGAGAAGCAATGTTTAATCAAATTAAGTCATGTAGAATGTACAGCATTTGAAAAAAAATATCGAAGCTAAGATTTGCTTTTGATATTATTTGATTAATTATTGCATGAATTGGCACCCAAATTAATTTTCTGAAGTAATTTTAAAGAAGCTGCAGAAACTCTGAATTATGTAGATTATCCAATAATTAATAAGCAATAAACAACCTTTAATGTGTATTTATGCTGGGAAAGATCTGTACTATTCTGTGAGTTATTCATGGAATATCTGTGAAAGCAACCTGCTCTTATTTCTGCTCTCTGGCAAAAAACAAAAGAGAAGGAAAAGTGAAAATTTAAAATGGAATGGAATTAAAGAACTATGTACCTACTGTAAGAAAATATAAACAATTAAACTGGATCTCCCAGTCCTTCACAGATACATTAAAAGACAACATCATGAGCCTGATGTTACAAAATGTATTAATTTCAGTACTCCCTCCTTTTGACAAAGTGTTGCTAATAAGTACATAAATTGCCTTTGAACAGTATGAATGTCCTTAGTTTAATAATTCATGGCAAAATGCCTAATTCTGCCCTTCTGGGTTTATCAGTCTCCTATCTATCTGTTTTTTTTCAAATTGAATTAAATTCAAACCAGGGATCACGTTCTCTTAGGGATTTAAAGCAACCTGCTTGAAAAATGCTTCTAGTTTGCGCACTCAGTTTCTCATTTTCATTTTCTATATCTGAGTAGAATTCTAAGCAATAAATCCCACTGAAATAAAGTCTCACTGTGTCATCTAGAATTAAAGCATGAACAAGAACTCAATCAACAGGATCATGGTATCAATCCCCCTTAACAAACACACCCACAGAACACAATGAAAGGCATGTCTAAGCTTTTTTTATTCTTTCCCATAATGATTTTGTTGACAGGCACCAAAATAAAAAAAAATGAAAGTAAAGCTGAAAACTCACAAAAAGTGGCTGGTGAAGGGGGCATAAGGCAATGTTAATACAATACAATACATATATATATATGCACCTCAAACAAGTTATTGTTCCTTTAACCCATGTCTGTTACAGTGATAAACCTTTTTTATATCTTTAGATTACATGACTCTGCACCACATCCTGCTGTAGTTTCCACCAAGCCACTGTTTCTGTGAGGGCTCTATCAAAGTACTGTATATCTGTCAAAGCCCACTTCAAAACTGCAAAACTACATTTTATACATTGCATTTATCTACCAATAAGTCAATTAGTCTTGATGTAATATCCAATATGTGCATTCTGATAACTCCAGTTACTGTGTTAGAGATGGATACAGATTCAGCGTTCACTAAATATACAATCACATTGCCAAGAGACTCACCTAGGTAAAAAATAAATAAATAAATGCAACATTTCCACTTGGACTCTTGGGGGTAACACATCCTAAACCTATTTAGTTTAAAATGTATTGCTCTGCAGAATTTGCTCTTTTGCTGTTAATAGCCCTACCATAAAGTTTGCTTGTGAGTCATTGTGGAACATTGATTCCAAATATCCTGTTACACAACTCATAATTCATGTAGTAATGGGATTTGTCTTTTTGCCCTTTTCAAATAATTGGCTTTGATTATTGGCTTTATGCTCACACTTTCAGTCCCAGCTGTACACTACAGCCAGCCTCTTCCTTTTTAACATTAACAGCATTTGAACTTGCTGTTTAAGGCTGAAGTTTCACATGACATGACTGAACAGCAAAAATAAAAAAGTAAAATAAACAGAATTGCAAATAATGTTTATTATATTTACTTAATTATTTGCAAAACTTTATTTACAAATACTGTTCATAATATTTTACCTATTACTACTTCTAGTTCATTTATGTATTAAAATGTCTTATATATTATGAGTTGTTTATAAATCATATTGTGATCTGTTTCTTCCCTTTGTCATCTGTATAATTTAATGGCTGACTGCATCTGAATCTTTTTGCTTGATTAATCAAAACATTAACCCTGAGTGCAATACTCCCTACGTCTGTGTACAGAGATGGCCATTCTGTGAACTAAACAAGACCCATTTTTGGGTTAGATTAGTTACTTTACAGTGTATCCTTGGGTTAGATGGTGAAAATAATACTAAGTGTCTTTACATAAGAGGCAGTTGAAGGTCTGGATCCTCTCACGTGGATTGATTTTTGCCATTTATGTATGTTAATATACTGTATTTGTTTTACTTACCATGCTAAAACTAGGAGAGATGTTTTTCCTGCATTTAGTCTAAACATGTATGGATGTCATTGCAAGTATCTATTGTGCAACTGGATCAAAGAACCTGTCCTCAAAAAGAAAAGATTTACCATTCCTGAAAATAAAACTTCCTAGTAAATAATGATTTTATGGAATTCATGAAAGCAAATGTTAAGAATAATTTGAATTTTAAGTCTGAAGTTAAATTTGAAGTTAGTGTTATAAATAATTTGAATTTTGTATTTCTTCATTTTGTCCTCATGATATCCCAGTACCAAGGTACAGTCCTATGACACTCTCCTTGAGTTATACATCAATATACAGTACTGCTCATTAAGATGTGCAAATTCAAAAGGATTTTAAATTCAACCCTTCTATAACGTGATGTTCTTTTTGCAAGCCACTTTTCCTGATTGCACACAACATAATCTGCTTTAAATAAATTTGTGATAGATGGAAAGTCCAAAAATTTAATTTTGTGTTTCGAAAGAATTTTGAGTCAAACGAAGAATTTGGAGTCTAATCAGTCTGCGTAAATCAAACTGAGTGAAAGGCGTATTTTTTATAATGTCTCTTTGAATTTTTTATAATGTCTATACCTTTAACCACAAGCACCATTATGATCGTGTAGGAATTCTAGTACCTAGTGAGATTCCCACAGGCTTTAAATAAGTAGAGGGATACAGTAAAGGATTGCATCTATAAGATATAGTGCAACATTCAACACACATTCAGTAGCATTGTTTGACAACAACCAATAGTTTTTGATGGTTAATGTGAAACCAGAACAGAATGCACAAAATAATTATGATGACATCTAAATAAGAATCTAATATGATAACAAACAAGAAGAGGCCCTTTGATCCATTTAGCTAGCTGATGGCTGGAGACAGCTATGTGATCCAAGAATCTTTTCCAGCTGTTTCTAGAAAGAAGCCAAAGTACAGTATCAGCTTCGACAACATGGCTGTTAAATCTGTTCTAGACTCCCACAACCCTTCAATTTGATTTATTAAATTAAGACATATCTTTGACAGCAGTGAAGAGAATCTTTTTATAGTCAAAACTACTTGGCTGTCGGGCTAAAACATATTTTGCAGTCTAACTCTTTTATTTCTGACTGCACAGCTCCAATGCAATCAATCTCACAATAAATATGGCTGATCCAAATTGTGAGCAATTTGTCTAGA
Organism: Lepisosteus oculatus; assembly: GCF_040954835.1. Classification (NCBI taxonomy): domain Eukaryota; kingdom Metazoa; phylum Chordata; class Actinopteri; order Semionotiformes; family Lepisosteidae; genus Lepisosteus; species Lepisosteus oculatus. Next base: position 6,744,123 of record NC_090697.1, read on the forward strand.
TTACATTTACTTTTTATTCCATTTCCTCTCTTACTTTAATCTGGGCACTTTCAAATTAAACTTCCAATTTTGTTTCTTTCTTCCTTTATTCTTCTACACTTATGAAATCCACATCAAAATTTAATTATACATACTCTGGTGCAACAGTCAATCTCTTCATATTTCCTGCTGTTAATGTATATACTGCCAGAAGCAGGAAATGATTAGGCTCAAACCATAGGAAATTTTTCTTCCAATCTTCCCTCAGCAAGAAAAAAGAGGTAAAGCACCATTCTTCAAATAGCTCGTTTTTTTTAGGACATTTACTGCACAAAACACTTTATTTTTACTACTAGACCATATGGGTCTGTTACAAAGTTTGTTGTATACGTTTAGTTCAAATGTTAATTAATATCTCATCAGAGTTTCCAATGTGAATTTAGAATGTATTTCTCAGGGAAATACTTTTAGGGTATCGTCACGATTGTAGTCCCTCCTCCTCAAGGGCGATCCGGCTCTTTTCACTTTGGACTTTATTCTGTGCACCTGCCCCTTGTTCCAGCCTCCTTCCCGTTCCCCTTAAAAGCCAGACACTCAGTCAGTTCTGGGCTCTGCATCTGATTTCCATATCTTGCGAGCCTGGGTCCGGATGAGTCTGGCTATGTCATGTTTTCCTGTTCCTGTTCCTGTTCCTGTTCCTGTTCCTGTTCCTGGTTTTAATCTCCTGGATGGAACGCTGGCCATGGATTTATGCTTGTGTTTTTGAATTCCCTGTCTGGATTACCTTTGGATTGTTTGCCTCGGCCACACCTCCCCCGTGCACCAGCGCACTTTGGACACGCCCCCCTGTTTTCATCCCTGTATTCCTGCATGACCTTTTTCCCCAGTGTTTCCTCACTACTTCGGATTGTGTCGTCCGCATAGGGTCCAGAAAGAACTGTTCGTCACAGGTATTGCAAGGGCTTCATGACATTCACAGTTTGGAACAGCTCGAGTGAAGTTTCTGACCTTCCTCCTGTTACTTTCAGCACAGGCTCAATCTCTGCTCTCTTCCCACTCTTATATGACCGGGGTGTTGTTTATTTTCTTTCTCTCTGTGTACCCCATGTTCTACAAGCACAAGCTATGCTTTCTCTCTCTGCACCCTGCCTCCACCCGTCGTTGTCACTGTGTTACCTCTCAGTCCTAAAGTTGTCCCTCTGTACAGTATCTGACCACTCTGCAGATGGTCTGTAATATCTGTTTTTCTAGTGAAACGTTCTTATCTTTTGTGAAGTACCATCATTACAAAATGGCAAATGTACTTAAGAGATATTTTATTAATTGTATTCACTAGGGAACAAATATGTCTCTATATATTGTGAATTTAATTCAGTGAAATTACCACTGGATTTTTGTAACTAAATCAAACATCACATTCTTCATTACTAGTGTTTGTAGGAGACAATATTTTTCTCTCTTCTTTTCAATTTTAGGCCAAATGTAATCCTAAAATAATCAAATTGCAACTGACATGAGGTAATATTACAGACAACTGGCATGAAAAAGTACTAAGTAATAGATTACTTAATAACCATTCTGGATGTAAATAACAATGACAGAATTAATTCTGAAGACTACTGAAACATTTTGTATATGTAGAAGAAAAATCTTCTAGTTATCAGTGGGTTCTTCACTGTGGCTTAGTGTTTCTCTTCATGCTAACATGTACAGTAAAAGGATGTTGCATTGAAGTTTTGTCAGTACTGCAAAAGTACAGGATGCAGCAACCTCCTAAGAGACAATAATGGGAAACCTTTAAAATTTCAAAGGGAAATAATATATTAAATCAATATTTCACTCAAATGTTTATTAAAGAATAAATTCACAACATGCCTTGGGCTGAGCATTAAAACTCAGCATTAGCATGGAAGAGGCAGTCATGTTATGGGTATTTCAGATAAATACATTTCTACAACCTAATGGTATTTTATCAATTGTATCTAAGGAAATGAGATACTGTATGTTATTTCTAGAGTAATAATAATTAATAATTGCTTACACTTATATAGTGCTTTTCTGCACACTCCATTCAAAGCGCTTTACAGGTAATGGGGACTCCCCTCCACCACCACCCATGTGCAGCATCCACCTGGATGATGCGGCGGCAGCCATAGTGTCACGGACGTCCAAAGGGACTAACCGTGGGGAGCAGGAGAGCAGAAAAAGACCCATATGCGTAGCGGCGAGAAGGGAAAAAGCCCCGGGCTCATTAGTGCAAAGAGTTCAGGAATGCCGTATAGAAAACTATGCCCTCAGGGAGCGGACGTGGGGCGCCCTGGTGCTAGGCGGGTCTCAGGACATCCGAACGTTAATGCTGAGCGAGGACAGAGTGCCAGACCCGGAAATATATAGCCCAAGGGAAAGAGAGGGACCGGAAGGACAGCAGACCGGAAACTAGGGACAGGACAGAGAAGGAGCGCCCTCTGGCTGCAGAGGGCATGACACTTAATGTGCCAGAACGCTCCCCACACATCAGCTCTAAGTGGGGAGGAGAGCAGAGTAATGTAGCCAATTCATAGATGGGGATTATTAGGAGGCCATGATTGGTAAGGGCCAATGGGAAGTTTGGCCAGGACACCATGGTTACACCCCTACTCTTTTCGAGAAACGCCCTGGGATTTTTAATGACCACAGAGAGTCAGGACCTCGGTTTTACGTCTCATCCGAAGGACGGCGTCTGTTTACAGTATAGTGTCCCCGTCACTATACTGGGGCATTAGGACCCACATGGACCGCAGGGTGAGCACCCCCTGCTGGCCCCGTGAGTATTAACAAAACTCACAACTGTTGTCTCTAACAACAGCCCATTGAAAAGAAAATTGTTAATGTAGCACCCAATCATAAAATGGGTGACGAACTGAGCCAAGTAATCACAGACCAATCATTTATTTTTATCACATGTAAATTTATGGTAATGTTAGTTAGAACTAGACTAGATGATCATCAGTACATCAGCAGAATTCTCTGGGAGAATTAAAATAGATTTATGAAATCTGGGAATTCTTTCACTTAATAAAAATAAAAGTGTTAAATAAGAGGAAGTGATTTGGCCCATCTAGCCTTTTTATTAGTTAGTAGTTAATTAATTCAATGATCTCATCCAGCCATTTGCTGAAAGAAGTCGGGGTATGAGCTTCAACAACAAGTCTGAGTCATTCTTGTGCCAGGTATGTAACTTACAGTATTTAACTTGACAACAGCCTTGCATATAAAAGAGTGTACAGTAAATGTATGTCTATATTCTTTTGATAATATACTGTACTTTGTAAACAATAATTTATTTTCTTAAAATGCACACAGTAGACATTCAAAACAATGCATGTCTGCAGAGTAGGAATGAATGCCATTTCTAGGAAGTAATATACAGAACTTAATTAAGACCATGGTTATTCCTAATTTATATCAATGATCTACATTCTGGTAAGGTTAGTTAACTAGTCAAATTCACAGATGATACCAGAACTGTAATATTAGCAACACTGTAGGAACCACAGAAGAAATTAATAAACATATTAGATAAAAGTCAAGTGGGCATGCACCTGACACGTGACATTTAATGTAGACAAGTGCAGAACATTAAATGCAGGTTGCAAGACATATGGTACAGTACACTTTTTGAGATAAGCACATATAAAAACATGAATTAAAGGGTATTATGTTAACACTACGTATAAAATTGGCTGCCATGATATGAAACTACTGTGGAACCTGACTCAATATTTAACATCCTCAAAGGCATTTCCAAAGCAAATGGACGTCTTCAGAACCAACAAGCCAGTGGACACAAGTTTAAAATACAGAGAAGTGCCCTGGGAGCTGAGACCTGGCGACATTTTTAACATATAAGGTTGTGCTAAATGCTGAAGCTGCTTCTATTACGTCTTTCAAGAAGCTATTGAATGAGATCTACACATCTATTACTTAACCATAACCAATGATCTAGATGGGCAGAATGATATTTTCTGATTTGGAACCTTTCTTACATTTACCTGTCTTATATTTCAAGTACTGTGGTACAACTATATGCGTTATGTTGCAAAAAGCCTCCATTTCTAAAGGAAGCAATACTTTTTTCATGTAAAAATAGGTTCTAATATCTAACATTAATGTACCATATTCACGTGCTTATGGGTCTGTAGCATTAAAATACGAAATTGTGCCATTCAAAAAAGAAACAAAAATGAAAGATAAAATAATTGAAAGTCAAAATGAAGATTTGTCTAAGTCATGGCTGGACTAATTTGTACTACAGCAAGTATCGTTACTATAGCAACTCAAAATAAAAATCCATGACATGTCTGAAAATAAAGGTGTTAACATGTTGAGAGGAAAGGCCTCATTAAAACAACCACTGGCAGTAATAAAATAGTCCATAAGAGCGCCATTAAAAGATTAACTTGGCAGCACTCACTATAAGAGCTTTACAAAACGTGAAAAACGGCCCACCTGGACAACGATTAAAATTACATGTTGTAAATAAAGAATGACTGGACTGAAATGATTTCTTTGACAGAGTGAACTCCTGTGTCCCCCAGGAATACAGTCCATCTGAATATTGTATGAAAAGTGAAACAAAACAGACAAGCCGTTAAACTGTCATTTGACTAGAATTATAAGATGCTTTATCCGATTACTAAGGACTGTGCTAGCAATAGTACAGAGGAAGAGCAGACTAATCACGCAAAAATCCGTGACACCCAAAAAGGGTGTGTAGGGGAATTCTCTACTCTGAAAACAGTCACTAGGATCTGCTCCTCTGTTCTGGTACTGTATATACTGTACTGAATGTATATGGTCCCGTAACCTAGTTGCTGTTCTACAAATGTATAAAACTTCAAGCATATGGTGGGATGCCATCTATTTTTTACTCACTATGCCACATGAATTGAATGCAATATTTTTGCATTTCCACTCACTACAGTATGTCTAATTTTTTTCATTATAAATCTTATAAATAGTTCCAGCTGTTTCCATCTTATTTACAAATTCAGCTCATATCCCTTTTAATTGTTTATGCATCCCTTTGTGATAAACTTTTTTAAGTATCAAAGGTTAAATGAACACCATCAGTCTATAACAATATGGTAATTTAAATACACATATACTGTATATATGCTTTCTAGTTTTCTTTAGACTATTTTATTTGTAGCTAAATCTTAACGTTTGATAATGCTTGGAATGAAACAAACTTCTGAGTGCTTATGTTGTAATGGCATTCTGGAGTCCTGCTGATGTTATTTAAGTGCCACAATGCTCCCATGATTAGCAGAGTTGTCAATTGGCCCTGTAATTTGGACACGCTCCAAGACAGGTCAGACTTGTAAAGATTCTAATGAACCACAGATGAATTGCTTCAAAATCAAAATTGTTAGATGAATTCAAACCAAAGGTCCTTTGCAAAACTTGACTGTGTCTTTGTACTTCCTGTTGTCAATAAATTAGATGTGAATAGCTGGGGAGCAGTAACAGAATTTGGTAAGCCCTGCTCTCAGTCTTGCTGTCTGAAGGGGGTTCTTCTGAAGGGAGGAGAATTCACTTGGCAGTAAAGGTGGAAATGGGGAGTATGAATGGCTTATTATCTGGAGAGGGTTTTGAGGATGGAGTCAGGTGGGAGGGGGATCAAGTGAGAGAAATTGAGTAGTTTACTGTATATAACGTTGAATTGTTTTATCTATATAATGTTGCAATTTTGCACTGTTTCTTTTCTAAATAGAGGTGATAGAAATCTCAATTTGTTAGAGGTAAAAAAATCAAAATGTCTGCAAGGATCAGTGCTAAGATCTCAAAAAATAATCTTAGGCATAATGAAAAGAGTACTGTATGTATGTAGTGTGTACTGTAGATCATTATATTATGTATGAATATAATATCTGAATGAGAAATATTGTAATTGACAAATGTTTCCTGAGGTTTTCAAAATATATTTGATTTCTCTCAAACTAACCTTTATCCAGCGATTGATGTAGATAGGGATCCGCTGATATTGCTGATTTCACTATACACTGAAGAAGGACAGTACTCTCCTCACACAACTACCTGTATAATTACAAACATTGTACTTAACTATGCAATGGTGAAGTAAACACATTAAAGCATGAATTAATTAAAAGCCAGCATTACTATGAGGAAGTCCAAAAGCCAAAAGGGAGAAAGAAGCAGTTTTGGTTTTGTAACAAAGATAAAAACAGCCTTGATTTAGCATTTTAATGCCATCAGAGCATATTATAATTACAACTGAAAGTTTGGGTTAATTTGTTTCATTTTAGACCATCTTCTGCACAAATGCCCCTTGAACTGTCTATTGTTTTAGGAAATGATGAACTTGTCTCTTTGTCCATGTTGAAGAGGAGAACAAGTTTAGATGTGCCAAAGTTCAACAGAGTTGTAAATAGACATGCTGTGATGTGCACCTTCTAGGTGATGTGAAAAAAAACAACATTGTAACGAACAGTTCTTTCCGGACCCTATGCGGACGACACAATCCGACGGAGTGGGGAAACACTGGGAAAACGTCATGCAGGAAAACGGGGCTGAAGACAGGGGGGCGTGTCCAAGGTGCGCTGGTGCACGGGGGAGGTGTGGCTGAGGCGAACATTCCGAGAGAGTAGTCCTTAGGGAAAATCCAAAACGCAAGGGTAAGTCCAAAACCAGGAGATCCATCAGAACAAAGAATTAAAAACCACGAAGGCCTGGTCGGAACCGGCGGACGGGGAACAGGAACGGGAACAGAGGTGTTAAAACCTTAACGGGACCAGGCGCTTCCAGGTCCCGGACTCGCACGATATGGAAATCAGTTGCAGAGCCCGGATGAGCGTCAGCGCCTGGCTTTTAAGGTGGGCTGGGAATAGGGAGCAGGTGCATAGAATACAGTCTTGAGCGAAAGGGCTGGAGCACCCTTAAGGAGGGGGAACTAATATCGTGACAAACATGAGCTGATACAGCCATCTTAATTTATAATGTTTCATGTTACACGTTACTCTTCCAAAAACCCATTAAAAGCCACAGACCTACAGCACCCTCAGCACCTTATGTGCAGCTGGTATTTCAAAAGTTGGTTCATACATGCAAACAGTCGTAGCTTGTAAACGTTAGACATTACTCAGGAAAACAAACACTTTAATATATAATGTCCTGCCTAGTTCCTTTCAGTTTTCATAAGGAGTGAACACGAAGGTGTTAGTCTACTTCTCTGTCAAACTAGGATGTGGTGTCTCAGCAAAATACTGTATGTGGGGCTGATAAAGGCTTGGACATCAAGATACTGTGACACAGTATTTTATATAAAAGTGGATGCTGCACATGGAGGGGAGTCCCCATTACCTGTAAAGCGCTTTGAGTGGAGTGTCAAGAAAAGGGCTATATAATGTTAGCAATTATTATTATTATTACATGATAACGTATTTCTGTTACGATTATGTTAAATGTAGCTTGTGTAATTACAGTACAAACAGTACAAACAGTATAAGAAAATGACGCTTTAAGTGTAAGCAATTATTATTAAATTATTATTATTTGGTCCTGGTGGGTCATCCATCCATTCATGCACCCAGCTTTTTCAGACTGACGTACTGTAAATGACTTTAAAAGTTCAAGTAGGGAGCTGCGTCAACATGCGTAGTCTGCGATTGAACAAGTAAAGGTTTATTCCATGCTGAAAAGAGGAGAAAATAAATGAAGTAGACTCCACAGCCGAAACGTTGTGTTTCTTTTCTTCTCTTTCCAGCATAGAATAAATCTTTACTTGTTCCTTAAATTACTTTGGTAGAGATGTGGGGGAACTGCCAGTAACAGATGGGTACAGGCAGGTTCAGTTGAGACTGAGGATCATACTAAAGGGGAAACAATCTCACCTCAAGAGTGAATTTCAGACTTACTTCCAACAAACACCAGCCACACACCTCTAAGCCAGCCCACCCTATTTACACACTGGAAACATCTAGGTGTGGACCTGTTATATTCATTTTAAATGCTGGAAAAAAAGTGCTATGGAGGAAAGAATACTAAACTCTTTCAACATATTAAAGCACATTTTTTAATAGTTTAAACTCTTGCATACTTGACTTAGCATGACTTAATCACTGTCTGACTATAGGAGCAAGGCTACTGAGAGGGTGAAAAGAGCCTAGGAAACTAATTCAAGGATGATGTTGGTATGGAGCATGGGATACAAAATGACTAACACTGGAAACATTGTGATCTTTACCAATATTTACTGTAGGTAGTTGTGGTAAAGGATTTGTTTTACTCTCCTTTAAAGGCCAGCTGTAAATGCCATTGAAAGCAAAAACAAGTATTATAAAATTAACTGCAGTGAACTATTTAAACAAAAAGCATAAAAAGCTCAGAGATTTTTCAAATGTTAGTTTATTACTAAAGCACATACCTAGGAGTACTAAGTTATCTAAAAGGCATTAACCAAAATTGCTGTTGCTTGAATCATTAAGGATGAACACTGGAACATCTTCTGGTTTATTTCTCATTGTTGATTTTATAACTTAGATGTAGACAACCTATAGTATAGAGCAGTGGTTCTCAAACCGTGGTACGCGTACCGGCAGTGGTACGTGGAGTGCCGCCAAGTGGTATGCCAAATGACCCTGGAACTGTGTCGTGTGCGCTGAAAAATCGGGACGGGTTTTCATATTTTGTATTTTAATACGTGTCGAATACGCAGCCTAGGTACTACGATACAGTGCGCGCTAATACCTCAGTGGACACAAGAGATACTCTGTAATTCTATACCACTCTATAGGAATGCGAGCTACGGATGCAAGTGACCAATTGTATTTAAAAAAAGCTACTGTATCTCCAGCAAATAGGGAGAAAGGAGAATGTGCGTGATTTTGGAACAATGCTAACGTTGTAAACACAGGAATGCATAGAAATACGTGCTACGAACGCAGGTAACCTTGTGAGCACACGAAAGCTTGATAACAGAAAAATATTTAAGAACTGTTCTAATTTGAGAAAAATACACAGAGCGTCTCTGTGTTTCGCTCCCATGCGCATGAAATAAAAAACTTTAAATAAATACGGAAATAAAAACGGAAATGTGGAAAAATGCAAACTTGCGGATTGCTAAAGCAGGTAAGCTGCACTATTTTTGAAGAACCTTATTTACCATTGGCAAAAGAGCTGACACGTATTATGTGTAGAGAAAAAGCTGCTAAACAGCTCGACCTGCTGCTCCCCTCCCCCTGAAAGACACAGTCATTCATAGAATTATTGAAATGAAGAATTATATCAAAAGTACACTGATAGAGCGCGTTAAGATGAGCAGATGTTTTTCACTGCAATTAGATGAGTCTGTAGTCGATTTGGCCAATTTGCTCGTTTACGTTAGATACGAGTTTGAGGGCATGTCCCATGAGGACTTTCTGTTCTGTAAACCGCTACCAACAGGAACTACAGGAGAGCACGTATTTCAGCTTCTGAATGAATTTATCGAAGAGAATGGCCTCGACTGGATAAAATGTGTGGGAGTTTGTACAGACGGTGCTAGAGCAATGACAAGCCGACATAACGGTGTAGTTGCACGAATTAGATAGGTTGCTCCAGAAATTAATGTATGCGTTACAACATCCACCGCGAGACCTTTGCCGTCAAGAAAATGCCTGACGATTTAATATCTGTTAGACTCTGTTGTGAATTGTATCAAGGCTCGAAAAATTAATTCACATCTGCTTTGCTCAACTAAACAGGCTCCCCCCTCTCACTGAAATGGTGCTTTTTTATTAGTTGTTGTTAATGTTTTTTTTCTGTAAAACACTTTGAGAAGCCACCTTTAAAGGCGCTATATCAAATACAGTTTATTATTATAATATTTATTATATGTATGTGTGTGTGTGCTCGCGCGCTCATGTTGGTCATTGAGATTTTCTGGGGTTCCTATGAGATGATGACTTGTAGGTGGTACTTGGATGCTTTGGTTGGATTAGGGGTGGTACTTGGTCCAAAAAGTTTGAGAACCACTGGTATAGAGAGATGGGAACCTCATGTGTAATAGTCTCATCTGTAGATTTATTGTTGTACTGTATAAGATGAATCGATGATACATCCGTAACAGTCAGTGGTTATTAAGTCTTATGCAATACAGTTTTGTTAATGGTCTATAAATAACATCTCTAAAAAGTACAAAATATAGAATTGCACGAGGCTATGGAGACTGGTTTATTTTAAGAACATCTAGTACATGTAAATCTGTGTTAAGGATAGTTTTTGAAAACCACGTGCAGTTCTTTGTTTCGGCTAATGCTAATGTCACATACAATATATTGCTATTAGCTCCATTTGCTTGTTAGTTTCTTGGAAGATGTTAACTGTTGTAAATTACATAAATTAACAAGATCTTGCGGATTATCTTGCAGGGTGCAGAGAAGAAGAAAAACTGACCATTTTTTGCCCTTGTTTGTTTTTGTCCATTTATGTGGTTGACAATATGTCATAACTCTGGCAAGGCTTTTTTGAAAGGCTGTCTTGCTCTTTGGAACTAAGGGTGTACAAAAAACTGGACAAATTCTTATGAGGGCTTTTGCACGCCTGTGCCAGTCTTGTAAACTTTTTCTTTATTTTCTCCAATCCAAAAAACAAATCACTATAGAAACCTTGTTTTTATGGTCTTCAGGGCAGTTATGAGTACGAGACCTTTATTTTTCTCCACTGTAACTGTCATACACTATTCATGCAATATTGTGTAAATATTGAATGTTCTATTCTGAATCTTCTAGGAAAGCTACACAAAAAGGCTGTATAGGGTTTAGTAACAGTAATTCCCTTTACTTGTCCATACATTTACTCACTTTGCTGTTTGGGTATTACATTATCTTTTATTGTTTTATTATGTGTACACTTGGCCGGTTAAAGTTTAAAGGAGACGAAGAAAAAATACTAATAATGGGCAGCAACAAGGATGTGATATCTAAACCCTTTGAATGTGAAGATATTTACACGTGTTTTTCAAAGGTGATTTGGAAACATACATAATACAGCACAACAGCAAACAACGTTATTTGTATATGGCATTTTTCATGCTGAGGCATCCTGGAGCTCTTTAGAAGATTAAAAAAGGAACAAATCTTATAAGTAAATATACACTGCAGTTACAATAGGATACACAAAAAACATGCTACAAATAATAGCTTTTCAGTGTGAATTAAAAGAATTTTAGGTTTTGGTATTTCCAATATTGACGAGAAGGTGGTTCAACAAGCCACAGAGCACAGCAGGTAAGGTCTTTAGCTCCCACTGACTTTGGATGCCTGGAAACACTAAGAAGTCTGTATTTTTGTGATCATACAAAACAACAAAAGCACACAACATTATATTACACATTATACATTATACATTACAGAATATGAGAAAGATCAAGCCCTCAAATAGATTTATAAGTATAATCACTTTGCCAACCCATTATTTAAGAGACTACTTAGATTTCTCTAATGGGATTTTCTGGAGTTTGTTTTTCGTCTTTCCTGAGAAGAAGAATATGATAACAGCACAACACAGAACTGTCCTACTGAATCCAGTGTACTGCTATATAAAACCACTGCGGATAGATCACTAGGGAGCCTTTTCTTTAAAAAAAAAAATAGATTTTTGTGTGGCTTGTAACAAGGAGAAGGGTGATGGTTGATGGAACTTCCTGGATCATAGAAGTAACATAAAAGATTGCTCCTTTGTTCTATGTGTACGATACTTTAAATATGGGCCCCATGTTCAGTGCCTGCAGTGCTATCTCCATGACACCTGTATGTTCTTCCCAAGCGTGCAATGGTTTCCTCCAGTTTCCTCCCACACTATCACAAAGACATACTGGTGGGTTGATCGAATTCTGTAAAATTGGCCTTGATGTGAGTGGAGGAACAGGTAAAGGTTTATTCCATGCTGAAAGGAAAAGAAAAGAAAGAATGTTTTGGCTGTGGAGTCTTCTTCAGGTGTGTCTTGGTGTAAGCGTGTGTGTTTATATGTGCCCTTTGATGGAATGGTGTTTCTTCTGGGGTGCAACTCCCCTTGCACCTTGCTGGGTTAGGCTCTGGCATCTGTAACCCTGTGACCCTGTACTGGATAATTAGGTTTAGAAAATGGATAGATGGAAGTCAAAAACATGAGAATAATAAGATTTAGAGGTTGGATCCTTACAGGAGGCAACATTTCCCTTTTGCCCTATGAAATAAAAGAGGCTTTCACTAAGTCTTCCCTGAGGCACTTGGTTGACTTCTTTAACTGGCAGGTTGTCTCATCTCCTGTGGTTCCCTTTATCTTCTGGCACATGCCTGAAGCCTGGGCAGGGATATAAAGCCCAAATGATGTAATTCCAGTATATCCATCATGTATTAGGCATACAGCGCCTTCAGAAAGTATTAACCATCCTTGAATTTTTTAATAATTTGTTATGTTAGAAAACTATAACAGAAATTAATTTACCTGGGATTTTTTGTTACTGATCTATACAAATTATCTTATATTGTGAAAGTGGAATGAAAGTTCTGGACTTTTTTACATGCAGTTAAAAAAACACACTGAAATGTCTTGATTTGATTAGTATTCACACCTTTTGCTATGACACTCCACATTAAGCCCAAGTGTATCTGATTTCCTTGTGAGATCACTTTAAATCTTGAATGGATTCCACCTGTGGTCAGTTCAATTCATTGACATGATTTCATAAGAAAGACAGCTGTCGAAAATAAGGTTCCTCAGTTGACAGTGCATGTTAGAGCACGATCTTTCTTGTGAAGATCAAGGAGCTGTCCTTGATACACAAAACTAATACAGACTTAGCCAAGAAGATTCAAAACTGTAATTCAACGCTGTAAACCAAAAAGCAAAATACAGTATTTCCACTTTCCATTTTTTATAGATTTTAGTTAAAAAATAAAAATATTTTCCCTTTATACTGTTGTGTATATTGTGAGAATCAAGAGGTCAATATAATTCCAAGGCATTTAAAATCCATTCAAACAAAGGAGTGAAAAATGTAAAAGGCAAAAACAATGGAAGATATGCAAAACATTCTGGCAATGTAGTAAACATGGTTAAATGCATAAGAATCATTCAGTGATTTAACATAAGCATATATATGGTATAAAAATAAATGATAATGCAATGGAAAGATTAAGACTATAATTGGACAGATATTGTAAATGAAAATGGTAAATAGTCTAACATTTGTCACAATTTGTGTTTTTTAGAGCCTTTACTGGGATGACAAAATTATGGTAAAATAATTTGTTATTCAGTTCCACCTTCTGAAAAGTAGAAGAAATCAATCCAAGTTGTAATACCCTTTGTGATGCTTTGTGAGGGGCAGAGTCCACGAGGGGCGATAATTTTCCAGAAGCGTCTTAGGTTGCACCCTGCTCCAACCTGTATAGTCTGAGTAGATCACTGAACAGAAAGAACTCCAGTCAGGAGAGCGTGCACATGGGACGGTGATAGACACAGGTAAGGAATAGTATGGAACCTGCAAGAAAGAAACCATCACAAGGAAACTACTGAGTAGAAAGACGTACAAGAAACTGCTGTGTGCGAAACAGCTATGAAGCTGAGATCCAATCACACTGCGGATGGGAGGATGCTGTGTGAGAGGATAGCCATTAAGACAAGACTGCAAGCCAGTATCCACCATTGTTATTGAAGGATGTTTGTATGTTCTTCTAAGCAGATTAGCTGCCTGACATCAGTAAGTATGGAAATTAAATAAGTTTAGGCAGGAGAGAGAAATGTTTTCCTTTTCTTTTAGTTTATTGTTTTGCTTTACAGTGGTGGGTGTACTCACATTGTGAATAAAGAGCACAATTCAGAGCCTCACAGCTTGCATTGGGGTGTGTCTGTTGGTAATGGACCTACCTGAAACAAACATCCTGTTGTGACTAGCTCTGCATAACATCACTCATTTCATACTGTAAGAACGTGAGTATGTTTCCTAACTAGAGGAGGTTTCTTTCTGGTCTGTCTAGCATGTTTGGTAGGTAGCACTTTCATTAACCTAATTATTTCATCCAGCTGTACAGATGCAGCCATCTAGAATGTGCATCAAAACCTGCGACAACAGAAAGAAAAGGAGATATATTAGTGTTAGGTGTTAGTAAAACAGTAGCTTAATTAAATCATTTTTTTAGTCTTATAATCATATTTCTTGAAAATATCACATAAAAACATAAAACACATAAAATACATAGCACAGTTACTGTTTCAAAATGTACTGTGGATGTACTATACAGTACACAATTTGTCTTAAAAGGGGATTACAAGCCACGAATGAAGCCTGGATCAGACTTAGTTATTTTACCGTACCTGCGTTAATGGAAATTCTTAGAAAACAATGGATTGAGTACAAACTAATCAAAACAATTGAAAATTTTAATATTGCAATTTGCCGCATTGAATCCTTAAAGTTCCACAGCTGATCTGGTCAGTATTAAATATTTATTAACCACATGCAATTACAAACTACATGCTCTAGGAGACACTTTACTGTTCCATTTTAAACAGAAATTTTTAAAATGAAAAAACCCTCAAAATTGTTTTAGGAATGTAAAATTAATAATTGCCACTCACAAGATCTCAAATTGTTGTATTTATTGTTGTTTTTTCTGTCGTCTCATTGCCAGAGCAAGTAATCAAAATATATAATAAAGTCTGAGAGGAGGGGTGATTAAAATATAGATTAGCACATCTGTGTAAATCACCACATAATACTTTATTACATTAAACAAATGTCCTTATCACTAACTGCTACAAAAAAGCAAAGAAGATGCAGTAGAATCCATTACAAGCTACCCAGCTCATGGAAGCATACCACACTACTGTTCATCACCATTTGTACTGTGGACGTATCAGATATTAAACTGAGAAGAGCATCTTTTATTAAAATTCAACAGATACCTACAGTACAGCCAAATGCATTCTATTGAAAACACTGGTATTAAAAACTTAGCAGAATGTCCTGATTTGTGGCACAGCATACAGTACACACATGGTCATACTAGGAAGGAGGAGAGGAGCTTGGAAGTGAGAGAGAGAATAAGTGACATGTATAAACTATATACTACCCCTAATGATGTCTTGAAATGTTATACTGTATGTACTGTACTCTTGTTTACATTGTATGCTTTGTTGTTGTTAATGCTTAAATAAAAAAAAAAAGCATATACTCTATGCAGTAACCTGGGGAAAAATTTGGTGTTTGAAAAGAGCTTATGGTTTGTTTCACTCTCGCTGGCCTAGCAGTCTCTTTATTGACAAATAATTTTAATTTTCTAGTACACCTCAAAGTTGTCACGACAACCAGGCAGTCAAGAACAAAGCGTAAGCGAGCTAATCAGACCCAGCAGCAGGTGATTATTAACAAACGCCGCCGCACGAGTTAAACCACCGGTGCACACTCATTGCGGTGCGCACTGCTATTTAAACCATCTTCACCTGCTTCCCACTGCTCGGTATTGAGTCTACTCCTTGAGAGCTCTACCTGGCGTTTTTCCCCGTACCTCGTTTATTCTGGTTTTTGGATTCCCCTTCTGCCTTTTCGACTTTGCACCTCGCCTCTCGACTCGGACTGTCTGCTACCGGTGTACCTCCTGGATTACGACTTGCCTTTCGCCTTTTGACTACGACCTTGCCTCTCGTTCTGGTTTGTTCGCCTGCCTCATCTATCACCCGTGCCTGCGTCTGCACAGGATCCGTGTATCTTCTCAACAGGGATTCCTAACAGAATACCGAGCCTAAAGATGGATCCCGCGGACGCACAAGCTTTTGGCTCACTTTTTAATCGCCATTCCCAAGCTCTCACCCAGCTTCAATCTTCGCTTCACATTCTCTCCAATCACGTCGCTAGCCTTCCGCCCTCCCCTGTCCCTTCGCCTCCAGCACAGACCACTGCTCCAATCCCTGTAACCCCGCCCACCTCTCCCGTAGCCTCACCGTTTGTTCTCCCGGAAAGATATGACGGCAACACCGCGGGCTGTAGGGGTTTTATTGCGCAATGCTCCTTGACTTTCCAGTTGCATCCTGAGTTTTTTTTTTCTCCCCGGGAGCAGATCGGTTTCGCCCTTTCCTTGCTCACTGGCAAGGCTCTGGACTGGGCAGCTGTGTTGCTTGCTAGGGGAGACTTTCAGTTTGCTGATTTCCAGCTTTTTGCTGACCAGCTCCAGGCACGTTTTTCTCCAGTCAACCCGGACCTGACTCATCTCCGGCTCGCCTCGCTTCGTCAGGGTGATGGATCTCTGAATGATTATGTGGCTGACTTCCAAGCCCTCGCCACGGAGTCTGACTGGAACCCTGAAGCCCTGATTTGCCTTTTTTGTAAGGGTCTCTCTGAAGATCTAAAGGATCACCTGGTGCTCTCGCCACTTCGCAACCGCTCTCTCGAATCGGCAATCGCTCAGGTGGTTGAACTGGACACCCGCATTCGGCTGCGGAGAGCAGAGAGTCATGATGGAAGCAGTCCTGGCCGTCCTGAAAGTACTACCCCCACGGTGCCCACTCGGCATCATGCACCCCTTTCCTCGGAAGAAAAGGAAAGGCGCCGTCGGGAGGGACTGTGTCTCTATTGCTCTGCACCTGATCACCTTCTCTCTGCTTGTCCCTTGAGACCCCCTTATCCCTCTCGAACCCTTCCACAGCCTACTGTTAGAGTCAGTAGTGCTGTTTTTTCTCAAACCTCATCAGGCCCTTTATTCCCAGCTGAAATTTCTTGGGCTGACGCACAACTTCCCCTTTTGGTTTTTGTTGACTCAGGGGCAGCGGGGAACTTTATAGATGTCACTTTTGCTAAGAAGTGGGATATTCCCCTGGCTCCGGTCTCACCCCCAATCTGTATTCAAGCTCTGGATGGATCCCCGATTGCACCTGGACGGATTACATGGCAGACCGTCCCTCTCTCTCTATCAGTTGGTGCAACTCATGTTGAAGAAATCTCACTCCTTCTCCTGGACTCGCCTGCCTACCCGGTAATCCTGGGTCTTCCCTGGCTCAAGAAGCACGATCCCCACATCTCCTGGGACAAGAACGAGCTCATTGCCTGGAGCCACTCCTGTCATGTCAACTGTTGTCGTCAGCCGGTTAAGGTTGCTGCTGCAGTAACCTCTATGGAGGAGCACTCTACCATCCCGCCCCAATACAGGCATCTGAAACAAGCCTTTGATAAGCAGAAGGCTCTTTCGCTTCCACCTCACCGTACCTGTGACTGTGCTATAGAGTTGCTTCCGGGAACCCTTCCACCCAAAGGACGGATCTACCCTCTCACTCAGGCAGAGAACCAGGCTTTACAAGATTATATTAAGGAGGCTTTGGAGTCAGGATTCATTCGTCCCTCCTCTTCTCCAGCCTGTGCGGGCTTTTTCTTTATTGGGAAGAAGGACGGCTCCTTGCGACCGTGTATTGATTACAGAGGACTGAACTCCATTACGGTCAAACATCGTTACCCCCTGCCTTTAATTCCAGCCGCTTTGGAGTCCGTACGGGGAGCCTCCATCTTCTCGAAATTAGATCTACGGGGGGCTTACAACCTAATCAGGATACGGGAAGGGGACGAGTGGAAGACGGCCTTTATGACCACCCATGGACATTATGAATATCAGGTGATGCCTTTTGGTCTTGTTAATGCCCCGGCTGTCTTCCAGTCATTCATGAATGACATCTTTAGGGACATTATTGGGAATTTTGTTTTGGTTTACCTGGATGATATCCTCATCTTTTCTGCCAACCCTAGGGATCATGTCCACCACGTCCAGGAGGTCCTGACTAGACTCATTAACAACAAACTCTACGCCAAGCTTGAGAAGTGCGTTTTCCATGCTTCTAAAATTCACTTCCTGGGTTACATCATTTCCTCAGTTGGTGTAGAGATGGACTCTGCTAAGGTGGCGGCCATCAATGACTGGCCAGCCCCTCGTAACTTAAAGCAAATTCAACGTTTTCTAGGTTTTGCCAACTTTTATAGACGTTTCATCCGGAACTTTAGCTCCGTCGTGGCCCCTATCATCGCTCTAACCCGCAATCGACCAGGCTTGGGTAAATGGAACCCGGAGGCTAACCAGGCATTTTTACGCTTAAAACAACTCTTCAGTTCGGCACCTTTTCTACGACACCCGGATCCCGCTCAGCCATTCATAGTGGAGGTGGACGCCTCAGCCTATGGGGTTGGGGCGGTCCTCTCCCAGCGCCACGGGGATAAGCAGATTCCACATCCCTGTGCCTTCTTTTCGAGGAAACTCTCCCCTGCTGAGGTTAATTATGATGTTGGTAATCGTGAACTCTTGGCTATCAAGCTGGCCCTGGAGGAATGGAGACACTGGTTGGAGGGGGCTCATCACCCCTTTGTCATTATCACGGACCATAAGAACCTGGCCTACATTCAGTCGGCCAAACGCCTCAATTCCCGTCAGGCCCGTTGGTCTCTTTTCTTTTCTCGATTTAATTTTGTGATCACCTATACACCTGGCTCGAAGAATGGGAGGGCTGATGCTCTCTCTCGGCTCCATGATCCCCAGGATCTGGACTACACACCGGAACCAATCATTTCACCTAACAGAATCCTCGGGGCGATCCACTGCTCTATTGAAGATCAGATCAGACGTGCCCTCAAGGGAGCTATAGTTCCTGTGTGCTGCCCCCCGGATAAGCTTTTTGTACCGGACAACTTGCGTTCTGCTGTCCTGCAATGGGGGCATGACTCTCGGTTTGCAGGCCATCCCGGGTGCAGACGCACTCTGGACCTACTCACCAGAGATTTCTGGTGGCCTTCCATGCGATCAGATGTTGCAGAGTACGTCCGAGCTTGCCCGGTCTGTGCCAGGATCAAGACTCCGCGTGCCAAGAAGACCGGTCTCCTTCACCCTCTTCCGATCCCACACCGCCCTTGGTCCCACATAGCTGTGGACTTCATTACGGACCTTCCTAGCAGTCAAGGTCATACGGTAATCTTGGTGATATCTGATCGTTTTTCCAAGGCAGCCCATTTCGTCCCCCTCCCAGCATTGCCCACAGCCCAGGAAATGGCATCACTGTTTGTGCAACAGGTCGTTCGGATACATGGGTTGCCCAACGATGTGGTCTCAGACAGGGGACCTCAATTTGTCTTGGCCTTTTGGAAAGCGTTCTGCCAAGCTTTAGGGACCCATGTATCTCTGACTTCGGGTTATCATCCTGAGGCCAATGGTCAGGTGGAACGGACCAACCAAAGCCTCCTTACCTTTTTGAGAGCCTTCACCTCCAACTCGCAGGATGACTGGTCATCGCTACTTCCCTGGGCAGAATATGCCCATAATTCTCTTACCTCCTCCTCCACAGGTCTCTCTCCCTTCCTCTGCTCACTAGGTTATCAACCCACTCTCATTCCTGCCAACCCTCCGGACACGGCGGTGCCGTCGGTGCGTCAATATATTTCCAAGCTGCGCAGGACCTGGAGAATGGCGAGGACAGCTCTCACCAAGTCATCCCAGCGCCAGGCCAAATTCGCAAACCGACACCGCAGACCAGCCCCCCGTTTTCGCAGAGGCCAGTTTGTTTGGCTTTCAACAAGGAACCTACCTCTACACCTGCCTTCCAAGAAGCTCGGGCCTAGGTATATCGGCCCCTTCAGGATACTCTCCCGGATCACCCCAGTTACCTTCCGTCTTGCACTTCCCCCCACCCTTAAAATCCACCCGTCTTTCCACGCCTCCCTCCTGAAACCCTTCTACCGCTCACCTCTGGCGGCTCCCCAACGTCGCCCGCCACCCCCGCGTCGCATTCGGGGGCATCAGACATATACAGTCCACAAGATCCTCGACTCTAGATGGAACCGCGGTACCCTTCAGTATCTGGTTGACTGGGAGGGTTATGGCCCTGAAGAAAGATCCTGGGTTCCGGAGAGGGATATTTTGGACCCTGCGCTAATCGGAGACTTCCACAGGGACTATCCCGATCGGCCGTCTCGGGCGTCGGGAGCCGCCCGTGAAGGGGGGGGTACTGTCACGACAACCAGGCAGTCAAGAACAAAGCGTAAGCGAGCTAATCAGACCCAGCAGCAGGTGATTATTAACAAACGCCGCCGCACGAGTTAAACCACCGGTGCACACTCATTGCGGTGCGCACTGCTATTTAAACCATCTTCACCTGCTTCCCACTGCTCGGTATTGAGTCTACTCCTTGAGAGCTCTACCTGGCGTTTTTCCCCGTACCTCGTTTATTCTGGTTTTTGGATTCCCCTTCTGCCTTTTCGACTTTGCACCTCGCCTCTCGACTCGGACTGTCTGCTACCGGTGTACTTCCTGGATTACGACTTGCCTTTCGCCTTTTGACTACGACCTTGCCTCTCGTTCTGGTTTGTTCGCCTGCCTCATCTATCACCCGTGCCTGCGTCTGCACAGGATCCGTGTATCTTCTCAACAGGGATTCCTAACAAAAGTGGCATTTTAAAAGCAATAAACACGATTGCAAACTAATCCAAAACCATATACTGTAGCTG
This sequence comes from Lepisosteus oculatus, assembly GCF_040954835.1. Classification (NCBI taxonomy): domain Eukaryota; kingdom Metazoa; phylum Chordata; class Actinopteri; order Semionotiformes; family Lepisosteidae; genus Lepisosteus; species Lepisosteus oculatus. The sequence goes on from NC_090697.1 coordinate 6,764,593, forward strand.
ACTTTACAGCATAAAAAGCCTCTGGTTTGTGCTTCATCATGTATCAAGGATTAAGAAAAGGGTGCGACCCAGACCCATAACCACCAACTGTGAGGAGACAATGCAACCATCAAGACTAATCTGCCTTTTAATCATTCAGTCCTGAAAAACACCTTCAGACTTTAATGTGATGTGGACTGTGTTTAAGGTCACAGAGAACAAAGCCATGAGGAATCCAATCTTTTCCATTTTGTGTCCTCCACCATGCTTCCTTGCTTGTGAAGAGTACCACCTTAGATTAATTAATCTCTTTCCTTTATGGGAGAGATCCTATTGGATTTCTTAAATGATATGGAGGACATACTGTACGGTATGGAACCACCTGGTTACCTTGTTCCTGGAGGATGGAATTATTACATATTTACTGTAGATTCTCCTAAATTCCATACTTCCTCTATTGCTGTGGTGTGGAAGAAGGGTGAAGTCAGGCTTTCTACAGTTTGTACCCCACACTTTGAATAAGAAAATAGTTCCTGATCAAGATGAAGACCAACAATTGGATGGTATACTAGAAAGCTTTGATAGCAGCATATTAGTTCTCTGCCCTTGACCTCCAAAGTGGAGACTACCAGATTCCCCTGAGAAACACAGCCTTTATCTGTTCCCTTGTGGATTTATCAAATTGAGTGCATACTAATTGGAGTGGCAGCAGACACTACAAACTTGGGACAGAAATCACTTGAACGTGTTTGTGTATTTAGATGATCTCAATGTACTTGGAAAAAAACCTTGGGGGAGCATGAAGAGACTTCTGAAAGTCTTGGATCACTTGAACCTCGGTGGCTGAATCTTTTAACAAAAGCGAGATCTGATAAAGATATTTCTTCGAATTTCATGATTGCTATAGGAGAGTTATAATAGAAATTCCTCGATACTACAACACTTGCATGCATTGAGCAAAGACTGTGATCCCATGAGTAAAAGAAGAGTCCTAAAGGAGTGATATACTGTATTTCATTTGTGTTTTTTGCATATACAGGCCTACCTGCCATTGTGGCATAATTAATACAACACAAACATAATCAGCATAGAACAAACGTAATTAACTACACCTCTTTGGAATTTTTTATAAATTGAAATGCCTCAGAACAAGATGAGTAAGAAATTATTAGAATGAATAGAACATACTAAGAGCAATTCAGACACTTTGGTGCTATTTCTAGGTATACCTGATTATATATTCAGGTGTCTATGACAGGTGTCTCTTGCTAGTTGAGTTGTTTGTTGTTGGGTAAGTATTTCACCTGAAGGGCTGTGAACAACAATCTCTCTGTCTTCTTTGGTTTCGATGTTTGGAATCCTCAGCTGAAAGCTAAAAAACAGGTAATTTTGAAGCTAATGGAAAAAGAATGAGAAGCATAGCACAGAACATACAAAAATCAAACATTTGGAATATACTGTAAAAGAAAGTAATCACAAGTATAATTATCATTCAGCCAAGAAAAATACATTTGTATGTGATGACAAAAAATGAAAAAAGAGTAAAGTAAAATCCTAAAACAACTGTGAACATAATTACAAACAAGTAAAATCCATAGTTTACACAGAAAATGCTTCCACATGTATAGGGTGGGAACTCACTATGCAGCAAAACACTGTCAATGCAACAAAGGAGATCATCAGGAGAAATTAAATATGTGATTAAATCAGCCCCCATATTGAAAGCTAACTGAGGATGCAACTTAAATGCTGAAAGAAAAACTAAGAACATGCCAAGAATATGAAAAAAACTCAAATAACTGCAGCAAAGCATTTCAAATTATTACACTAAGACATGGCTGACCTCAAGGTGTTGCAACTTCATGTAGATACAGTATTACCTTAAAGGGAAATGCAACTATTTACTTTTTTACACTAAAGTTAACTGTAAGTCAATGTGTCTCAATAATTATGGTATCTTGAAATCAATGCCTTGACCACAAAGTATGTTGCTGTTATAATAATAACACCATTATAAATCATAGCAATAGTCTATGTGGAATTACACCCAAAATAAAATGTATTAATAACTTATTTATATTAATGTCATGATCACAAATACAATTATTTGACTGTAATGCAAAGATAAGTTGTGTCTTTGCAGTCCAATACATTTGGAGTACACTGTGATTTTAAGAAAAAAATATGTATTTACTGTCATTAGCTTTTCCTCTTTACAGTGGTGCACCAGCTTTTTGATTGAAGGTGAAAGTTTGTCCAAAAATAATTAAAATGTTTTTTAAAAAAACATTGGATTTTTACAGAATGTTACCACTAATAAGACAACAATACAGATTTTCGATTATGTTTGCAGTTGAAAGTTACTTTTTGCTACAGCTCAACTCCATTCTCAATTTGGAATCTCAAATTATGATCCAAGATGTGAAAAATACATTACTATGAACTCTGGAGCCTCACACAGGGGAGGATGAGTAAGTGTTGGCAAACTCCTCTGGCCTACTCACCTTTGAGTGATTAATTTTTTAAAATGTCACAGACAACACTACCACATGCTGAAGGCTGAGGACCAATTGGAGGCGAGGCACCACAGTCTGCAAGTGTCTGGGAAAGTATAGTGTGCTGTTGAGAGCCAAGAGCACCCTGGACGATTAAGAAAGGCTTGGCTCTCCACCCACTTGCAAGATTTTGTCTTTTTTTAAGTTTCCATTTGGAGAACTGTTTTGAGAAAGTCTTATGTCACAATGTCGGTCAAGACAAAAGATATGGAGCATGTTTCTTTGAATGGCATTATCAGTTCTTATTCAGATTATGAAGAGGCATAATTTAAGAAACTGATTTGCTAATCTCTGGCATGATTTCAGTTTTACATGCAACTCAAGATAAAGCAATACAGGGGTAAGTTTTGTTGGGCTTCTATTCAGTATTTTTGATTAAAGGAACCTTATGCTATCCAAATATTGGGTTAGGCCTTTTGGGATCTCTCCTGTACCATGTGCTGATCTTGTCACCGTTTTTTCTGTGTGGGTTTATATATTCCCTACTTGATTTTTTTTTTATTCTTAGACATTCTTAACCTTTTCTACCTTTATATTCAATATCATTTTAAAAAATCACACCAAGCAATGTCATGGAAGTGCTCTTAACTGTTTAATATTCATTGTCTCCATTACCTTTATTTTTATAGGTTTTGAGTATCTTTATACAGAGTTCCTTTGGGAAATCAGACATTGCATTAAAATAGGCCCAATACATTACTGTCTCATGCTGAAGTAGCTGTAGACAGAAATCTCATTTTTAGGTCTCGCAAAGAGACTAGGTATCTTATGATAAAAAATGTAATTGATTTTCCACATTGTGGCATTCATTTCAGAATGTCCACTTTGATTCCAGATGGCCTTCTAGGCTGTCATCGCCCTTATCGGGGGCTCTGGTGTTTCCTGTGGTAGTGGGGTCTTCACCTAATTATCTCAGTTATATGCAGGTTACTGCCAATTTAGTATGGTAGGGTAATATTAATCCATGGGATTATTATTATAACCAGCAGCCATATCACCCTGCAAGTCACAACTGGCAGCCCACTGAAGCTCAGCAGGTGTGAGCCTGGTCAGTACCTGGATGGGAGACCTCCTGGGAAAAACTAAGGTTGCTGCGGGAAGAGGTGTTAGTGGGGCCAGCAGGGGGCGCTCACCCTGCAGTCCATGTGGGTCCTAATGCCCCAGTATAGTGATGGGGACACTATAGTGTAAACAGGCGCCGTCCTTCGGATGAGATGTAAAACCGAGGTCCTGACTCTTTGTGGTCATTAAAAATCCCAGGGCGTTTCTCGAAAAGAGTAGGGGTGTAACCCTGGTGTCCTGGCCAAATTTCCAATTGGCCCTTACCAATCATGGCCTCCTAATAATCCCCATCTATGAATTGGCTACATTACTCTGCTCTCCTCCCCACTTAGAGCTGATGTGTGGGGAGCGTTCTGGCGCACTATGGCTGCCGTCGCATCATCCAGGTGGGGCTGCACATTGGTGGTGGTGGAGGGGATCCCCATTACCTGTAAAGCGCTTTGAGTGGAGTGTCCAGAAAAGCGCTATATAAGTGTAAGCAATTATTATTATTATTTCATCTGTAGCTAACCATTTGTGACTAAACCATTATATGGTTGTACCATTATATTGTATACATTGTACTTACCGAGTTTTAACAGTCACCTCACTTCAGTGACTTCAGTGACAGATTAAATCTAGAAATGTTTTTAATTTTAATAGAAAGATTTTTATCCTAGTTGTTCAGCTTTGCTATGGAAGCCTATTAGCAGCACTGAGAAAAATATTGCATTTTAATGAGGTATCATTGTATTTAAATACAATAATTACTGTCTAAATGTTAAGTCATCGTAAATGTATTCTGTCCAATGCTTAAAGATTGATTCATTGGCATAAACATACAGTACATGTTTCTGCAGTTCCACATCAGGAATAAGATACTTTACAGTACTGTACATTTGTAAAGCTGTGTCTTTCCTTCTTCTCTCAGAAATCGCTAAAGGCAAATGCCAGGCAGTAGCTAAAACCTTACTCTGCCTGCCAGGATGGTTAATATCAATCTTCTGGAGACCAGTACAAAAACTGGTTATGATCACTCACAGACATAGCACTGTCTTAAGAACTACAATTCCCATAAACCCACTGGGAGACTTCCTGACAGTGTCTACATCAACATCATGAGTCCCTATGCCGCATAGCTGTTGTGTAGTACTGACAGCTTCACAGTTGGTGGTTTGTTTTTATCAGTGCAGGCAGAAGGAATCACACGGGATCCCTTTTATAGAAGTTTATTTAAAAAAAAACATTAAAGTGTTTCCGTAGCTATTTACAGGTCAGGAGTACTGCAAGCTGGTAGTGGGGACCTAACTACTTTGCACTGCGTTAATAACTGCATTTAAACATAATAATTATTGTATTTAGACCCAATGTTATATTGTTTAAAAGAAGTATTTTTTTTTATTTCATGCTGCTAAAAGGCTTCCGTACTTTCCTGGACAAATCAAGGAAAGAAAAAGCCAAATGTTGGGCATTACAACTAGTCATGTTTTTCTCACTGTTCCTAATTTTCAGTATGATTTTAATTCATCATAAGTCCTTGTCCTTCTCCCTTACTGGTCTTTCCCAAAGGAAACTCCACATCTAGCTCTAGGTCCCTCCAACAAAGAGAAAGGTACTGCTTGAAACCTGAGATAAGAATTTAGATGGATTTACTGTATATCTGGAGAAGAGGGCAGAGGGAATTCAGTCAAATGTAATTAATACATATAATATATGTCATATATGTCATTATAAATATATGTCAAATATAATTGTTAGTTATTCAACTAATTATATCTCCACAATTTAAGAGTTCGTCTCTCATGCATACTTTGATTCTTGTCTATTTACCAATTGGTAACACAAATAAAAACATTTCCTTGATTGCTCATTGCCTATAATTTGGAAGTAATCTGTTAAGAAGAACCTTATCAAAACCCTTCTGAAAATCTGTTGTTTTCTGTATTACATGCTCTCTCCATATGTATCCATTACTGCTGTTGCTTGTTTAAAACAAGTGTGCTCATACGATATATCGACTAACTCCTTAGATTTCATTGCTATACCAATTATCCTCTAGATAAGTTCTAAATATTGTTTCCATAATATTGTATGCAGTACTGCAGCTGCGTATGCCACCTATCACTTTTCCTTGAGCAATGAAGTGTGAAATTCGGGATGCAGAAATACAGTACAGTATACCACAGTTAGCTTACTATTGACGCAAGTTTTGATGTACATTCTAGATGGCTGCGTCAGTTAATATATATGTTGATATTTCTTATTATCTTCACTTATCAGGGACAAGGTAATCAATGTGTGATGTGTGGCAAATTAATTAAATCGCTATATGTAAATTACTATGCCTTCTACATTATTCTACAGTCAGACATCATCAGGTGTTTCATTACTAATAAAATCTGCAAGTAAAATAAGCAATTTATTTAGCATATGTCCAGTCCTGTTTTAAACTATAAGATTTTTGAAATTCAATAATGAGTTTTCAGGAAAACATCATATTCTCTGGCCTCTGACAATCAAGGCCACATAATAATCCCCATCTATATATTGGCTTTATTTGTCTGTTCTCCTCCCTACTGGAAGCTTACAGTATGTGTGGTGAGCATTATCAGTGCTTTGAATAGAGTATCGCCCATGGTCCTCTCTAAAAACTCAGACCCCCGGGGCAGCACAGTTGCAGTAGAAGTCCTGGTGAGAGGCAGAGACCTAGGAATCCTCAGGGAGTTCAGGCTAATGGCATCAGAGCAAATACAGGATCCCTGGATCCCTAGGGAAGGGGGGCATTGCTGGGAAGCTGTAAGGAGACAGACTGGGGACGAAAAAGAGAAAGAAAAGTACTGAGACAACCCAACAGAAAGGGGTTGAGTCAGGAGAACAAGCCTCCCCAAAGAGAAGCTTCAGAAAAGAGGAAAAATAAGAAAAAAATCTAAGGTGGCAGGGTAGGACTATAACTGAAACAGGGCTGTCAGGTAGTGAGTAAATGGGCTGAATGGGGAGAGCCCTGGGATTCTGGATGATGGAAGCTGCCTCCAGGAAGTAGGGTGGAACCACAGGAGAAGGAGGCCAGTAGAGAAAAGTCAAGAGCTCAAGAGCAGAAGCCATGAGCCGCCGTACAGTCAGGTACAGGAGTGCAGAATAAAGTTCTTGAGAGGGGACAAATGAGAACGGAGTGCTGCAGTGAAGAGTGATGGGAAACCCTGGACTGGAGTCAGAGTAGACTGTTTCAGCGGTGAGAAACGAAGGTTGGAGGCGTTGACCCCAGAGATCTCAACCCTGGTGACTTAGCTCATCGACAGGAATTGGGCAGCCTTGACTTTGACATGGAATCCTGAACTGAGCTCCCAGAAAAAAAGGGGGACACTCGGCATCTCAGTCATGGAACAAGGAAAGGGCTGTAAATAGAATTAGCATTCCAGGGCGAGATGACCGCCCGGAAAAGCTGCTTAGGCATCTACGGGACAAACAGGAGAAAAAATGTGGTGATGTTGAAGACATAAATGAAGAAATGATATTGAAGTGGCACCTCGGCATTAAATAGTGAAAGAGAAATGAAATAATGAATTGGATAATTGTTAATAAAGGCTGTATCACTGAAAGGAGATCCTGTTAGTGCAGCAAGCCCTGGAAAACTGTGGACCCTTGTGAGAATGTGACAGTTTCCCAGGGCAACCACTAGCCGACAGTCACTGCAGGAGCATGGTCATGAGACACACAAAATAGAATGTATTCACTGTTTATAATATTTACAAAATGTACTATTTACAATAGTTGTGAGCTTTAAGAACCCGTCACTGGATGTCAGTGCCCTTTCTTACTAGATCCCTTTTAATCCAGACACAGACATAAATATTTTAAATGCTGTTTTTAATAAATTACATACAGTAGCTTCCCATAGGCGAGTCTGCCCTGTAAAGTAATGCTAAAAAGACGGTAACATTTGATCCCTAACACAAATGCATCCAAATACACCCACAAGAATGTCTGGTGGATTTAGGTACATAAGCATGAAAGAAAAAGTAAATATGAAAGTATAGCTCCTTTCCCCAAATGTATTCTTACGTCCCTTCAAGTGCACAAGGTTTTGGTCTTCAAAAAGAAAACAAGATGAGGGTTGCTGACTTCTGTCCCTGTTCCTCCTTTCATACTCAGTTTCCCTCCCTAAGCTACTGTTTCTGTTCCTTATTGTCAGTCTTTATACGACATGGTCGTATGTGAGGAGATGTCCAGAATTTTGACATTTTCAACACGACAATATGGTTCCTGGATCTTCACTTAGATGATAACACACCTATATATCCCTGCAGCAGGATCCCGGACGTTGCTCATTTGGTGAAGGCTTTTGCTTATGTGCAGGTTGAGCTGTGTAATCATGGGTTCAAGCCTGGGTCACATCACTAACTGGGAACATCATTCCTTTAGTGGTGGCAGATTGAGTACTGTGAGCATTAGATTAAGGGGAGTGTGGATTTAGTAAATCAGGGCTCTTTCAGCTCCCAGCATCATGGTGACTCTTTCAGCCTTCTGCCTACTTGTATCTGGTGTTCCTGGTGCCTGACCAGTTGGTCCTAATCCTCTGATTTGGAGTTGTGAATTATATTTCAGTGGTTCTCCATTAGATCATCTTAAAATCTCCATTTAACTGGCAGTGCTGACTCTTTCTTTTGCTGTGGCATGTTTAATCTGTGACTATCATGGTTTTCTGCTTATTTCTGAGAGGTAATATTGATAACCTTTGTTTCAGTTTTCTGTTTGGTTGCTTTGTACAGCAAGAGAGCTTTCTTCAGAATCTCTGAAGCAGAATGTTATTAGCACATACAGCATGTAAATGACCATATGAACAGTATAAAAACAGAGGAGACCATCTGGAACATCTTGCATAGTTGCTGATGGCTAATTGATCTCAGATTTGTTTTACAACTGTTCTTTGAAGGAATCCTACAATACCTGGTATAACACTGTTAGGGCCTTTGTCAATAACAAACCTCAGAGCATGAATCTGTTACACAAATATATAGGAATTTATCAAACCGACCAGTGGAGTTTTGTTAGTATTATTATATATTATCATAACGTGTTATGACAGGTACTGTAAAGGTAGAGTACTTAGTACCAGTACATTGTTATTTGTAAATGTAAGTGCCCTTACAGATGACATTAATTTATTGGAAAAAAGTGTTACCTTAACTTTATGAATTGCTAATTGACATGCAAATAATTTATATAAGTAGAATTTGATGCTTGTAATTTGTTTCACAGCATACTGTTTGTCTACTACGTCCACACCCTACCAGCAGAACAACAGCTCAGCCTCAACATTTCCTGCTATTTTCTGCAAATTCCATTAAATAACTGAGTGGAAACAACATGGCGTGAAGCAGGAAAGCTTGGCCCCGATGTATATTCTCAGCTGGTTTTTCACATTTACTGTCAAAACCATATCAACAACAAAAGTCCAATTAATGCTTGTAGACACATAAGAAAGACTCAAATATAATTTTAGGAAAACAGTGTCCTTCAGATTTATTTATATACCAGATGAAGGAAAAATAACAATAATAATACTAAATTGAAAACATTTTATTGCAAGTAACTGAGTTTTGGGAAGTTATATAATTTAAAAAAATGATCTAGCAAATAAAAATGATCACACAATTATTAACAATAGTACAGATACTTGTAAATCAAATTACATCTACTACAGCAGACTAATGGGAAATAGGGATAGCTTATGTATGTGTTTTCTGTAAGAGACATGTGAAAACATTATTTAAGTTTTCATCTTGAGTTTTATTTAAAATAAAATGCATCCAAGTACATTAAAGCATCCTGCTCACATGGTCGAGTCCAGTCCAGATGTGATTTTGAAGACCTGCTTCTAACCTGAATCTGATATTAACGAACCTGAACCTTTTGTTCTTGTGCCAACCCTCTTAACTTACCCTGCCCCTCCCCCTCTCAAATGTAACTTTGAGATTATCAGGTTCAAACTGTTTGAGATAACATTTATCATTCCACAACAGACATCCCTCACATCACACTATGACAGATGAAACATTCTGCAACTTAAACAATGACAACTGTGATCACTCTTTAAGTGATGTAAATTGCTGACAATTAAAGCCTGTATACAATATACTGTAGTATAAGGGGAGAAACAGCAGCCACTGTCTTAATTAAAATACTCTGAAGCTCTGCTAATTTACACTTCTATAACATAAAGCACTGACTATAATTTTTTTCTGAGGTCTTAGGTATTAGCTCAAGATTAACATGCACTCAACACTTGAAGAAGGCTCAGCAATCAAAACAATATATTTATCTTTTTACTTTCTACTTTTCAGAGCATTGAACTGTCTCTAAAAATTACCTCTGACTGCTCCACTAGAACTGAAGCACTTATTAGTCTTAAGATAGTGTAGAAAGTAAAAAGAATAAGGGTGAATTTATTAAAATATGTCTTTTCCCATTTGTCTGATATTCAATTGCTTTTTTCTTTAGTACTCTGCTCATTCTAAGAGGACAGAAACTTTGCACATTTGTATTCATAAAGCCCTGAGCACAAAGGATATATAATGAAAATTCCAGGACTCCAGTATCCTCTTATGTAATAGAGTAATACATATCATGTACATACTGTATCAGTATATTTCCCTTTATTTACTAACCACCTCAATAAATCCAGGTTCATGTGGGAGTCGGGGCCTATCTCAGCAAACGATGGGCACAAGCAGAGATACACCTTGGACAGAACTCCAGTCCATCACAAGGCAGACAGATAACAATACAGCACTTACACCAGGGCCATTTTCCCATAGGCCAATTAAACTTTCAGTATGTCTTTTGACTGGAGGAAAGCCATGCAAACAAAGGGAGAACATAGAAAATCCTCATAGAACCCCCGCTGGCCAAGATCAAACCCAGGGCTCCAGCGCTGTGAGGCAGCAATGCTGACTACTGCCTTACTACACTGTCCCCAGAACAGTACGGTGTTATCCAAAATATACCGTATACTTATGTACAACAAATATGCAACTTTTACTTTTTAATGAAGAATCGGTGCAGATTGAGGGCATCAGATGTGTATTTTAAATATGAATTGCAGAGGTTTGTTGATCATTTTAGTAATGCTGCTCCTTAGGATAACTCCTGAGCTCAAGTCATGTGATTTCTTATACACAAATGGTGCTCAGATATTTGAGACGAGCTGATGCTGGCCAAAAAGAGCTGTTGATAATCTTTATAAATATCCGTTCCAAAAACATGATTTGCATTTTTCCACTGCATACTGCACGTTTTTGTTTACTATTGTGCTATACAGTATTGTAAGGTACTGTATAATGTGATTTAACACATACTGTATCATACTGTATCGAATCTATAGTAATTTCAGTTTTCTATAATAAACAACTTAAATAAACATCATTATTTAAGTCAACTTTAAAAAAATGTGGGGAGCTATACAGTACATTTTATTTAAAATGATGAACGTTCATAAAATAACTTATAAGAAATACTGTACTGTTCAGGTTGTTTTCATCCCTGCAGTGTAGGATACTGAAAGAAAGCTATAATTTAACATTGCAAAGAATCAAAAATGAGAAATTACATAGTTTATGTATGCACAATGTGTAGGAGCTCTTAAGTAGGGTAAACTTAATTCAAGCCTGGCAACACCATCACAGTTTTTTTTGTTGTAATATTATATCTAAAAACACACCATAAATAAAGGTCTCCAAAATCATAGCTATAAGATAGCTATAAGAAACACCAACATTTTATTTTTAAAATAGGTTTTATTTGAATGATCTGAATACCACTGGAAATATCAGTTGCATTCACATTCAGTGCAGCAGACTTCCACTGCTGTTAATAAACACCAGGTCACATAACATCACTAAGTAAAATGGACATTTTTTTAAGACCACATCTTCAATGCAGCAAGTGATTCATAATCCCTGAGGCACTCCCTGTCACAGCACTGCATAGTTTCAGGAAGTTAGCCAACACAAGCATCAAAATAACTAGAAAATGCAAATTAAATTTGCAGTGTTACATCTGCTGCTATTTTCCAGTGACTATGGGACTGTAACATTTCAAGCTTACTGAAATTATTTTTTTTCCTTTTGAATATTCAGTCTATTCCAGTGTTTATACTCATTAAATGCAGAAAGTTGATGCAAGACAGTTCAAGATTTGCCTCACACGTTCATGTAAAATACAGACATCAAGTTTTTTTTTCTGCTGCATTTTCTTGCAAACTTGGCACACTTCAAAGCAGTTGGATTGACAGCACTGGAGACTGAAAGATCCTATTCATCTGGGAAGTGGTATTACAGAAGCATCCCTCTTGAGCGATACTTCAGAAACTAGTTCTCTTTTTAAAAATATCTGGCCTCTGTATGACACTGCCAACTGAAAACATCAGTGAATACCCTCCTTCTTCAAAATCTTTCGTGAGAAAGGCAGCAGAGAGCGAGTTAGCTTCATACTACATGATCATATGAGACAAAAACACTGAGTTAAAGGGGAAATGAAAAGTCATCAATGTTACTTTGTGAGACTGTCGTCAATGATGCAAAGTAAAGCTATTTCAATATATTTTCTCCTCTTAGACAGAAAATAATGTATATACCACACCTCAGGGTAGATTCTGCAAATAGGTAGAACTCTGTCAAGGAATGACAAATAAGAAGGAGCATATGCAGTACTAATGAGCTTTCTGCTTCATTTTCTTCCTGCCTGCCTCACACCATTCCTGCGTAGCTCCACTCTTGCCCTGTTGCGTTTTTAGGGACAATAGTGCCCATTTTTCTTGGTGTTTTCCACAAAAGCTTGTTGCTTCCAGCTAGGATACCTTCCAGTGTGAAGTATTTCAGTTTTGCTGTGTGCAGGAGCAGGCCTGACCTGTTACAAAAGACTTGTTGCACTAGGGACCAATCCTGAATCCTTATGACCACAATCTGTCATACACATCATTCACTTATCCTGTCTTGTGTCAGAATCAAAGACTGTATAATGCTGTCAAAATACCACTTGAGAATTGCATTGCAATGGAACATTTGGAAGATATCCAACACAATATTCACTCTAATATATTTTGAGCATAGAAAGACAGATGACATGTAATCTCTCAGACCTTTGCAACAGTTTTAAATCTCACTGACATTGTTGATTTGGCTTTCATGAAACTAGTTGTAAACACTTTTAATTCACTTTCTCACCTGACACCCGCTGCCAGATTACATTTTTTCAACAAATAAGAGCTGCAGACTGATAAAACCCTGTAAAAGAGGCAGAAGTCCGAATGCAACTCAAACTGTTTGAGGCAATATGCTTGGATTAAAAGAGCCAATAAATGATCAGAGGCAAGTTGACGAGGCCTGAGAAATCATGCACAGAACATTACATACAAGAATATTACATTATTTTAGCAGATCCATTAAGGCTGATAAACTCCAAGATCACATGGATGCCAATAAAGGTCATTTTGGAACTGTTAAAGTCAAGTGTCGTGGTACTTCTCACATTTACAGTATGTTTACATGCAGACACTTCAAATCTAGAATCTGCTTTCATTTATTTTGTCTCCTGGGTTGCAGTTCCACGCATTTTGAATTTAAAGTTATCTCTTCTTTTGCCCTTCTCTACATTCCTCTAAAATACAGGATATCATTGAACTCCCAAACGTAGACTGCCGTTTTAGTCAAGCATGTGCTTTTCAGAGTCACTGATGCATGTTGTCCTCAACAGAGGTGTTCTGATAAAGGGTGAATATGAACTGATGTTTTCGGGTTTCATAATTAAAAAAATACATTTCTTTCCAAAGAGAAGATGTCTTTACCAGGACTTGCACTAACTATCCTTACCACATATCATAAAAATTATAATATGGTTAAAACGCAGGCAAAATTTGTTTGAAAAATGTCTACATGACTTGATCACGATTGTTCTTTGTACTATATACACTATATAACACTTCTTTTTTTTTTAGGAAGAATACTCCGATGATATTAAAACTCAGACAAGTTCTGATTTTATATGAAAAGATAGCTATTCTTTAAAAATATAACTAATATTTTCTATTCCATTTGGGAAAGGCACTGAAAAAGTGCTAGCACTATCTTGCTTTATTGTAACAGTAGTTGCTGGCCTCCACTACTTACAGTATGTATACACTACAATATACAATATACACAAAAACTTATGAAAATAAACAAGATATATTTCAGTATATTTAATCTATTATTTTATTTTTTATTGTTATGGAATCAGATCTTACCAATTGATTTTTTTAAAAGAAAATAGGATGTGTTTATTAATGAGCACTGAATAGTGTCATCATCACAGAGGACAGAAGCGAAGACTTTACAGCAATATTAAGGTGGGCTTCACTGGGCATTTGGAAAACTGCATCTGTTAAACTCATTAACAAAGAAAGGCATAACAATGAACCAGGTTAGTGCAGAGCATCAGTCTTAGTTCTATGACAGGTGAAGTTAAATATTAAGATAATCATTAATTAGTTAACTTAGAATATTGTATGCTAATGCTTTCAACATTTAAAGCATTTAACACTGATTTAGCAGAGGAAAGCTCCTGCTTAATTGACTTTTCTATTTCTAACAACAAGGGATAGTGGTAGTGGACACTATAGAGCATTTAATAAGATAAATTAAATTTTACCAAATAATTTTGATAAAGTTCCATATTAAAGATTATAATAATTCTCTAACTAGGGAATCCAGAGTTTACATGTCATTTGAGGACTTGTTAATATTCAGAAAATGTTAAGTAAAGATAAAGACTAAATTGTAATTAGCAGAATGTCATGGTGATCTGTTTAATGCTGATAATTCACACATACAGTACTGTATGTGATTCTTGTAAATTTAATGTTTTTTTTTCTTGGTACATATAAATTATATTAATAACAATTACTCAAATGGGGTTTGTCTGTGTGCAATAAAAGTGGTTTACATAAAGCTGATCATTAAGAAGCAGAAGGTGTGTTGTACCAACCAGTCTCTTCCTAGATTAGGCTGTCTCTCCAGAATGAACAGCCAGTCAATGAGGAAACTGGTTAGGGATGCCACTGTGAATATCACAGGTGGTGTCCTCTAAATGCAGGAACTACTTTTGCTTTGTAGCTGACTAAGCTACCTAGCATACTCCAAGAACCACCATTGCACAAACATGGCAAAACGCACAGCCTACAAAATACCCCATTTTATTACAGTCTAACAAACTACCCATCACACAAAGGTATTCGCATACCACAACTGTTTCTCTGACTGCCCACATGACACACTGTCACGGATGTCGGAAAGGACAAACCATGGAGAGGCAGGACAGTGGAAAAAGACCCATATGCGTAGCGGCAGAACAGGGAAAAAGACCCAGCTCAGCAGTTCAGGAGTCAAATAGAAACCAATGCCCTCACGCAGCGGACGTGGGGCGACCTGAATGGTAGGCGGGTTTCAGGACATCCGAACATCAATGCGAATAAGTGACCCGGAAATATATAGCCCCAGGGATGTTTGGGGTTCAATCTGGGGTCCGGATAGTCTCACAATCCCTGAACTGTGTGGTAATAAGTGTCCACACAAAGAGGACCTTGAGGAAGCTCCAAAAACTGTCACAGAAGCCGGGAGCTAGTCGTGGAGAGGCCGGCGAGGCAGTAGGACCCTGTGAGTAGCGGTAGGAACAAAGCGAACGAGAGGGTTCATCTGGGCTCAAGGTATCGGGCGGGGTCGGGGGTGAGACATAAGCCCTCAGGTAGCAGACATGGGGTGACATGGTGAGGCGAGCCTCTCGATAACCGATCCAAATGCCGAGCAAGGAGGAAGGAGAGACCCGGAAATATAAAGCCCCAGACGCAAGATACACCAGAAGTACAAGGAAAGCACAGGGAAACTGGGAACAGGACAGAGCAACAACACATCAACTGTGAGGGAGGTTCCGGACATTCAATGCAAAATTAGAAGTCAATTGTCCCTGATACCGCTTATCACACCCACTTTTTTCCCACTCTGTGACATGAGACCGACAGAAAATCTGAAAGAGCTGCAGAGTTCAACGGCTGAGGAGAGAGAAAATGTTCATGGATCAAAGTGCACATCCGGGATGAGTTGGCAAGCAAGAAGAGATTACCAAAAAAAAAAATACTCTCAAAACCCGCATAGAGTTTGCAACATAGCATTTAAGACGTAATGGTATTGTTTTTAAACTCGTGAAAGTGATACACAAAGACGGGAATGACAAATCATGCACAAACAGTAAAGAAAATATATAAAGCACAACTCAGAAATGGATAGACATCTGGCAAATTAAATTTCATGCTGCCAAGTACCTAGTACTACATGTAGTTTTCAGAAATCTTCATTACACATATCAAATAGGTAGTAACAAATCTGATGAAGCAACCCATGGGATGGATTAGGCTTTCATGTTTTTTTTCATTATATTTGTTGTGTTATCTATGTCCAACTGATGAGTACAAATAAGGACAAAATGTATTTGCTGCGAATAACTGTATATGCACAGAAAGACAGTATGAAAAATTGTAGGATTGGAAGTTTGTGTCTTATAGTGTTGTGATTAGACTACAAGCTAATTTAGTTACTTATCAATAATTATTTATTCCCTCCCAACTGTAGCTTACAAGTCTGTTCCTTCTGGGTTTTAGAATATTGAAATATAAAAGGCTGTACATTCCAAATGTATATATTTAACAAAGCACTGTTCAAAAACTTTCTTGTGTATACAGTAAAGCTTTATACAACTCTAAATCTAATATACAGAATATACGATGTACAGTATATAGCTGTATAAAGTATATAGCTGTATATAGCAGTATAAAATAGCTTTTTAACAGTGCTTCGTTATACATCAGAATAACAAAGGAATGTTTACCAATTATGGTATTGTACTATAATAGTCAACAAATTGTATATACAAGTTATACAAGTATTATAAATTAGTACATGCATAATCTAATAAAGTAAAAACACCCATTTTAAAGATGAATTTGTAATACATGTTTGAGTGTGTGTTAAAACACTTTGACAAAAAGAGCAAGCCAAACATTGTCCTTAGTGTAAGAATTTCAAATGCAGAATTAACATTCTTTGAGAGTATTTTACTGTCAGTTACTGCACTGCAGAATTGCTAGTTGATTAAGATTTGTAATTTCTGGAGGGTCTGAAAGGTCTTATTTATATTGCAGTGTTCTGCAATCTGACCTTTCTGATGGTCAACTCTTGTTTGAAGTTGGAATACTGAAATTTAAAGGTGTTTGAACATCTTTAAACACAGAGCATTGCTTACCTTTAATCTTTTCAGTTCAGATGAATGATCCCATCAAAACTGACCTTCTGTGTTTTATGAAGTTTACAGGAAGCCTGTACAGAACCTTACAGAGAGATTACAACAGATTAAGCATAGATCAAAAACACAGCAATGTAAAATGAAACTCTTCAAAGCTATAGTCAATTGTAATGGATTTATGTTAGATATGTGTAGTAGTACACACACTTACGCTACATGTGACAAGATTTAAAGCTTAGTTTAAGGGACTGTATCCTTTTGATCAATCAGTAGGTTTTTACCTTTAGAAACCTAGAAGTCTTCTGTTTTTGAAAATGCCTTGATAGCTATCAGAGTTGTAGTATGCAGATGTAGAAATTTAGAAGTTTATTGTGAGGCTATAAAGTTGGTTGTGGGAAAAATCATTTAAAATATAAAATAAAAAAAATAATAAAATCCATAAACAAACATTTTTTAAAATTATTTATCACAAACCATGGGACGACTTAGGCTTTTTTCCATTACTTTTGTTGTGCTCTCTATGTCCAACTGATGAGCATAAAATAAGAACAAAAATTACACATCATCATACGCATTGTATTGTCTTAAGTAACACCCAACCATACAACAAATACTCAATAAAATCTTAATTCCACATTTTTGACCCACACATTAGCTAAGGAGACCAAAGACAGAATAATATCTGCGATTTGACTTCATAAACATGTCCTCCGGGCAGAATAATGCATGGTCACTACAGTAAGTGGCTTAAAATGCCAGTGGTGAATTGCTCTGTGGGAGATAATATCTGGAAAAAATAACTAATGACAGAAACCACCAGAAGTCTTTAAGTATGTGGCATGTTAAAATTTCTTAATAACAAGTGTGGTTTGAATGCTCATATACATCTCTCTTAAACTGACACAGTACACTTCATTAGTACATGCATTTGTATGCACCACAAAAATTCTCTGCTGTACAATGGCACAATGAATAATTTATTTGCTGAGATTGTTGGCTGAAGGAAAAGCAGATGTTAGTGCATGGAATCAGAAAACCTCCGAACACCCTACTATAGTTCTCATGATCAGCAAAGGTCAAATATCAAGAGACATGGCCAGCCTTTGTGTGACTAATCACGCTTATTACCTAAAAGAAAATATGATTTCCCCACAGACTATATTTTGAAGGGCCTGTCTAGATATGAATTTGATCATTTTGCTCTAGCTTTTTCCATTTCACATAATTTATAGTGAAAAAGGATATGTTAATATCTGCAGTGGTACTAATTTCAATCAGCAAAGTTGTCAGAGGGCTCAAATCACAAAACAGAGGCATAATGCAATTTGGATGGAATAATAAGGCTATAAAAATCAGGCCATGGTAATACTTATATTTAAATCTAATTGAAGACCGGTAAAAAGTCAAGAAAGGCACTCCTTTTTCTCTATGACATCACAGTAAAAAGTAAAAAAATAACATTTAAGGAAAAGAAAAATATTAACAACTTACATTATTATTATAATAAATGATTGATGCTGTATCTAATATGAAGGCATTTCATCCACATGCCCTTAAAATAAACACAGCTCGGCTACTGTAGTGTAATTTGACTTGCTTAAGAAGACTGATCCATTTAAATGGTAGTTTCACGTCAAAGCAAGTTAACTTTTCTGTTAGAATAATGGGACAATAAAGCAGATGCATATTCTATGCTACAAAATATATGAAAGTCAAATAAACTTAAAAAAAATTGTTTCCTAAAAAAAAATTTCCCTAAAAAAACCCAATGGTACTTCAAAGTTATATAATATTGTAATGATTAATTCTCAAAGAAAAATAAAATAAATGCTAATGAAGGTATTAAAATATGCAAACAGTAACAAGTAAGGAAACAGGAACAAAAATAAACAAACCAAATCTCACTGTCGCTGGAGATCAGGATCAGGCATCTGATCACTTGTTCCTGAACAAAAATGAATGTATGATTGATTGATCTGCATACCGTACTGAGCAGGTATTTAGTAAGTGAATAAAAAGTAATTAAAAAGTGCCTAGCATAATGGAACCCTAATTAAATTTTGCTGAAAGTACAAAACATTTGCACTTTACATGAAAGTAAGCTGTTATCCTAAACTAAGCACACATTACCTTTCTCATATCATGATATCTTTAAACTGTTTAAAGTTACCTACTTACCTACTGTACTACCAATAGTTACCTACTCTTGGGAGTGTGCAATGTCTGTACTGTGTATTACATCTCCCTTGTGTTCTGTACATTCACTCTTTTTTGTGTGTGCCTTTTCTGTTTTGATTGTAATTCTTTATTCCATTTTTTAAATTCTATTGTATTACAGTATAACTACATTTGTACTGTACTGTGTTGATTGCGCCTGGCTGCTGCAGCACTTGGATCTCCCACATGGCATTAATAAAGTACCTACCTAAAGGGCATAAATGAAGGAAATGGATGATTTGTAATGAATGACTGGGAAAACAGGAACATTTTTCTTGCATATGTCTTGCAACTTAAGATATAAAGTTATAAAAAGCAGAATATACAACATGCACATAGCAACTTTTCCAATGGAATAGTTCTTATCTAAATAACAAATTTCTTTAATGATTCTCTTTTATATGGCGTAAAAATAAGATGTCAAAAATTGGTGAATATTATGACATCAGAGTTTCATAATTGAGTTTGTATTTCCCGTAAAAGTTCTTTTAAGATTAGCTTTTACACTTTTTGTATTAATTGTAGAAAAAGCATACAGTCTTATACAAGAAATGATAAAATAGCTTACTTGTAACCAAAAACACTAAAGTATCATCTGAAATGCATTTTCAAGGACAATGAAATCCAATGCATGAAATATTGTGTAGTGGTTCATTTTTCTGTGTTTTCACCTCTTATTTATTTATTAGAATTATTTATCTTACGAATTTGGTGCATAGCAAGTAATCATTGCCTTTTACAGTTTTTGACAGCTTAAGTATAAAAAATCAATTACTGTGAAATAGTATCAAGATTAATGTTGAAAATAAATCTGCTGCTAAAATACCTGCTTTCTAGGTATTGATTTCTATTGTTTGAGGGAGTCTGGTTGTATTTAATTCATTTTATTGATTTTTCCAAGCCCTATATGCAATGGATCTGAAGCAAAAAAGTTATTTTCATATAAGGGAGTGTATTATGGAAGATGGGGTCATTAATTAATTTTGCATGAGTGACAACAGGGCACATGGATTTGCAAAATACAAAACACTTAAGAAGAGACTCGTTTTCTTTTCTTGAAATATATGAACATCTAAATACTGAATTGTGCATAATGAAACAGTTTATGAAGTGTTAATGAGTGTCTGCCAAAGAGGACTTTGTTTTTTTTGCAATGGTGTGACAACAGAGTTTTCTGAACACATTTTGATTAAACACTAGAATATGTATTCTAATGATATATAGTTGAAGTATAACAAGTAAGTAAATACAGAAAAATAGAACAGCACAAAACAGGAATAAAATGAGATGGTCACAAATAAAAAAGAGGTTAATTTATTTCGAAATGGAAAAAAATAGCAGTCTAATCTGAAAAACTTTATGCACGATTTTTCTTTCTGTAACCAACATCTTGACTGCTGACCGCCCCCAAATCAGTCATGATTTAGTGAATTTGTTTAGTTCTCTATTCTGAATGAAAGTAACTTGGAGGGGACTAACTTTGGCTGTGTATACAAGTGTTACATAGGCTACACCCCTTGTCTGACTGTAAAAGACTGTTCAAGGGCACCTGTCAATAAAAACATTTTATTCAAAACTGGAAATTGTCAGCAACATGCCAAGAAAGCACTTGACTTTGTTCCAAATATCTGATGAGTTTGCAATAACTGGGAGACAGCCATGGCTCAAGAAGCAAAAACACAATCCCGGGGTCTAATTGGTTTAATTAATGCCTCCTATCCTGTAAAGAACACTGTCTTCCAAAATCTGCTCTTATTTTGTTGAAATGATCAAGCATATCCCCTTTCTGAAATTTTCTGGAAAGCAGAGCATATTTTAATGCTGATATAAGCAAACTACAAAAGAGCAACGGAATAGAATTATAGGGTGGAAGAGATCTTGTTCAGAGATTGAAAGGCAGAATGATTTAATCACATTTATTTTATATCTAGAAAGACAGAATCATCAAGTCCAGCAAATGAAAAACAGATTTTGAAAATATGTTGTTTGGAAAACAATATAAAATAACATAATGCTTTCTGACTGATTATTAAAACTATTTTTTAAAAGTATTTTTTAGTATGAAATGCTAATCTTTATGTATTTTTCAATACTGCCATACAAATTCATGCTTTGTCTTTTAAGGTATAAATTTATGAGGATTAAAAGAAAACTTGGAAAAAAATGCGCTATGTTCTAGAACTGGGATACTCAACCTGCAGACCCTAGAATACACTTATGGAAACCCATTATAACCAGATCCTTAATTACTTAATTGTTAATTATCAGGATCAATAAAACAATTAAAAGGCATGCTGCATCTCCACTCAAGAAGAGTCTTAAAACTATATAAATTAATGCTAATGCAAAAATAAAATACCACCTTCCAAAAATTTTCTATCATGTTGAAATACACATTATGTATGTACAATTCTTAAAAAGAATATTCTAATCTTGAATGCTCAAACTGAACACTTATGGGTAAAAGAAGTGTCATTCAATGCACAGTATCATTGGTGGGGCACTCTATAGAGTGTTTTGCAAATGTATTCACCTCCTTCCAATGAACAGGGATTGCGAGGGGAGGAATGCTTTTGCAAAACACTGTACTGTACATAGAATTACACAAAGGTACTGTGCATGAATATGAAAAGTGGTATAATGTGGAGGAATAAGATGAATAATAAATCTATGCTGGTTGAAACATTCCTTAAGAATTTGTAGTAAGAAAGCAGAGACATACAGTAGTCCTATAACATCTGTGCTGAAGGCTCTTGGTTGATCGCTTGGCAAGAAAGAAGTTTCTATTATCATGAAACACAGAGAATTCCACACACAAATTCCTCTCCAGTACCCAGGTGTCCCTCCTAATAAACAGAATTTTAAAGGGCAAAACTCAGAGAGGGAGGGAGTGTCAAATCTCTGACTTAAGTAGTTCATTGTCGAGGGAGAAGCAGTCACTGCTATGCAGACCTTCAATTTAAGGAAAACTACTGAAAAGTCTTCAAAGAAAAAAAAAATGACTACAGATTTCAGCCCTGCTCTTTATCTCTCTTGGGATCCTGTGTTCAGACAAAATAGAAGAGAATCTTACCATCTCGGAAATCTGACGAAGGGGAGCAGAAAAGTTCTGTGTAGCCGTAGAAATATTCCAACTCTCACACCACAATGTTGTCTAACTACTCTGAGCTACAGTCGTTGTGCTCCTCCACAGCCAACTGCCTAAGTGATCTTACTACACTTTAGTAGTTCAGGTGGGAGCTGCGTCAGCATGCGTAGGCTGCAGAAGAACAAGTAATAGGTTTATTCCATGCTGAAAAAAAGAAGAAAGAAAACACAACGTTTCGGCCGTGGAGCCTTCTTCAGGTGTGAAGAAGCACCTGAAGAAGCACCTCACACCTGAAGAAGGCTCCACGGCCAAAACGTTGTGTTTTCTTTCTTCTTTTTTTCAGCATGGTATAAACCTATTACTTGTTACTACACTTTGTATACATTTAAATCTTCAAATTCTTTGCTTTTGCCCCTATGAACCCCCAAGGGATGTTGAGCACAAACCATAAAATACTGTATCTTATTTGGCCCACATTAGCATTGATCACACTGGTATGGAAAGCTAGAGGAATTTTATTTTGAGAGATGATGAGCTTCTTGTTCAGTTGTGTCTATGGTGGGTTCACTAAGTGGTGAAGATGCCAATCTACTTTCTTCCATATACATTTGATCAGATAGTAATCAATCAAATGAGTTGGCCTTGTGAGGAGGGAAATCTGCAGCAGCATCATATGACTTATGTAGTGGAGGTGATGGGTATGTAGATAGTATCTTTCTACAATCTTATCTTAATAACCCCCACCTCGCAATCTTTGTTCATCTGATTGTGGTCTCCTGTTTGTCCCCCAAGCTTGCTTACACTCTGTGGCTGACAAGGCCCTAACTTGTTCTGCAACAAAGCTCTGGAATTCTGTCCTTAAAGATTTCAGAGAGTCACCTATGGTACACTGAGCACATTCAAATCCAAACTCAAAATCTTTATGTAATTTGTGCTCCTTACATTTCTACTGCATTTCTAAACACTTGTTTTTCTTTGTGCTAATTTCATCTCAAGTCTTTATTACTGCTTTTGTTTGTTTTACATTTTTACAGTTTCCTGTAAAGTGCTTTGACAAAATACTTTAAAGGCACTATATGTTTATTATTATTAACTTGTCTGAATTCTTTAAACAAGCATCAGAAATTAGATACAAAAATGATGTTTGCAAGATGACAGAAGATTGAAAGCCATCCAATTATACTTGCCTAATTGATAACGCTCTTCCTTGAAAATGTCACACCCGTCATTCCTCCCCTAGAGGGCGGTCCACTACTCCTGTCATTAGTCCCATGATTGTTGCTATGTTACCCAGGTGTACCCTGTTATGTGTACTGCTATTTAAAGTCCAGCTCCTCTAGTCCTCGGGGATCATCATTAGGATACGGATGTTGCGAGGCCCGCCTAGCACCAGGATACCCTACAGTACGTCCATCTCCTGAGAGCACAGGCCTCATCCCTGACACCTCCTGTGTCCTGAGCCCGGGACTTGGAGGAACTCGCCCCATCATCCAAGGACCTCCATGTTTTGCTTGTGTTCGTGTGTTCCCTCTCACGGGGATTTTATCCTTGTCGCATCAGAGGATGGATTAATTGTTCATGGACTCCTGGACTGTGCCCTGACCTGCCTTTGGACCTGCTTGGATTTGGATACCATTCTTTGTCTCCCCCACTCACTGTCTCACGGACTGTCACTATAATTTTGTGCACCATTAAACCCCTGTGTGTTATCCCGTACTCCACCTCCTGTTTTCTCCAGCTCTAACCGCATCGCATAGGGTCTACTACAAAACCCGACACGGACTTCAGACCCTGTCTGAATTTTCTGTCGTAACAGGAAATTAAGATTTTTAAAGCAACACAAATAGATTTCCAAAATACATTTGCAAAAGAGTAAAAAGTGTTTTTTGGAAAACATAATGTAGAATACCATATTTTAAGCTAATAATTCACAGCACATTGCATATGCCTACTTTAATTCTTGCACATGATGTTTTAATACAAAAGTATTCTGGGAATTGCATTTACCGTATGTTCTGTCCTGTTCCTAAACATTACCAATTAAAATCAGTTACCAAGTAGTGTTGATGGATCCATTTGTCTCATTGCAGATAAGGCTATAATCCATAAAATGGCACTCATAATTGATCAAAAGAAGTTTATCTACAGGCAGTTACATAGAACTGTATTGGCCTGTTCTACTAGAGTATACAATTCGTTGACAATTTACTGTACCACGTCAAAGTCGTAAAGTGACTTACTGTATGTTAAGAACAGGATAAACATTTGTATGAACTTGACTGCACATGCAGAGTAATCAGAACAGAGAAGATTAATAGTACACTAAATTCACAAATATTGTAAAGGGATGAACTGTGATATGACCTTTTCCAACTATTGTTTAATGATTAATGTAATATCTTTTACAGCTTTGATGAAAGCTTCACATACTCCTTTTGCACATTTTCAATGTAATAAAACTGTCTGGCTAGTTTCTGGCTAGCATGCTAACCCTACAATTATAAAAATGTACCGAATGGTACATTGTGTTCTCACTGCAGAAAGAGAGGTCGGGATCTGACCTGGAAATTGAGGACAGGTTGAAACTTTGACCGAAAATGCCAACACATTACATTGGGTTTATTGTTTTTATTTTGCTTACAGCTTACAAATACATAAGACATCCCTGGGAGATAAATCATTGAATGAGGCAGGGTCACCTGCACACGAGAGTTACTGTTCCTCTAAGGGTCTAAGCAGGCCTGTTGAAGAATCTGACCTCCTCCACAAAGTTTTGTTCCCTAACAATTTTTTTCTAGACAGAAACTGTACTGACCCCTGCATAGGCATGTTATTTGCTGTGCATGCTCACTGAAAAAGCAGAGAGTATTAACTTCAAATGTCTTTCTATGTCAAATCCTTCAATGTGAATTGAATCAGCTGTTAAATTCTATCTAATCTTTTTGGCTATCCATTGCAGCTTCTACAGTGCTTCATAGTCCTAATATGGTATCATCCTACCTGCTGACGTGAATAGTTTAGTCACAATTTCAACATTTAGGACATTGACCTGAATTAGGAGGATCAGTGGTCCTAATATTGATCTCTAATAATTACATCACTCCTAATTTGAGTATTCAGCCTCTGTCTATATTATTTGTACTATTCATCCTTATCAGTTTCTGGTCCATTTACCAGTTCTTAATACAAATAAATACATTTAGTTGAATGCCAGCCACTTGTTTTTTCTTTGCCCTCTGAGTTGTCTTTTAGACATCGCTCCCCATGTTTTTCCTTGCAGATTTTTTTTCTTCTTCCCTTTTTAAACTTCTAGATTAAACATGTTTGAATTTCTCTGCTAATTCTTGCCAATGCGTGCCGATAGACACATGGCATATCCATCAAAGCTGAAGATTTTGTTTTCCTAATAATAATGGATTTTCAACTGTGTGGGCTAGGAGCCTGTCCATTCTATGGAAAATGTAAGTCACTTCAGCTCCATGGAGACAGCATACTGCTACTCTCTTAAAGTCTTTGATAAATATCTGACCCGCAGTATTCCTGATAACAGTCTCCAATAACCACTCTCTTATTGTGTTTTTGAGGTTCTTGTGACTGGTGTCCTAGGAGGTGTCCTTGAGCTTCTGTCATGTCTGTTACTACACTTAAGGACCAGTACAATTGTCTAGTTATGCGATTTTTAGAATAGCCTGTTATTACTTTTGACAATCAGATATCAACTTCTCTAGACCTAGTGAAAGCAAATTATTTTTGTTGAAATTTTAAAAATCCATGTGGGTTTCTCTCTGTAGCTTTCCAAATGTAGTCAACCCATGTGCCTACAATTTAAACCTTGTCAGCTCCACCTCTGTGACTCTTCAGCCTGCAATCAAGTCCCTGATGGTTGTCAAACTCACTTAATCTCAAAAGACCACACAGTACTAAAATGCAGTGACAACATCTCCTTAATTTTACCCAGAGGTTTCCTCTTACCTGGTGTGTAGCAACGTCAAGTATTCTGATTGCTCTGAAATATTAGTCAGGTGATTACAACCTTCAACCAATTTTAAGATATCACAAAAAATAAAAATGCATAATTTGACGAAGAACACAGAGAGCCTAATTAGATATAATTCTGAATCCTAAGCAAAGATTTAGGAGATCTCTATAGGCCCTTTAAAAGGAGTCATATGAGTCAGCTTGACAAATAATATCTCAGGTGGGCCCCATTCACATCTTCACAAAATGTTTCTTGCTAAACCTTTTTTATCCTGAGGTAAACCTCCTTGGTTTTACCCACACTTATTAACTCTCAACGCAGTGTAACACCATTCACTGAATTTCAATGTACATTTTTAGAAACATAAAATAAAATACAGTTTTAGATGTTTATAGTGTATTCACATCTCATAAAAAAGAGAGCATGTTCCCTTAATGTGACAATTTAAGAGTACAACACTAATACAATTCTGTCCTACTGTATGTACATGCCGTACCTGAGAGAAATATTCATTTAATAAAGCATCCATTTCCTCTTCATCGTCTAAATGTTTCTAATTGTTATCTCTGTAAAATGTCATCCATTACAGTCTAGTAGTTGTTACATTACTGTAAAAGAAAGATTATTTATTAACTTAGGTTAAAAACAAGAGGAAGCCATTTGACATATCTATTCCATTTGATAGTTAGTATTTAATTGATTTAAGGATCCCATCAACCCATTTCTTTAAAAGACATCAGGGTATCTGATTTAACAACAGCACTAGGTAGTTTGTTTCAGACTTTTACAAGAGTTCCTTCCTGTTCTTGGTTTTAAATGTAGTTCCACATACAGTGCTAAGACAAAAATTGTCCCCAATATAATTATAGGAACTGCCCATAATTTCATACTATGACCCCCTTGTGTAATCAAAAACTGGTCTTTTTGAAAATAACCATAAAGGTTAGTATTTACAAATTTAACGTTTTTTAGAAGTAATGGTGTATAAAAATAAATATACACCATTACTTATAAAAAATAATTATTATATTATAAAAAATAATGTGTATATGTGTATGTGAAATATTAAATAAACCTGTTGTTTGCTTAGCATAATTAAGGGAATGATTGGAATTAGGAAGTAAAATAATTGCATAAGAAGTAAACAAGTACTGAATTAAAACAGTCCTGTATTACATAACGGCCAGAAAATGTGTGACTGAAGATTGAAGGGGAATGTTTTTCTTAGGAGGAGAGTCAAGAAGAAACGATTTCTCTCTAAATCACAGCACCTGGTCAATCTACAATACAACTGGAAGTATATTCTCTGGACAGACAGGTCCCAAATCCTGAACCTTTTGGTTACACTAAGAAGTGTTTTGTGTGACAAAAAACAAACCATGCCTTCCAACAGGGTTGGAAGTCTTATGGTTTGCAGTCACAGGACCCAGGCAGCTTGCCATCATTGATAAAACCATTAATTTGGTGTTATATCAACAAATTCTGTTGGAGGATGTCAAGCCACCCATTTACAAACTGAAGCTGATCTGAAACCAGGTAGAAAGCCTATCTACTAAGACATTCTATGATGAACAACTTGACTCTCTCACTCCTGTAATGAAAGCATTCTTTCTGGACCCTATGCAGACGACACAATCCAGGGAAAAGTGAACCAAACACGGGAAAAGTCATGCAGGATATGGGGATGAAAACAGGGGGGCATGTCCATGGAGTGCTGGTGGTCGGGGGAGGTGAGACCGAGGCAAACAATCCGGGGATGAGTCAAAAGCAGAATCCAAAAACAGGGCAAAAGTCTAAAGCCAGGCAATCCATCCGGGACTGGTGATTAAAAACCAGAGCCGGGTCGGCACCGTCAGGGGAAACGGGAAGGGACCAGGAACAGAAACTAAAAGCATAACGGAGCCAGGCGCATCCAGGTCCTGGGCTCGCATGATGCGGAAACCAATGCAGAGCCCGGATTAACGTTAGCGTCTGGGTTTTAAGGTGGGATGGAAGGAGGCTGGAACAGAGGGCAGGTGCACAAAATCAAGTCCGAAGTGAAAGAGCCGGAGCACCCTTAAGGGGGAGGGACTTCAATCGTGACAACTCCTTTATGTGATTGTTTATTTCCAAGGACAGAGCAACAGAACTACAGTATAAGCAAAACCAACTTAAAAACAAGCCTTTTGGATTCAATTGATTTAAGCTATTTTGTTTTTTTTTGTTTTTTTTAGAAATGTGAATTATTTTTTCATCTGAGGCATAACAAAACTGGTTAATTTGCCAGTTTCACTTTGCTAAACAACAATGTAATTACCTCTTTCAAGTTAGATTATCATAAATCCAAATTATCATGAAGGTTTAAGTTGCTATCAGATCTTCAAAAGGGCTTAAACTGTGAATAATAAACAACACACCAAATTGAGCCATGCAAAGAATATAATAATCAAAGGGGCTATGCTTTTTAAAAGTGCTATTTATTTAAAAATAAAACAAAATAAATAAATGTTTCTCTGAAAATCTCTTTAAAATGGTAAATGTCTTATGATTGTTCTTTTTGTGCTTTTTAACATTATTTTTTTATTCAATTGCTGTGTAATTTTCTTAAACAGACACGAAAGAGTAAAGGTTTAAATGTGTATCAAATGTTTAAATGTAACTTATGCTAATTCATGCAGAAAAAAATCAAATGTGATAAGCTATAAAAATGAGTATGGATTTGTTTTTTTGACCCCGTATTTAACAAGTAAATCCACGTATGTGAACAAATATTTTTTTTTATTCAGCTTTAGCTCAGAGATATACAGTAGACGGTCAACATATGTGGATAAATTAATGAATTTCCAGGGTAAGTTCAGGAGGGATGAGAACCTGACTAATTAAGCCAGCTGCCATACCATAACTAATCCTGATCTAATGCCTCAGATTCCCATATATATATATCAAACATCCTCTTCCTCGCTCTTTTTGCATTGCTCAGACCACACTCTACTTACCTCATGGCGTTTTTCACCTCCCCATGGATTTCGTATTTCTTACTTCGATAAATAGCTTTTTGGTAGAGTCCGGCAATTTCCCACCTACAACAAACTGCCCTTTCCTTCTGCTACTCTTTCCGCCAACTTGCTGCCTTTTCATCTCGGCAATGCTCATCTCCTGGTCAGACCTCACAGGCTTCTATTTGTCACCGAAGGATTTAGATTGAGACAGAGAGGCCCATCTCTGTTTCTAATAAAACGAGTACAGGCAAGATGGGTCCACATTGCAGAGTTTTTGTTTTTATTTTTTTACAGCGCGGGAGGTGATGTCAGTCCTGGGTTGGATGGGTGGGTGGGGGGGGATGTTAAAAATCTCGCCAGAAATCAATGAGCACTACTGCAGAGGTAGAGGGGAAAAATACCTTTAACCAGCTGTGTGTGTGCGCAAAAAGCCTAGTTCCTGTTTGTACAAGGGGGAAGGTCCTGGGAAAAGGCCTCACCTACTGTTGGTAGAAGGCTAGTTACTCTGTCTGTTTTACAGGCATGTACCATCCCATTCATATTGGGTTGAGGGGAAGGAATGGGATTTTAAATGCCCCCCCCCCCAAAAAAAATCTGAAAACTGAAATTATTAATGCTTGTACCAGTAGACTGGAGTACTAACTTTATGTGGTATGTGTTTATCCTGCCCCCCTGGTAATGGTATGTCCCGAACGTTTATAACAGGCTGTTGGACACGGGAGTTGGATGTGTTTGTGCAAGGAGAACAATAAGTATGGCAAAGTGCTTGTGAGAATGCGGTAAATCACCCCTAAGGTATTGATCTTGTTTGGTGTATGTTCAAGGACAAAGAACTTGTGGGGTATACCACCCCTTTCTTCAGTTTTTTTTATTCCCCCCTCTGGGAAAGGAATCCAGATGTTGTCTGGGTTATCTAAGGAAGCAACTCACAATAAATCGGGATGTCTTTTTTTTTAAGTACTGCCTTGCCATTGTGGTCCCCCCCCAGTAACAGAAGCATTCTTTCCGGACCCTATGCAGACGATCCAGGTAAGAGTGAGAAAAACACGGGGGAAAACAGCATGCAGGAGTCGGAAATGAAAACAGCGGGCATGTCCTTTGTGCGCAGGTGTTCTGGGTGGTGAATCCAAGCCAAACTGTCCAAAAGGGAGTCCAAATGGAAATCCAAGACTTGGCAAATGTCCATAGCCGGGCGGTCCATCAGAGACTAAGACAAATGGGATTAAAAACCGGAGTGGGATCCGGTGGAGGGTCAGGGGGAAAAAGGGGGAACGGGACCAGACGCTACAGGTCCAGGGCTCACCTGGTATGGGAACTAATCCAAAGCCCGGAACAAGGTGAGCGTCTGCTTTTAAGGTGGGCTGGATAGGAGGCTGGAACAGGGGGCAGGTTCACAAAATCAAGTAGAAGTGAAAGAGCCGGAGCGCTCTTAAGTGGGAGGGACTACAATCGTGCCACCCCCACCAGGAACTACACGACTCCTGGCTTACACTGCCCACACGAGGTGTTGTGTGATGTAGATCTGCTGTCTTGTCCCTTTCTGTTCTTTGCACGCATCCCCAGCAAATTCTTCAAGCCACCTTAGACAAAAATAATTGTACTGCACTATCGGTAAATCTACTCCACCTTCATCTGGAACCACTGCTGTCATCAGCAACTGGACTGTGGCAAAACTAAGAATACCCTACGTTTGCATGGAATTCCTTTCAGAAGAAAGATAAGAAAGATATCTCCAAGAAAGATAACTTTTTTTCCTCCCACCCTGGAACTGCCCGTGCAGCTGCCTTTCATGTCTACTGTTGTGCCTTTATTGTCTGCCTCCTCCTCTTTCCTACAATCAAATCATACCTTTTCTGGCTATTTGCACTCTGCACCTTTTTATTTCAGCCTGTCTTCTACTCATAATCCTATCCTACCGCCTCTAAGGCCCCAGGATTTTGTCCTGTCCCTCCTCTGGTTTCTACACACTCCTCTGTCTCTGCCCGCAGTGTTTGTGTGGCCCAAGTTCAGCATACATGGTGCCTTTGGTGCAGGTTTCTCTTTCAGCCCCTGCTGTTGTCTCCTTGGCACTGGGTTCAACCGATGCCCTACTTTCAACCCAACGGGCAGGTTGCCCACAACCTTTCCTGACCCCCGGCATCAAGACAACTAGGTAGCCTCTTCAACCTTAAATACCAGTTCCTCTGCAGCACCCCCCACCCAGATCCCTGAACCACTGTGCTGCAGGCCCTATGTCTTTCCAACCCCTCCTTTTCCAATCTAATTACTGATCTTTTTTCCTTCTTTTCTTCTTCATGTGCCCAACCAGACTTAAGTCATCCTAGAGTATATCTTTGGCCCAGGATTCCAATCTTTCAGTCCCTGACATTACTGGCACCAGCTCCTCAGGTTTTTGCCTGGTGTCCTACCTCAGGCTCGGCCAGCTGATGTTGAACATAGGTCAGTGGCAGCCCCCACTGTCCAGCCCCTGCCCTCTATTTCTTCCACTCCAACAGTCCCAACAGTGCCATCTGCCCACCAAATTCTTACTTCTACCCTCCCCATTGCATCCTCCTTTCACAAGGATCATTCCCTCTTCACCGCCATTCCCCTCCCTGCTCCTCCCAGTGTGTTGATGTTCACTCCAACTCCCAATTGTCTCTGGGAGCAAATTCTGCTAAATGCTTGCTGATTGTTGTTGCTCGTTAATTTTGCTCACCTTCTTTCTTCCTCCCCACCAAACCCTTTTTCTAGAACATTCAACTGTAGTAAACTCTCCTTCACACTGAAGTCCTCCAATTCTCACTCTGCTTCCATTCTCACAATTTTAAAGTTTTGCCTAGCTTTCAGCATCTTCCACAAACTCATGTGCTCCATCTTTCACCAGTTCACCAGAACTCGATTAAATGCATGTAATTCTTGAATTCTTGGTCCACTTCAGTGGCTCTCTCATCTATGACTATCACAAATCCTCAGCTAAGGCTGTTGCCCGCCTGCTCCTGTGGAATCGGTATACCTACGACAGGCCTTTACTGATGTATATTTGCAGGGGTCAGAACTGTATCCTGTACCATTTGCTTCTCCCAGTCCCACTTCTCAAACCTCTAACAGCAAATGTCAGCAAGCTCTGTCCAAACCTACCTATCCTCCACCTTGTTCTTTGTACAACAAGGCTTATTCAAGCCAATCCATAATAAAGACAGCCATAGTCACCTTGTTCTAATGGTTGAAGGCCAACAAATTTGCGATAACTTCAATTCTTCAACCTGTTCTTATTGCCACTTCCTCCATATTTATAGTTTCTGTGGCAAAGCTCTTGCCCACGCTATGTGCCTCCAACAGCCCTTCCGTACACAATTTGCTTCTCGTGCTCCCAAATGACTATTGGTTTAACTATCTACCCCTATCAACATTCTTGCTCTGGCCTCCAAAGTACCCCACCACCTCAATCCCAATTTCACTTGCATTTAACTCAACAGCCTTTCAAAGCTTTTTGGATTCTCACCCTACTTACGTACACTTTTCTTCCCCCATCATCTGCAAGAATCTGCAATCAGCTACTACTTCTGATCCCAAATCTGCAGGTTCATTACTTGCCGCTGAAGTCGAAAAAGGTTTCATGATCAGCCTCTTTAATTCTGTCTTTTCCCAATTATTGTATTAATCCCCTCTGAATTGGAGTTTACAAATACTCTGAAATGAAAAATCTCATAATTGACCTGGTAACCCCCAACAATTCCACCATTCCAAGCATCAGTAGCTTCAGTCCCAGCTCAAACTTTTCAATATGTTACACAATAATTGACCAAGAAAGCAGGTTAAGGAGCTTGGCTTGCTAAACCTGATGTCTCCAGCGCCTTTCAAGTGATGACTTTTGACACTGACCTCTGGCGTGTCTTTAGAGTTTGCTGGTGGGGAAACAAATTAGCAGTTTGTAACCAAAGGTTAGACAAGAGTTGCCTCAAAATCTTCAATACCTTCAAGCCCCCTTTTGGAGTATTTTAGATAACTACAAGCTCTCCTTTCTTACCCATCTTCTCAACGATTTCCTCACCATCGATTCTCCTCACCCACCCTTATTTCAGTTTTAAAAAACTCGGAGTGCCCCTCACCATGGACAAAACATCTGGTCCCTCCCAAATTATTGAATTCCTTCGGATTGTTCTCCAGTCTAAAGGTTTTTGTGCTTCCCTGCCTTGCTGGTAGCTTGACATAATGCAGCTGTACTTTTCTACATACTCTTCTGCTAAATGTTGCCAGACTTAGATCTGTGGCTGTAACCCAGAACTAATACTTGCGTAATTCTTCAGATTTCCATACTGTATGTACTGTAGCACCCTCTGCCTCTCTTCCTCACCTGCTTTGCCTAATAATAATAACAATTGCTTATACTTAAATAGCGCTTCTCTGGACACTCCACTCAAAGCACTTTACAAGTAATGGAAACCCCCCTCCACCACCACCAATATGTAGTCCCACCTGGATGATGGGACAGCAGCCATAGTGTGCCAGAACACTCCCCACACACAGTGATGAAGCCTGTTCATAGATAAGGGATTATTAGGAGGCCATGAGTGGTAAGGGGCAATGGGAAATTTGGCCAGGACGCCGGCATTAAACCTCTACTCTTTTCGAGAATTAACCTGGGATTTTTAATGACCACAAGGAGTCAGGACCTTGGTTTTACGTCTCATCCGAAGGACGGTGCCTTTTTACTGTATAGTGTCCCTGTATATAGTGCCTACCTCCTCCACCCCATCTTGACCTTTACAGCTACACGTTGCTCACCTTTTCACCAGGCATGGGGGTCCTAGCCTCCTCACCCCACAGTATGGCCAGGAGGCTAGAACTCAAGCAAGTGGATTAAATTAGGTTTCTACAAACTCAATTAATGATTTTACCTCCACATTCCTTGTGAAATACTACTGAGTTTAAATTATTGTGTATTCCACAACTTAGACACATTTCTATAGAAAGCCCTATATTCCAGTGTATGGTACAGTACCTTGTCATGGCAACACACAGCTCTACTCCTTATATTCTGGCTTGCTGTTATTGTTACACCACGGAAAACCAGGGACTGAGGTGGACTGGTTTCGCAGACGTCTGCTCTTTATTGTGCATAACTCTTAACTGACACAGAATGGCAAAAACCCGCCAAGGCACACAAGTGCTGTACCGCGGTAACCCCCAAACCAAAAGTGCAGAGGCGACGTAAACCCCAAACAGTCGCTGCGTGTGACATACCAGTCACGGTGGAGTGTAAGATAAAGTAGTTAGAAAATAGTTGGATGGAAAAAAGATGAATTACAGGCCTTAGTAAAATACCCATTTAAAGTTTTGTGCTGCTATCAGAGAAATTTGTATGGGACAAGTGACAACGCCGTAGCTAATGGAATAACTCGTATTTTAGTGCAGACATGTAGAATAATAAGCTAATTGGTATGTACAACAGATCAATCAATGTGGAGGTCTAAGGATGATGGAGACCTAAGTGCTGGGTGCTACTGTACATTGATCAAGCCCAGGGACATCACTTGCTGCCCTTCCTGTGGGCTCATCCTGAAATGATAACATTTTAGCAGCTCATTTTATATACTAATGCATGTCAAGTCACAATGGCTTTCTTGCGAGACGGGAATTGTGCCATAGAAGCCCTGGTCTCCAGAGTTGAACCCCAATGAACATTTGTGGAATAAGTTGGGAAAACATGTGGCATTTGGCTCCCAGAGACTAGTGAACAGGCACATGCTTTACAGGATCCGATGTAAAACTTGTATTGTTTCCAACAATGGGCACACAAACTGCTAGCCTCTGATCTTAATTATTTGTTTTTTTTGATTGATTGTTTGACATAGTTATTTTCATCCCCAAAATGAAATCTTTAAATATAGGAAAGGGTCCATTTCCTCTACCATCAAAATGTAGCACACATATGGATGCACAGTAGTCAAAATGTTCCATTAACATCACTGCACAGCAGATCGTGTAGAGAAGTGAGAAAGCAATAACTTCACCAATTGAATTAAGGGGGAACTTTCGGTAAGCCATATTGTTCAATCTCAGAGTGACATTTCACAGGAGGCCCCCTGTTGATCAACCCAATTAATGACAAAAGTTAATCAGCATAATGAATGCAGCTGTGCCTTACAGTATTTGTTTAATAAAATATCCGTACACTTTATACAAAAGGATCTGGAACTTTCTTGATAACTTTGTGAATTTGCTGCACTGGTAAAAGTTTCATTTGACGCTACATCTAACATTATAATGCTTAATAATTCTCACTTACCATCATTGCAGATATTGACATTCCAGGTCCTAAATATACCAAGCTATTTAGCTTATTTTCAGTATAGTGGCATAAACAGTTGTATGGTATTGATTATTTTTACTGTTCTGCGGCATTAGTACTTGAAGAAAGGCTGTAACACTGTGCAACTGTAGCTGTAGCACTGTCCATTTCAGAGACATACAACAAGCAGAGCCTCTGGAAAATCAAAGTTTGAAACAACTATAGGTGCAGATAATAATTCCTTACACTTATATTACACTTTTCTGGACACTCCATTCAAAGCGTTTTACAGGTAATGGGAACTCCTCTCTGCCAACACCAATGTGTAGCACCCACCTAGATGATGCAACAGCGGCCATAGTGCACCAGTACCCCACAGCAGCTATCAGTGGGGAGCAGAACAAAATGATGAAGCCGATTCATACAGTAGATGGGGATTATTAGAAGTCCATGAAAACCCCAAATTTGACCAGGACACCAGGGTAACACCCACACAGCCATACTCTTTTCAAGAAACACCCTGGGACCTTTAATGACCAAAGACAATCAGGACCTCAGTTTTATGTCTCATCCGGAGGACAGGACTTTTTTACAGTGTCCCTGTCACTATAGTGGGACATTAAGATCAACACAGACTGTATGGTGAGTGCCCCCTACTGGCCTCATTAACACCTCTTCTAGAAGCAGCCTTAGTTTTTCCCTAGAGGTCTCTTCTGAAATTCTGAAATAAATTTCATTACAGATCCCTGCAACTCTTTATTGCCCATACTGTATTTTGCAGTATACTAATTTTGTGTTAGTCCTGCTGTTAGACAACTGCTTTGTACTTTACTGTATTCCATAGCATTATATTTTTTTACAATTGCCTTAGTGTTAGTAAGTTCCTATGCGTATATATAAGGCAGATCTATTATTAATTATAAGTTGCTTTAGATAAAAGCATCAGTGAAATTAATAAATAATATGAATAGATTGTTTTGTGGAGCGCAAGATCAACAGACTTAATATTATTCATGATTATAAATGCTGAGATAATATAAAACAGAATGAAAGCAAAGTATTTCTAATGAGTTCCAAGGGTCTAATCAAGAAATAATTTGTGCATTGCAATCAACATCATTTGGCAACTTGCTTTCCTCTGCTCCATGTATTCCAAGTATGTAAGCATTCTAATGATACTTTTATTGTCACAGCACCAGGCACCTTAAAGGTTATTATCTCTTCTTGTACACAGATGATTTAACTGAACTTAATTTGGGAGATATTTAGAAATAGGCTTTTTGAGTAATAAAAATTTTTGATGAGGCAGTTCTTTATTTTGTATCCTAATTTTGGGAACATTAGAAAAATGATGAAATGACAAAATTGTCTACAGTTTTAGAAAAAAATGTATTACTAATGCCTTTTATTATTATGGAATATTTTGCATGTTTGAGCTTGAGCTTAACATATAATTAAAAAATAGACTGAGACAGTTTAAGTTTTAGACAATAATGTGGCCAGCTTTTCTTTTAATTTAATTCACGGTAGTATATACATTAAATCAGTTCTTTATTAATGTTTGTAATGAATACAATTTAGAAGGTGAGCTTTCAAAATCATGATCATTCAGTCTTCATATGAGAAAATAATATTCCTCACTTTGGATCAGTATTTATAGCATTGAGATAACATCAATGCTGCACTGCCAGGGTTTCAGAATTATGCTGTTGGAATGTCGGCTCTGTGTCGTCTTTGCTGGCTCTGTCCTTTCTATACTTTCCAACATTCTGAAATCAAATCATTGTGACTAAGACCTTCTCTGCCCCCACTTATCTGCATTAACAAAAGTGGCTTGTTAGACATTGTACAATGCTCACAGTACATGGAGGCAAGACTGCAAGAATTGCAAATAAAATGCATAACTTCGTAAAAACCAACACATGTACTGTAGCCATAATAGATAATGCTTAGTGGACACCATATCTGGGATGCCATCATGAACTGGACAGTGCCTACAGCTTCTGACAAAGTCAATGGGCAATGAGAGACATTAATGAGGAGTTAGAAAGGCAATTGGTCCAACCTACTGCAGCATTTGAACATACAGTACAGTGGGAGAGACAAGCTGAGTGTTTGGAGTTTTTTCATGTCTTTGATATAGTCTGCAATCCTTGAAAATTCACTATCTGCCTAAGAGATCATTTTAAACTATGTAAACAGATGGCAAAAATGATTAAGGGGCTTCAGCGATATTGTAAAACAAAAGAGGAGATAAGTAATCTTTTCATTGAAATTCATTTTGTGCCTCTCTAGCTTGAAAAAGAAGGATATATAAAGTGTAATGATTTATTAGAATTAAAGCTATCGATCATATATGAATCTAATATGAATGACATTATCACAAACCTTTTTTGGTCTTTTTTATGTAATCCTTTATTTACCCCGATAAGTCAGTTGAGAACAAATCTCATTCACAATGACAACCTGAATAAGAGGCATGCATCAGTGTTGTACAGAAAATAAAGTAACATAAGAAAGAAAAGAGCAATCAATAAAATGTAAATAGCATAAATGGACATAACACAACAAGACAATATAATATTGAAAAGTGTGAGTATCAGGCAAAAATGATTTAACCACCCAGCTGAAAATGCCATCAGATACAAAGGTGGATAGTGTCAGCTTACTCTGCAAATTATTCTAGTCATTAGTAGTGGCAAATTGAAATGGCTTGCACCCAGAGAGCTGCAGTTGCTCCTGGGAGGCTCAATCTGATAAAAGTGCTACATCTTAAATTGAAAGATAGCACAAGGAACTTTAAAAATTGTGAAGATGGGAAAAGTCTTTTTTTTTCCTAATTAAAGATCTGTGAATTAATTCATACAAGTGAAACATCTAGTATACAGAAATAAGTCAAGACTATCCCCTGCTTACTTGGAGCCCTACTCCAAAGGCTTTTCTTTGCTCAGTTTGGAATGGCCCATTTGTTGGTAATAGGAAATACACAGTCACCTTGGGAGATGAACTTGACTAGCCTCCTGTAACAGAAACTGTAACATTTATAATACTGTGGAGCTTTTGGGTTCACATGCGTATGCACCCCCACTGCTGCCACCTCAGGTCAGCCCCCCACCACTGAGGACCCGAACCCAGGCCTCCAGCGTTACTCAACAGGGAACCAGCCAGCTGAGCTAAAGGGGATCTCCCCTCCGCCTGGCGGCTGAAGTCCCTGCTATTCACAGGGAAGGGCGGTGACGTCACCGCGCTGCAAGCCGGCTCGCACAACTTGTAACGTCGGCCATATGTATTCTAATACGTTAGAATGTTCTTGTTGTCAATCACAGCCATTTCTAAGGAATCCTTTTGTTGGACAGACTTTTTCCAGAAACCTGGTAAAACATTGTAAATGAGGCAAAAACCAACAGGGTCCTTTCTACTTGTTGTACAACACTGTTGTAGTGGCAGTGATATTATTATGATTAGAATTAACAGTTCAGAAAGAGTATAACAATCTTCCCCTTACCTTGAACAGAGAATGATCGAGGCACTGCTTAACACCTTTGTGTTAACTGCAAAGGAATGTTGTCGAGATTGAATTTTTATAACAAGGATGTGCTGGCTGTCTGACAAAAGCCAGGATATCATAAATTGTGTCCGTTATGACACCTCCAGTGATGAACTGCCCACATCAATGCCTCTTAGATTTAGTCTGCAACTCCAAGAGGGAAACACATCTGCTGTAACACCCCGCCTTGAGTCCACCTGACATAAACACACCAACAGGGCGGGATTATCCATCAATGACAAACGTGCCAATTGGAGATGCCACCAGTAATGCAGTAACTTAAAAGTTGCTGCACACAAACTTGAAACAGTCCAGACAATTTGACAACTAAATAATCATGTGAGTGAAACTACTACTGTGCAAACCAAAAATAAATCAACTTAGCAAAAAGTAACTGCCAGGTTGAGAGACTGTACATAAATAGACCTTTTCCCAAGATTACCTCCATAACATGAGACATTTTGATGAGCTTCCAACTGTAATATTGACCAAATATCAATTAAATAATACAGTTGGACCTTTTGTCAACACCACTGAGTATCCTAGAATACTCAGAGTAGTAGTTACATTACACAGGCAAGCAACCGTTGTAAATGTCTTCTTATTTTGGGCAATTTGAGGAACCATCTTTAGCAGAACCCTTGGACTTGGACTGAACGTACTGCATCTGTATCCACCCTTCATCACCTGACGTGACTTTTAAAACCCTCATCTGAGCTATCTCTGGTTAAATGTCAATTTATAAATGTAAGTTAATACTTTCAATGTTAGAACATTCAAGAATTAAGTTTTATTCCAAACTAGTATTTGTTTGATAGAGATTATTTTAAGAAAGTAAATGAATATGTGTTTTACAATACAATTACAAGGTTGACTACACTAATCTGAGTATAATGGTCATATATATTATACAGTTATTATTAAATATTTTAAATCCTGAATGATTGATAAGCCATTTGTATTATGGTAGATTGATTCATATATATGTTTAATCTTGCATGAGTTTATTTTTCATGTTTAATTATTTTATGAATAATATTACACGTTGTTTCTTGGGATCCATAAGTGTACACCACTGTTGCTCTGATTGATTTCTAGTACTTTTATGGTGCTCACTTAGGTTATATTTAATTGTCTGAGTAAATTCAAATTATCTCAAAAGTTCTCAACATTCCTCACGATAATAACAATTGATAATCACATTACGCAAGATATAGTTCAGGTGGGTAGCTGCGTCAGCATCCGTAGGTTGCAAAGAAACCAGTAATAGGTTTATTCCATGCTGAAAAAGAGAAAAAGAAAACACAGCGTTTCGGCCGTGGAGCCTTCATCATGCTCTTTTCAGCATGGAATAAACCTATTACTTGTTCCTTTACCCAGGATATTGTAACACTGTTGCATTGTAATATTTGTTTTAATATTGAATTGATTGAATATAACAAAAACAACAATAACTTACTGAATAAATGCCATCTATATTTGTTTACACAAACTTTGAGTTTAGGAACAGGAAATGAGCACATTATATTCTTCTTCCTCGGAATCAACATCTTTGTTGTTTTTCTCTCCTTTTGACCTTTGGGCATTATATTCATAGCTAAATTTACATTCTCATTATTTTAAGAAAAGATACAAAAGTATTCAAGTTTTTTCCCTCATTGAGTAGGTTACTAAATGGGATTTTCATGTTTTTGAAATTATAGCTTGATCCACTTAATGCAGCTATACATTAAGAGTCTTTCCTAAAGATTACTTTAGTGGGTTGTGGATGTTGTTAGTAGTTGCCAATCAAGGTTTCCCCATTATACATTCTCTAGGGTTCTTATCAGCTCTCTTAGGGATCCAAACTAGAAGCTTAATATCTATTTGTCATCATTCATGTTCTCATTATTCATCCGGTGAACACAGAAGAGTGAAGGATCTGATTAAACAATGTTCAGAGTTTATGCCATGGAATTGCTTGATCAAATTACTACTAATTACTAATTACTACTGCACACTGCAAGAAATTTAAACAGATTATGAACTATAAGTATTTTAAATATTGTTCCATCCTTTCCTTTTTTCCAAAGAACATTTTTGCGGTTTATCCATCTATCTAGAGCATTTCCTGGCAAGCAACAGGCACAAGGCAGGATACACCCTGGACAGAATGCCAGCTCACTGCAGAGCACACACAGACACAGACACAAACATGTACAGACTCAGACTGGGCAAATTAACCTACCAGTTTGGACTGTGGGAGAAAACTCCATCTGAACGTGGAAAACAGCATACAAAATTCCATGTTAAATTTCCTTCATTGTTTAATTTTTCATTTGCTAACCGTGTACAGTATACACGAATTTGTATTCAAATATTTAGCCTAAAATGCACGTCTACTGTACTTGTAGCAATCAATGGCCTTGTAACAAAATGCACTTTATTGAGAACGAAAGGACAGATTCTATGAAGAGTATTGTGTGAAGATATTTAAGCAGATGCATTCTTTGAATTTCAAAGAGTAGATTTATAAACAGCAAAAATAAATAATAAAACAAATATTTAATGACACTGTAAAACCCAGCAGAATGTTTTAATTCTGACAATATTAGTTGAGTCCCTGCCTGTCAATACCCTTGGTTTCCTACCCTTCATCCCATTTCTAAAACAACATGTACACCCTGTACCACATTAGAAACTCTTTGTAATTACTTTGAGAATTACGTGTTCTAAAAGAAATTCAAATTCCTTCTGTACATTTAAATGTGCGGTGGTTTATGGAAGCATTTAAATTTTGGTTGTTAGTTTCTCATCAAGTTTTTTTAAATTTTGTCAATGGCTTCATATTCTTTGATATATTACAGCACTGGGTTTTAAGGGAATTTATTTGAAAGGCTTAAAAGAATGCAAGCTTAAACAAGTCTTAATCAGCCATCTGCAGTTTATAAATCTAGTGAGAACTTAACTACTCTGGCACATTATAAATTAAAACTATCGCACGAAAATGGGTTTGAGTTTAAGGGTCAACAGAGTTCTTGTAATCTTTAAAAGGTCACATTCATGAAACAAAAAAAAAGTCAGGCCGAAGACAGACAGATATTTTATATGACATTCCTTAGTGGACTTACAAGAGGGCAGTGTTTATGCCAATGATGTCATTTAATTGGAGCTCTAAAAAAATGTTTGTTTAAATAAAACCTATACAAAGATTTAGATCAGAGACTATTTGAGGTGTTCCTTACCCCTCCCAGATGCCTCTCCTTTTTAAGAATTAATGAAAGTCTATTTAAACAGAACTATAAATTACTTTAGGAAACGATATAAAAAGTATGTTCATCAGCAAATGTGTTCTAGCAAATGTTTCTACAACTATGACAATAAAGGTTGTTTTTTATTTTTTCTGAATGAAATATGATTTGTGTGAAGAAAAAAAAAATCTATGTGCTATCAACGTACAGTATTGACCCTTACTTACTGCTATGAATATTTAATCAGCACTATTGTACAGTGTGAAAGGTCTGTTTTATAAGCATTAACATCCTCCATCAGATGTGATTGACACTGTCATTTCTTTCATTTTGCTGCTGGCATGAGCTTTCCCTGTAGAATTTTATGAATCTGGACGCTGCTTATATTCTCCTTGTACTATGCTCAGAGTGGCTGTGATATGGAAATTTAATTTGCATCTTTGCAGTGAAAATGAAATGTTTACAAGTTTTGTGAAAGCTGGAAAGCCTCTTTTCGAATGGGTTGATTTAGACCAACGTCACACCAGCTCCAGATCTCAGTACAAGAATTAATTAGAGATGAGGGATAAAGAAAGTTGGAACATTTCTCTTTGTAAAATACAGTCCATATTTATAACCATTTTTTAAATTATTATGAATAAAAATTGTTTCTTCTTGTTGCATTTCACATGTATGTGTAGTGTTTTACATTCATGAAATCTTTATGGCTAAAATAACTTCTCAAGAAAGATCATTATAATCATTATATTTTTAATTATATTTTTCCCCAGGGTCTATCCTATAGAATGAAATATATACAGTATTGGAAATACAGGAAAACATGAATATATAATGAAAATTACATTTTGGCAGATAGGGAGAGCATAAGAAATGCCAATCATTTATTTTTCCAAACTCTCCTGGGCACAGATGGCACCAGATCCAGGACATGAAGAAGGAGAAACATGACATTAGGAAAGTTAAAAAACAAAAAATCTTTAATATAAAAGTATTTTTCAATAGAATTCAAGTAAATAGTTCAACACATTTTCCTGAAACTTTGTTCTTCCTACTCAATCATAGAGGAGTCACAAACTCATGTCAGAGCAGAGACAGTAGTGCCCCAGTTCCTCAGAGTTCTAACACATGTGTTCATTCCCTGATCCAGGACCTGGCCAATCAGGATTTAATGGAGTAATGACAAGGAAGAGGTAGGAAAACTATAAGTCTTCCTGGGAGGGAACAATGGCAGGAAACCCCAACTACCATGGAGCACACATGGTGAGCACCTGCTTGACTCCACACACTACAAGTGCTATAGCTGCTGATGCACCTTGTATCCGTGCCCAACCACCACTGCATCACCCCACACTCTTGCAGCTCGTGGTGCACCTCTAACCTGTGCCCAGCTACTACTGCTATTGGGTGGTGGGTGGGTGGTTCTGTGGCTAAGGATCTGTGCCTGTGACTGGAAGGTTGCTGGTTCAAATCCCATGGCTGGGAGAGGAATCCTACTCCTTTGGGCCCCTGAGCAAGGCCCTTACCCCCAACTGCTCCAGG
Source organism: Lepisosteus oculatus (assembly GCF_040954835.1). Classification (NCBI taxonomy): domain Eukaryota; kingdom Metazoa; phylum Chordata; class Actinopteri; order Semionotiformes; family Lepisosteidae; genus Lepisosteus; species Lepisosteus oculatus. The sequence continues at coordinate 6,808,346 of NC_090697.1, forward strand.
GGTGCCGTACGATGGCAGACCCTGTGCTCTGACCCCCCGCTTCTCTCCCTGTCTGTGTGTCTGTGTCTCCATGGAGAAAAGCTGGGGTATGCGAAAAGACGAATTCCTAATGCAAGAAGTTGTATAGGGCTAATAAAGAAATAATATTATTATTACATTAAAATGACTGACCCTGTGCTCTGACCCCAAGCTTCTCTTTCCTGTCTGTATGTCTCATGGAGAGCAAGCTGGGGTATGTGAAAAGACAAATTCCTAATAAAAGAAATTGTATATGGCCAATAACATGATCTTAATCTTTTACTGCTTACCCCACACAGTTTACTGGAGACTGAGACAAAAGACTTATGAAGGCGCTATAACATGTAAACGTCTTAAAAGCAGCAAAAGTGAGTCAGGGAATTGCAATCAAGTTTTACAGACAGATGAACTGAAGACAAACCTTTAAGATAAAATAAGAAGACTTTAGTGGCCATATACAATTTCTTGTACTAGGAATTTGTCTTTTCGCATACCCCAACTTGCTCTCTATGAGACACAAGGTTAAAGCTTACCAAAGGTTAAAGTGTGGAACACCAGATGTTGCAAAGACCTCCTCCTCCTCTCTGATGTATAGTAGAGGGCATGTCATGGCCTGCCTGATTCATGGTCACCTCTGGAACAGGTTCGCTCATGTTTAGGGATGATGTAACAAATCATTACAGCTGCACAATGAATTCTAAAGTTTATATAAACATTTTGTCTGTTTATGTAGGAGATAATACCTCCATACTTATTGGGCCTTGCTTCAACATACTGCATGACAATAATTCAAAACTTATTGCCTGTTCAACCAAGGAGTTCAAAAAAAAGGGGAAAATCTTAGACTGATCTATAACAGTCCATGCAATCGAGCATCCTGAAATTATAATAGAAATCAGAACACAACAGAGAATAGACAAGAACTTATTTGGTTGCAGAACATTCTGAACAAAGTATCTCTAATTATAACACAAAGGAATGGTGAGATCAATGCATCACAGACTTCATGCAGTTATTGCCTAACAGAGATATTAATTTAATTACTGACTTTCACACTCTACAACTCACTTAAACTGAAGTTATCCCAATTCTTATGTTCACTTCAAATCCCTATGTTGATTACTAGGATTTGTTGTAGTACAAAGAAATGTATGCATGGTATTACCCAATTATTAAATTAATATTTTTGTTATCACTCATGTTACATTGAATCATTCATTGAATTTCCTGCTAAGCAGAAGTAAAACTTGTGACTTAGTTGTGTCCCAGCACTTTTGGAGGGTACTGTTAATTTGAGCTGGTAGAAATCTATTATATATAATGCAGTATATTGCCTTGAAAAAAATTAAGATCCTTTCTATGGTGTCCCATTGTGTAAAGTACCAAAATGATGCTCACACTTTTTTAATACAAAAATGTTATATTTTGTTCAGAATCTGAATGCTCAATTTGAATAATTTTAATATTAGTTGCAGTAAATGTAAAAAAAATAATCTAAAAAGACCTGAAATATGTTGATTGCATGAGCTTTTAGTCTCATTAACTAAATATTTGGTGAAAGCAATTTCAGCTGCAAGTCTTTTTGGGTGACTACCAGCTTTGCATGCTGGCTTGGTGTCATTTTTGCCTATTCTTACTAGTAGATTTGCTCAAATTCTCCCATGTTGCTTAGGGATCACTTATGGACAGAAACTGTCAAGTTTTTCATTGATTCTTAAAGGATTCAAGTCAGGAATTTGTCTGGGCCTCTGAAGGACATTCACTTACAGTACTTCTTGTTAAACAACTCCAGTGCTTTTTGGGCCATTTGCATTGGGTCATTCTCCTGCCTAGAGGTGAAATGTTTCCTAGATTTAGGTCTTTAGCAGACTGAAGCAAGTTTTCTTCTAAGCTTTGCCTATGCCGTTCCCCATCCATTCCTCCCCAGTCTTGACAAGCTTCTAGTTCCCTGCTAATGAAAAGCAGCCCCATAACATAATGCTGCCACAACCATGATTGACTGAATGATACACTGTATTGTTTGCACTTGATGTAACAGTTTGCATTAAGACCTCAATGTTTTGTTGAATTCCATGTTTACCAGCCATGTAAGAACTGGCTAGTAATGGCTTCCTTCTTGTCACTCCTGCCACACAGGCCAGCTTTGACTCATGGACATTTTCTCCCATCTCTACCACAGAATATTAAGCCTCTTTAAAGTTTCTGTTGATCTCACAGTGGCATCCAGAATCAGTGTCACCCTTGCTCTGCTGCTGTTCAGAGGGACAGTGTGACTTAGAAAGTGTCTCAGTGTCTGGGTGCATTCCCTCTCTCAATGATCAGCTTCGCCATGCTCATAACAATATTCAGGGGCTTTTTTACCCTTATGTTGGTTTGTGAATTATGTCTAAAGCTCCCTGGTCTTCAAAAATAAATCTTTGCTTGGGATTCACTCACTGAAGGACCTTAAAGAGAAGTGTATTCTGAAATCATGTGATCCACTATTATTGCATATAGACAGATCTCAATCAACCAGCTGTGTATCTAGTTAAGGTTATTTTATGAACCTAAATTAGTTTAGGTTTGCTACCTATGCAATCGACATTTTTCATATTAATTTTAACTTGACCAAAGTAGTAATAATAAAAAAAAATTATTCAGTAGTAGAAAAAGGATGAAAGAGGATGCAACTTTTCATTCCTAACAACTGACTTGATCGTTAAATAATGTACACATACACAAACTGCAGTAAAGTACATACATAACAATGGATCTAAAGCATTGTCCTTTGTTTTTTAATTTCCTAAAAATAAGCTAATAAATAATAATATCAATAATAAAATCTGTACAATTCACATACCTTAGAAAATAACAGTATATAAAATAAAGTTGCAAGCAAAATCCTTCGTGAGTGGCAGATGGTGTGGTGTTAAAAGTAGGTTTCTCAGTGGCAGTGCTGATTGTGAGAAACACTGGATTCATTTTTGTGTACAGTATGTCCTAACATTGATATATAATTAAGCCATGAGTTGGATCAGGTACCAGTACATATCCTGCTTTTTTATTCACAAAAGGTTAACTAGGAAGCCTGTGGTTTTTCACATAATATTGAGTATAAGTTTAAAACGTTTTAAAGAACAGGGATATTAAAATGGTTCCACATTAGAATTTGCAAATGACGCATGTCCAGTTGTTCTCCAGTGTCTGTTTGCCAGTTTGTCCCAGTGTTTGTGGTCAAATAGATTTTTTAAACATTTGTGGAGTAAGGAAGAAAAAATATGTAAAATCATCTGTCAAGCCTTTTCTGATCAAAAGGGGACGAAAACTAATAGATCTAGATTATTTTAAAGGTTTATTTCACGTAACATCTCTACAATCTCCTAAAACTGTCATCCCATCGCTTTGGGAGATTGAACTTTTAAATGTACCACCCCACCATAACTTAATTACTTCCAATTCAAATGCATAGTCAATGGACTGTCTCAGCACGCATTAAGTGGCTTTAACTGATCTATTCCAATGCAACTTGTAATGTACTGTTACATGGAAAAAAAGAAAAAGAAATGAATGAAGCTCATTAGTGATCTACAGTTTTGCCATGGAAAAAGTCATTGGCCTTATTGGCAGGTTTATTGAAATTTTGATTTTTAGCAATAAGTGTTATACAGTACGTTGCTGTCTGTAGTTGTGCAAGTGTACTGCTTAGGAACACATACTGTATATAAGATAAGATAAGATCACTTTATTGGCCATATACAATTTCTTGTATTAGGAATTTGTCTTTTCACATACCCCCTACAACTCTAAATATTTAGTCAACCCTCCATCAAACGAAATGCATGCAACTGGACACTAATAGAGAAAGTGTTACATTTATTAAAGGAATATTGAGGTGGCTAGAAATGTGCAGTACAAAGACCCATATCTGTTTCTTTATTATCCAATGCATTCAGTGAAATCAAATATTTCCAAACAATGCACACATGTTGTTGAAGTACTAGCTTCACCATGTACCATTATTCTAAAAGGCACAAAATGTGAAGCAAACCCCTGAAAGCAGAAGTGGTGCACTCATAAGCAGAGATGAATACAGTATGTGTCATTACATACTGAAAGATAGAGCACAGCATGTTTGTCTTTGCTTCAGCCAGGATTAGTTATAGTGCCAGTTTTAGAAAGTAATATATCCTTATGAATCCTTATTTGTTTTCTGTGTATGCTGTCCCGCTAAAGCTTGGCACATTTCTGCAGTATAAAAGCCGTTCTTGAAAATATGAAGTTATCGGCTTCATTATTTATGAAACAAAGTTATAATCAAAGGATATTAGTAGTCATACAGGTATATAGTTCTAATATTATATTAGAAATATTATATTATACTATACCTACTGTAGCAAATTATAGTAAATATATTTTAATTAAATTGTGGTACATACATATTAGATAAACATTTAATTTAATGTATACTCAGTATCCCAACATTCACTAAACACTAAAAAGAACAATTCTCTTTTTTAGACAACCTGTAGAATTTTGCATGTCAAGTTTAATTGCCTTCCCTTTTAGACTAAACACCAGAATCCAGCCTGAATTACTGTAAGGATAGGTTTATGGAGAATAAGATTACACTGACAAAGCGTATCAGTCAATAGACTTTTGCTTGTTGAATTAGAATAACATGGATGCAAGACCATTGCAGATACTGAGAATTTGAGAGTGAAATGTGCATGTGTTCAATTTTTATGGGATAATTATACACTAAATAAGAGGCAAACATTTATTAAAATCAAAGTTGTTTAAAGGTCTACAATCTGTTTTGTGTCTCTTTGGCAATCTACAGTAGCAAGCACTGTTCTTTGTTCTCTGACCTTCTACCAAACAGTGTATTTAGTTTGGATTAGACATATTAGTTTCTATTTTTGTTATTATCTCTTCCAATATTGCCAACCTAATTAGAATAATATTCTAATGAATATGTACAGTATACGTTTAACAAATAGAAGTTAGTCTAAATGTAACCTTGTTATAAATTAGACTTATGACTAAACGTACAGTATGTACAGTATATACTGTATGTAGTTTTAGCCGAGGAACAAGGTGGAAAGGAAAGAGTGATCTCCTATGCAGCACGTTGTTTCTCCCCAGAGGAAGAGCAGTATCCTGCCCACAAGCTTTAATTATTTGCTCTGCAATAGCCACCCTGATGGGTGGCTCAGCTGGCTGCTCTTGACTTTGAGATCCAGTAAAGGCCAGGGTGGCGCAATGCCAGTGCTGATGGCTTATCCAGAGCGCCCCATGAAGTAGAGAAAGTAGTTGTCAGCAGGTTGCCAAAGTGGTGGCTGTTCTCAGCCAGGGAGAGAAGGCAACTGGAAAGTCTCTGCGGGAGCCTCATGGGTCTCCGATGACCATGATGTTAGGATCAGACAGTGAATGATCAAATGGGGGAACCCAGCATGGTCAGGTGGCTGAGGGGAGGATGGGGTCATGGGACCGCTTAGGCTAACACACAGCACAACTAAGTAAACATCCTTGCTTTGAATCTCTAGGAGGTGGAAATGTTACCACTAGTTAGGTGTCTATCCATGGTGTCTAGATTCTTAGAGACACTTCCATAGTTAACTACCACCTACCTGTAACAATATTTTGGTGACATTTAGTAGATGAGTATTAAAATCAATGCCATGTCAAAAATTGTAGCAAGTACTTTTATTTTTAATTAGAAACAAATTTCTCTTAGCATTATTGTTCTTGGACATGTACATTATAGTTGTTCATTATATTATCAGCAGAAACAAACAATAATCAATGTTTAATTCATATTTTTCTTCTCTAGGGATAAAATGTCTTTACTATTTTAAAGACATCACTGCATATTTTGGTCAAATTGTCTGAAGATGGTAGTATTTTGCCTACAATAAATATAATCAGACTACAACTACTAAGGTTGCTGCTGGAAGAGGTGTTAGTGAGGCCAGCAGGGGGCGCTCACCCTGCGGTCTATGTGGGTCCTAATGCCCCAGTATAGTGACGGGGATACCATGCTGTACCAGGCGCTGTCCTTCGGATGAGATGTAAAACCGAGGTCCTGACTCTCGGTGGTCATTAAAAATCCCAGAGCGTTTCTCGAAAAGAGTAGGGGTGTAACCAGGGCGTCCTGGCCAAATTTCTCATTGTCCTTTACCAATCATGGCCTCCTAATAATCCCCATCTATTGGCTTCATTACTCTGCTCTCCTCCCCACTGATAGCTGGTGTGTGGGGAGAGTACTAGTGCGCTATGGCTGCCGTCGCATCATCCAGGTGGGGCTGCACACTGGTGGGGGTGGAGGGGAGTCCCCATTACCTGTAAAGCGCTTTGAGTGGAGTGTCCAGAAAAGCGCTATATAAGTATAAGCAATTATTATTATTATTATTATTATTATTATTATTATTATTATTATTATTATTATTATTATATGATATTGTATTTCTGTTAAGATCTTGTTAAATGTAGCTTGTGTAATTACAGTACAAACAGTACAAACAGTATAAGAAAATGATTACTAACATGAAAAATACCAGACAATTTACCAAAAGAGTGGAGATTTCTGAAAGAGATGCCAAATTTCTCAGTTGAGGATATCTTGGCTTAATTTGATTTACAAATTGTGCCTAGTTCCTTGTGCGCCAAGTTTATCCCAGATGTTTCTCATAACTTGGCACATGCTTCTGATATCCACACCTTTAGATTAGAGTCTTTGTAAACTGACTTTTCACATTCTGTTTCTTGTTATACACATCGCTTCTACAGCATTAAGTTAATAATAAATCGATAATAATAATAGTGTATCACATTTTGTTGTTTACTCTCTTAAGTACTCTACACTAATGGGAGCAAATCAAATTTTAACTATGTTTACATTGGTACAGCACTTTTCATCATGTTTATATGTTTCTATGGAGTATTATGATTATTATTATTAATGGTAGTAATTATATACAGTATAGTTATATACATATTCAGCCAGGAGTTCTCGTACATAGTTTGCTGGTTGCATTTCCTTTATCCACTTCTCCAGTAATCCCTTACAGCTGGAATTCAGTTAAGAAGTCAACAGATGTGTGTAAATAATCATCTATTACTCTGACTAGATTGAAAAGCTTTTACTGACTTAAAATTACCATAAAAAATTCTTTATTGGTTGTTTTTTTAACTGTCATCACCATGACTACAATGTTAATTGTGTGTTAACTGATAATATGTCTTCATGTTGCACAATTGAATAGAATGAATGTTTTTTCTCAAATTAAATAATTTCTCTCCTTCAATTTACTTAACAGTAATAAAAAATTGTGTTCCTTATTTCCCTTCTGCTTTTAAAAACGTATTTTTTAATAGTCAAGACATTGAGTGCAGACCCATAACAAACCTAGCATCTCATAAAGGGGCAGATGACAGGACATTGATGAGATGTATGTACTTTCTCAAAATGCTTTGTTCTTTCCCTTGAAGTCAAAACACATCATGTACTCAGTAAGTGGGAATTTTAAAAATACTATGAAGTTATTGCTCCAACAAATTTGTTTTGTAAAAACATTAAATGAACTGGGGGATGGTGGCAGTGGGGGTGTTTACCTGAAATATTATAAAAAACATACAATAATAACAATTTCAAACTGACATTTGCATCGATTTGAACATAAACACTTACTGTATCGTAACATTCATTAAGTGAGCATTACGTTGAACATTAAACAGCCCATGACTTACAACATGCCTCCAGTCTGGCGTCTACAAGTTTGGATTTATTTTGATGTGACAAAATTATGATGCCAACATTTTTATGGAAGACCAAGCACAAACTTGTGATTTTACATCCAAAAACCAGTTTTCTCAATAGTTCTGGTTGGTAGCTTTACATACAAGTCACATGTATGTAATATGGAGAGTTCTGTGCAAAAAATACAGTATATGATATTTGAGTATACTTAGTATTTAGTATATATAGTATATTTACTATATTTATTTAATATATCCTTGAAGGTAAATGCACACACATAATGGAGCATTTATCATCAGTGATGAAATTGATACAAAGGTCTACAATTTTGTGTTTTTAAAATATAGTTTCATATACATTTTCCACTGTTACTGTACATTTAGTTTTCAGACTATAATAACTACATTTACGTTCAAGGTCCCATTAGGCACTGCTTTTAAAAATGAGCATTTTAATGTAACACCCGTCCAAGCACAGATTCACATCCCCAAGTCACTGTGTGCATTCCTGCACAGGCTCTAACACCCACAGGTGCTGTTTGAACATGATCTGGAAGTTTGTATGAGCTACCTGCCTCCAGTCAACACAGTCCTATCTCTTTACCACTGGGTTTTTAATATCTCACTCTCCACTATTCAGTGCTCAGTCATTGAGTTCCTTTCTCGAGTCCAGACGTTCCTCTTCAATAGTTTTGTCTTCATCCTCCGGTTTTCGAATCCCCTTTTGTCTGACACTTCTGCTCTGTGTTACCATCGGTTCCCCAGATCTCTGTCCTGGCTATGACCCTGCCTTGGACTATCTGTCTCTTGTGTTTTTGAGCTTTGCCTGTTATTTGACCTTTCTCTGGAATCGTTGCCACAGATGGGCTTGGACACTGCAGTATGCTTTCAGGAAAGTAATTCAAACAGCTGGCTTATTTATGGGAAATGTGTGTACATTGTTTGGATTGAGAATTGGTTAATGAATAGAAAACAGTGCAGATAAGGGGTAAGTGCTCAAATTGGGTTGATGTAATTCACAGTATATCACACTCATGGGTATTAGAACTACTGCTTCTATTTATAGAATTATTGATATAAGTCATCTAGATTCTGATATTGCAAGTAAAACCAGGTTTTTCTAAGGAGATTAAGCTATATTCTAGAAGCTGCAAAAAGGAAATTATAAAAATATTTAGATTAAATTCAATAGTAGGAAAACACCTGGCAGATGACATTTAATGCTTTTGCTACCTGTGTTTAAGGCACTTCACTTGTCTACATTAAATACCATCTGCCAGATGTTTGCCGACTCATGTGGTTGGTAGCAAAACAACAGACTTAATTCTGGAGTACAGTGGCAAGAATAAAGATCCGCAAGGCTTTAGGTGAGTGATCAAAATGAGCAAAAATCAAGCAGAATATTTATAACCAATGGTAAGCTGGAGTGGACTGTTAACACTGATGCCCTCTTTTTTCTTAGGAGGCTCAGGTCCTTTGTTGTGTGTGGAACACTGCTACACATTTTTTATGAATCAGTGGTGGCAGCGGCCATCTTCTACGCTGTTGTGTGCTGGGGCAGCAGCATCATGACAAGTGATTTACTGTAAATAGGCTCAATAAACTCATCAAGAAGGTTGGCTCTGTGTTGGGGCTGAGCCTTGACCCCCTGGAGGTGGTGGCGGAGAGGAAAATGCTGATCAAGCTCACAGCCATCATGAACAACGCCTCTCATTCGCTTCATGGGACGGTTTTTAGACAGAGGAGCACTTTAGCAACAGACTGCTCCAGCTACGGTGTTCAAGGGAACGTTTCTGCAGGTCCTTCCTCCCGGCGGCTGTCAGGGTGTATAACACTGGCCTAGGCTCGGCCTGTTAGCCCTTCATTTGATCATCTATGGACAGCATGTTGCACTATTGTAGTTTTTGGACACTGTATTAATATACTATTTATACTGTGGTACTTTCAATCTGTATTTATCTACAGTATGCACGTTTTGCACAGATTTTATTGTTTTACAGTGACTATGAGCATATTTTGCACACACCTAACTCTATATATTTTATTTTGTATTGCTGTACTATTCTGATGTCTGTTGTTTTTGTTTGCCTTGGGCTGGGCTGCTGTAACACCTCAAATTCCCTTCGGGATCAATAAAGTCTTATCTATCTATCTAAAACAACAAGACACATTGGTACGATGTGTGTAGTATATATAGTAATGCAATCAAAATCTCTCCAATTCAAAGATAAAAATTACACAACTCTCAAGACAAATATGCTGCAGTATTGTACACTTTGCTGCCATAAGTTTCAACACCAGCCCTGATTCACAAACTTACAGTACGTACTCTTTTAAAGTTAGAACAATGACACCAGACGAGATGATACAGTATGTAACCATATACCTCCAATTAAAGCACAACAGACAACACATGTACAGTTTGGTGAAGTGCCCACGTGGGGCGCTCAACAGCTGCTCCTACCCCTTTAGCCAAGCGCACGCAGGGTGGGCTGGGAACAGCGCCTGAGGGGCGGGGCTTGGGGGAACCGGACTGTAAGGGGGCGGAGTCAGTGAGGCAGGCTCTTCCCTCCCGTGTCTGTAGTAGTGTAGGTGCAGCGCCATAACCCCTGTCCCTGCGTGTGTACCTTCACCGGTTCTGGTGAATAAATGTGTTGTTCAGCCCCCTTTCCTGAGTCCTACGCCTGCTCCATTCCGTACCGTACTCTGCGGTCGTTACAATAGATACAACTGGTAACACAGAGTTAGATAAAGGTATACCATCTTAAGTCCAAAATAAAATATATAGTTTTCCATCCTTTTTGGACTGGAGTACAGAAGCTTATTAGCGGCACAGAGAAAGAGACAGTATTGCTTTAGAACGCGATAATGAATTCGTACACAATATTGCCCACAATATAAATATCTTACAACATACAGAATATGCAATAATATTGTCCCATAAAACTTTGCATTGACTTTAACATTAGATGAACATCGTCACTCTCCTTTTAGTTAAAAAGAATTGATCTAAAGATACATGTGTACTGTCTTTTGTATATCTGAAACAGAACACCATATCAGCATTCCTGGATTAAATACGTGCCTCTTGACATTCATGTCTGTGCAAAAGAACACAGAAATACAGTTTCTTCTCCCCTAAATTGACACTTCTCCTACATTTTGATGTATAATTCCAAATTTAAATGTATTTGATGTAAACATGGTCTAAAAGCTTTGGAGGTTTTGTGCTTTCAGCTTTAACGATTGACCAGCAATAACAATATTTTTCGCCAATTAATTATTGCGTTTTAACGCAATGTTTTCTCATATAAACGCAAAACGTTTCTTGTTTAAACGCAATACTATCTAATCTAAATGCAAAATATATGTTTTTCTCTGTGAACGCTAATATCCTTCTTGAGAGCATATTACTATAATTATATGATTTATTTTTTTCATGATTAATAATTTAACCCAGACTTGTATCAAAATGTAAACAAAGGAAACTTACACAATTACATCAATGTCATTTGTTGTACACATTGCATGACTAGACCTACCTACCACTGTGCATTCTCCTATTGTCACGCCCTCTGCCACCAGAGGGCGCTCCTTCTCTGTCCTGTCCCTAGTTTCCGGTCTGCTGTCCTTCCTGTCCCTCTCTTTCCCTTGGGCTATATATTTCCGGGTCTTGCACTCTGTCCTCGCTCAGCATTGATGTTCGGATGTCCTGAGACCCGCCTAGCACCAGGGCGCCCCACGTCCGCTCCCTGAGGGCATAGGTTTCTATACGGCATTCCTGAACTCTTTGCACTAATGAGCCCGGGCCTTTTTCCCGTCTCGCCGCTACGCATATGGGTCTTTTTCTGCTCTCCTGCTCCCCACGGTTAGTCCCTTTGGACGTCCGTGACACCTATAAGCTGTAACTTTTTGTTGTCTTTATATTGCACACAACTGACAAAAAAACAACACAGGCAAAAATATAGATATTTCTTATGCTTCAGGCACAAAAAAATCCTCAGTTCCAGACTCAATTATTAGGACCGATTAGGATAACCTATTCACTCTTAGAAGAATTTCATTTAGGCATGCACATGCAGGCAACAGGAGAAATTCTGGGAAAGTCAGTGAGGGTTGCTACTGTATTTCCCCTACCAAATGACTATAAAGCCACTTATCAACAACTTGGCTTATTGCGTCTTGGAGAGCTTTCTCTCCTCCTTATACACTCCAGAGATAGCTTGCAACTGCTGTAAAGATATCACTGCTGCATTCCAGAAAAGTTAACTAATTACAACAACTACGTTTCTCTTAAAGAGCCACCTTAATTTCTATCCGTAGTCCACAAAAATGCCAAACTGCATGTAGGTTATAGACAGGCCCATAAAGGTGGAGGCTCTTTAACTTTAGTGCAGAAGTGAATAAAAAACACAAATATGAGAAAAGGAGGAACACAGAAGCCTAAAACACAGACAACAGATTGTACTGGCCGGTAACAAACACAACAGACAATTATGGAGATGTAATGCAGTATTTACAAGCAAGTGCTACTGTATGTACCACTGTTTTGAGTCTCTGCATCTGATCGAGTTGATAGAGTGTGCACTAATGGTGTCCTTTTTTGTCGGTTTATGTTCTTAGTGACCCTAATGTGGGATTCAGCAAAGGTGAGTAAAGCTTTGGTTTGTATGTAGAGAATGTGCTGTGCATACAACCATGCAACTTCAAAGTCAGAAACGCTGATATGTTTTCAGATTTAAAAAATAATTTGATTTACAATTCATGAACTACACTGCCTTTGGAATTCCAGAATTATTGAGTTCTTTCAAAAGTATGAAATTGGACACCTTACATTATGTAATACACCAACATTTGAATTGCATTTTTCTTGCTGAGACACAGGGAAAATTGGCATAATGCAAAGACATTAGATTAACATCGTTAATTTAAAAACAGTAGAATTCCATAAATACTGTACTGTACAATGACACATTTTCTTTGGTATCATGTGTCCTTACCTTAGTCCTCAATTATGCCTACACTGCTTTTCCATCTACTCAATTCTAACGGATTGATGAAAGGGAAATCTGTCAGACCCAATCACAGGAAAAGGGAGAATGAACAGTGAAAAGAAATGACAAAGTAAGACACTGTAATCCCTGAGAGAGGTGGTAGCCATGTCAGGCTAACTTACCTGGGGACATTAGCGAGCCAAGATTGCTTGAAAGATATGGTGAAGAATCTGCTCTTTTTTGTTAGTAGAGAGATATGTGGTCTAGAGAGGGATTTGCAGAGATCACAACAGAGGAAAAAATAGAGACAAGTGGTGAGGGAAAGGAGAGAATCTCTGATATTGCATAGAGTGAAAAGGTAAAGTCTAAAGAGAAAAAAGGATCTGCACAGTCTTACTCTGTCTTACCCTGCGAGTAAGATCAATGACCCTGGAGAAGGTCATGGTTATTAATAAAAGTAAGAGAGTAAGAAGCTAGGTCACTGATAATGACAAATATCTGAGTAAGGAGGTTAGTGTGGATCAGGTAAACTGGGCCTCCAATATGAAGGAGGCTGAGTGTCTTACAGGCAGACCCAGTTGTTTTTTGTATTTTGTGCCACATTCCTATATTAGTTGCATAGAATGGTGTCAACTCAAGTTTTTATATATACAGTGGGTGTAGAAAGTCACCACCCCCTTTCTCTTCCACTGGGACTGGGGCACTTGTCAAAATAGAAGGGAAGATGGATGGTGCAAAATACAGGCAAATTCTTGAAGAAAACCTGCAGCCCTCAGCCAGAAAATGTAAAATGTGACGATGGTTCACCTTTCAACACGACAATGACCCAAAGCACACCACCAAAGCAATCATAAGGTGGTTGAAGGACAGGAAGGTGAATGCCCTTGAGTGGCCTAGTCAGAGCCCCGACCTCAATCCCATCGAAAATCTTTGGAATGACTTGAAGAGGGCAGTCCATCAACAGTCACCATGCAGTTTAACGGAGTTTGGAGGAACGGGCAAATATTCCCCCCTCTAGGTGTGCAAAGTTGGTAGAGATGTATCCAAACAGACTCAAGGCTGTAATTCAATACTTCCACCAAGTATTAACTCAGGGGAGTGTTCTCTTATTCAACCCAGTTATTCTATTTTTTTATGATTTTTTTTCAGAAATTCTGCTTTCTTTTTTCACTTGGGTGTTGCAAGGTACGATTTAAAAAAAATGGATTTTAAAAATTAAACATTTTGAAAGGGTGTGGTAACTTTCTATACCCACTTTATATATTTAATTCTTAGTGTGAAATGAGAACTCATCAACAGTTCTTTTTATTTAATCTAAGCAAACAGCTGACCCCTTTCTTTAATACTGTTAAAAGATTGATTTTGTTATTAGACTCGTAATTATACATACAAATGTTTTTCTACTGGTTTGGAAGAATGCTATCATTATTTTGTTCTGATGCTGTTGACTAAGAAACCTGGTGGGACTGGTGGAGGGGTTGAGTTTCCCTCTCTTCCTCTGGGTTTTCTTTGTGAGGATTCCTGTTCTTGTTGTTGCTTGGGATAGCTGGGGGTGGTATTCTTTTAGGGGCCTGTATTTTGTTGCTTTCTTCTTGCTTACCAGCTGCCATGCATAATTTTTTTCATTCAAGGCATTAGTCATTTTTACATTGGATTTGGTCTCTGATACCCATGACTAATATTTCTATTTTGTCCAGGAATATATGCAGGCTAAATTCTCCTACCAAACATCCCAGCAGTATAGATTAAGTATGAAGGAAAAAATATTTCCATGTTACTAGAGCCTACGTGCAACAAGCAAGAGTTCTTTAATTTGATACGTATAGCAAAAACTACTTTGCAGTGGGTTTGGGGGTGTCACGATTATAGTCCCCCCTCCTTAAGGGTGCTCCAGCCCTTTCACGTGAGACTTTATTCTATGCACCTGCTCCCTATTCCCAGCTCACCTTAAAAGCCAGGCGCTGACGCTCATCCGGGCTCTGCATCTGGTTTCCATATCGTGCGAGTCCGGGACCTGGAAGCGCCTGGTCCCATTAAGGTTTTAACCCCTGTTCCTGTTCCTTGTCCCCTGTCCACCGGTTCCGACCCGGCCTTCGTGGTTTTAACTTCGTGTTTTGATGGATATCCTGGTTTTGGACTTACTCTAGTGTTTTTGGATACCCTCTATGGATTACTCTTTTGGATTGTTCGCCTCGGCCACACCTCCCCCGTGCACCAGCGCACCTTGGACACGCCCCCCTGTCTTCAGCCCCGTTTTCCTGCATGACGTTTCCCCAGTGTCTCCCCACTCCGTCGGATTGTGTCGTCCGCATAGGGTCCGGAAAGAACTGTTCGTTACAGAATGCAGAGCCAACACCTGGACCCCGCAGACGGCACCCTGGCAGCCTGGATTCCATCATTTTTTTTTCCTCCCCTTTTTTTTTCTTAGGGCTTAGGAGCCGCCCTGAAAAGGAGGGGCGTACTGTCACGATTATAGTCCCCCCTCCTTAAGGGTGCTCCAGCCCTTTCACGTGAGACTTTATTCTATGCACCTGCTCCCTATTCCCAGCCCACCATAAAAGCCAGGCGCTGACGCTCATCCGGGCTCTGCATCTGGTTTCCATATCGTGCGAGTCCGGGACCTGGAAGCGCCTGGTCCCGTTAAGGTTTTAACCCCTGTTCCTGTTCCTTGTCCCCTGTCCACCGGTTCTGACCCGGCCTTCGTGGTTTTAACTTCATGTTTTGATGGATCTCCTGGTTTTGGACTTTCTCGTGTGTTTTTGGATATTCCCTAAGGACTACTCTTTTGGATTGTTCGCCTCGGCCACACCTCCCCCGTGCACCAGCGCACCTTGGACACGCCCCCCTGTCTTCAGCCCCGTTTTCCTGCATGACGTTTCCCTAGTGTTTCCCCACTCCGTCGGATTGTGTCATCCGCATAGGGTCCGGAAAGAACTGTTCGTTACAGGGGGATCTGGGGTCAGAAACAGACTTCATCATGTTTTTTTTCAGATTGTTAGGTTTGGTCATGTGTTTAAGATCAAGAAAAAGCATTTTATGTTATTTTGAATTTTATACACAAACACTTTTAAAGAAAAAGAAAACAAAACACCTAGCCATATTGTTGAAGCTGCCACCATCAATTCTTTAAAAAAACAGCTGGATGAGATCCTTAGATCAATTAGTTTCTAGCAACCAATACAAGCTACATACTGTACGTTTAATAGCCTCTACAAGTTTGCAAATGGTATTTTACTAAATAACTACGGGGAAGGCTCCTCTTTTGGAGATAACGAAACAATGGGTGCTTTAATTGAATTATGAAGGAATTCTATAATTTCTATAGCAGAGTCAGGGGTTAATGAACTATGGACGTTTGATGTGAGTCTGGGAGGAAATGTTCATGCTATCATATACTTGACAGATTAAAATAGAAGAAGACAAGTTTAAAGTCCCTTGCATCTGCAGCAATGACACTCTGTATCTGATCTGGGAGTTGTAGATTTATGAAGTGTATTTAAACCCTCAGCCAAATATATTTATTGACCATATTTTTGCCTCCCAATACCTTTTTTCTTTGCTAAACAATGCTGAGATTTCCCATGTCATTGATAGATTAGCCTGACAATTTTTGCAGATTTAAATGAGAAGAGGGCGGTAGGTGGGGACAAGATGAACAATTTTATCTAAATCACATTCCCCAGAGAGGAATGGGGAATGACCTGCTGTCCTCAGTTACAGGGGCAATTGAAGGAAAACCCGTAATGTCAGTTTAGGAAATTGCTGGCTCTGAACACCTTAGGCAGTCCTGACAATGCCCTGATTTAATCCAGCTCCCAAGATGTCAATTTCACAAAGGTGCTGTTCTCTTGATAAGCATATCGGTTCCTTTCTTTTTATCACAACGTTTGACATTGAACAGGTTAAATCACCTCATCAGCTGTATCCAATCAACTCTCTCACTTTCGAGTTGTTTTTGTGGTTATGCAAAGTCACTTGAGTGCATCAGAATCAGTCATGAGAAATGAATTAATCAAAATGACACCCAAATTACTCAATTGGTATCCAGAAAATGGTTATACTTTATTATTATCCTGAGAACATAAATGCATAGATACAGCGATGAATTGTTTGATGTCCAATGTATTAGTTGTCTTTGGTAAGGCTCTGTACTAAAGAGAACAAGACTGAGTCACAACACCTGCAGTCACAATAAAGCTCAATCCATCCGTTTAACACTATTAAAGCAAGGACCACTAGACTCAAGAATAGCCTCTATCTCACTGCAGTACGCATTCTCAACAAATTGCTACCTGCAATGCCTCAGACTCAATACACATCTGCATTATGCATTTTTTGCATGGTCTACCTACCTACTTTTCTCACTACTACATATTTATTGTCCCACAACATATTATTGTTCCTGTTATTATTTATTTTGTTTGTAATGTACTGTCTACATTGTATGATGTTGTTTGTTGTACATAGTGTATGTCCCGAGAGGTCAGCACGGATTAGATAAGATCACTTTATTAGCCACATACAATTTCTTGCAATAGGAATTTATTTTCACATACCCCAGCTTGCTCTTCACGAGACACACAGGCACATGGATGGGGCGAGAGAAGCTTAGGGCCAGAGCGCAGGGTCAACTATTTATACGGCGCTCTGCCATTGCACTGCGGCTGTACTGACCGCTGCGAATTCCCCACATGTGGGAATCTCGACTGCGTTCAGATTTTCCCCTGATGGCCAGCAGCCATGTCACCCTGCAACTCACAACTGGCAGCCCACTCAAACTCAGCAGGTGTGAGCCTGATCTGTACCTGGATGGGAGACCTCCTGGGAAAAAACTAAGGTTTTATGCTGGAAGAGGTGTAAGTGGGGCCATCAGGGAGCGCTCACCCTGCGGTCTGTGTGGGTCCTCATGCCACAGTATAGTGAGGGGGACACTATACTGTAAAAAGGTGCCGTCCATCGGATGAGACATAAAACCGAGGTCCTGACTCTCTGTTGTCATTAAAAATCCCAGGACGTTTCTCGAAAGAGTAGGGGTGTAACCCTGGTGTCCTGGCCAAATTTCCCATTGGCCCTTACCAATCTCCATCCCCAATCTCAGAACGGGCTTTTTTACTCTGTTCTCCTCCCATCTAATATCTTATGTGTGGTGAGAGTACTGGTGCACTATGGCTGCTGTCGCATCATCCAGGTGGGGCTGCACACTGGTGGGGGTGGAGGGGATCCCCATTACCTGTAAAGCACTTTGAGTGGAGTGTCCAGAAAAACGCTATATATGTGTCAGAAATTATTATAATTATGACCTCTTTTTAACACTTGGGTTGTAATAGAAAAATATATTAGCCACTGGTATTAGTTTCCCTAAACCTACAGCACTACTAAGTTTTAAGTGTAATCAACTCTGCTTTGAACAGCAAGATTTGGTGCAAGAGATCACAAAAAAATGTTAATTTTCTCCCTGGTACAAAACTGAATTGTGTTCTAAAAAGGCAGCAGTACAGATCATCTTGATTACTTGGGGAGGATTGCAGGGTGGGATCCGCTTTCCCTGCCAATCATAAGATAAGCCCAAGCTGGCTCATCTACAGGCTTATGAATATCATCACCAGTCCTATAGCAATACCCTAAAGCCAGCCACATCTTCCTTTTATTTTACTTGTATTCAGAGGGGTTGTAACAATTGTATTCTTTTTTTCCCACCATAAATAAATGCTGAAACCAGTTAATAAACTGTCTTTCTCTCCTTTCTCCTTCTGCATAACAGACTCATGCAATTCTTTCATAACTGAACACATCAAATAAAAATAAAAATCAGTTACCACCACACCTGTCCTGCTGTAGGATTTGGGTTTCTTATTTTACTGCTGCTGATGCTACTTATGTGACTGGATAGGTAGCTAAAATTGTTTTGATCCTGATTTTTCTGTGAAAACTGGTCTTCTCTCTTTAGGCTTCTGCCTACACACCTCTGTTAAAAATAAACTGGCTAGGACCCCCTAGAACTTAATAGCTACCTTTCTATTTCCAAATTGCATTTTCTTATAAAAAAGTCTATCATGGCAGTGGCAAATCACTTGTAATCCCACCATGTGCCTAATGAGCCCTTAGAACTTCTCTAGTCAGGGTTTAGACAAAGAGTAGTGAAAGAGCCCTTATTAAAGTAGATAATGTCTTTCTGATGACTTCTGACTTTGCGCCTCTTAATAGTCAGCTCCACTTGCACATACAGTGAGTGAGGCTTTTGATACTGTCGATCACATCATTGTACTGGAACATGTGGAAAATCGTCCTGGGATCACTGGTTCTCTGGATTTTACATTTACTGTAGCTCCTCTTTGGCCAATGGACATCAATTAGCGATTCAGTGTATTTTCATTTAATCAAAGCATTCTACAGGATTCTGTTTTTGAATCTTTACTATTTAGTATTTACTGGACATGTTGCCTCTGGTTAGATTATTTGACAGCTTGGACTTGGGTTCCACTGCTAAGATGTTGACACCCAGATTTGCTTGCGTACCAGATAATTATACATTAATGTATAACTCTTTGATCATTTTGAAAAGCATTTAGAAAACTAAACAGCTTATGATTTAACTGTATTTACCTCACCATTGAATATGTAGGTCTAGTTGACTTCTATAACTTAGTCCACAACTCATTGTTTATGATGCTAATGCAATAGAAAACTGTTTCTTAAATTTGACTCTGCTGTCTAGCCATCATGCCATTTTTATATAATAATATAGGTGGCATTATTACTTTAATTACAGTTTTAAATTACATTTACTGTACATAAAAAAATAAGAAATGTTGCAAATGAGGGGAGGGATTGGGCCCATTTTATAAATATCCCAGAGTTTGGCCGGGCTGGTTTAGTGTTCTAGATATCCACACCTCTTTCTGTAAATGAACATTTCCTGTCCTAATGAGGACATAGAATAATTTGTTTAAACACTTGCATTTCTTTGATGTGAAACTAAATGTCTATGAATACCCCTTAAGAAAAGCTGTGAAAATACCATCAGATCTATGCTATTTATTCATTTTAAGACAACATATCCTCTGAATATCTGTGCCAGTTATGCAAAAAATGCCCTTTAGTGATAGAGCTTGTTCTGTAAAATGGAGCACGTTATTAAGAATGTTGTTGTAAAACCCTGCATGACATTTTCATTTATCATGTTTATTATTGTTTTATCCTCTATTATTATTATTAATCCCCTACTAAATGACTGTATTTATTATTTTTACAAAGCTCTTTTCTGTTTCTTTCTTGGCAATACTAATAGCTTTTTTCATTAGAAAAAAATAAGATGCATCTGTAGCTCTGTATAGTCTTTTCCTATCTTTTAATCTTTGGCCCTTTACTACAGTCTGTAGATCACTCTCTTCCTCTTTCCTTTTTTCCTAATTTTTCTATTAAATTACTAAGGCTAGAATTGCACTCGATTATTTTGGAGATTAGTTTTGTTTTGATCTTTCAACATTTCAAGTATTTCCATACTTTTTCCATGGACTCGGAATCCATCTGCTCCCAATTCTTTGTTTCTGTCTCATTTCTTCCTACTCTGCTTTTCTAAAATGACACAACCTAATTTTAGACTCAAGTTTTGGAGATTTAAAGTATACATAAAATGATACCCCATTCTGATTACAATGTCTTAGTACTTCTATTATGTTCGTTTTGTTAATTGTATACCTGTTGTTTGAAAAAAATAGATTCATAAGAACATCTTTCTTAATAGGTGCCTAAAAAACTGAACCAGTCATTAACCATTTCAACTATATTAATTTTGTCTTTAGTATAGAAAATCACATTATTTACAGTATCTTTATATACAATAGTGGCTATAATCCTAATAAAAAATAAAAAGGATTTTCTTCATCTACCTAGTCTTTCTTCTGCATAAGGGCGGTAGTGGAGGCACTTACAGGATGTCCTCATCCATCCTAACCTGGAATGAAAGGCATTCCTTTTGAATTTCATCTGACTTTCTGACTCCATTTACAGTAGGTCTGTTACTGCTTAAAATGATACCTGTACATGGTCCTGTTGCGAAAGGCTATGTCCTTGTGTGGCAGGTTGTCCTGTGAAAGATCTTTAAAGACCATTCGACTTCCAAGAGAGGCTGGCACAATGGAGTCAAAAGACTAGGCATACTGTAAGTAGTTTCACTTATTGCACAATTGGCATTTTGGTTAATTGAGTAGAATGTCTGCATTAGTTTCTTTTTGTATTTAATAGTGTGTTGCTGAGACACTGCTGAGTTGAGATAATTGTCAAGGCACTGCAGAGAGCTTCTGCAATGTTCTCCAAGTACTGGGACACTGAAGTCTAAACTAGGATTTTAGTTATGAACTTGAATCATAATTATTCCATAAGATAAATAAGCATAAATGATATTCATAATTATTCCTTAACAATAAGCATTTTATTCTTAAAGTTAATATTTAAATTCAAAGTCAGTTCTACCCTCAATTTAACTATTAGTGTTAACCCCTATTTTTAAGGGGAAAAGGTATTGGGACCGTTGTCGTTTGTGATCAGGTGTTTTATTGTTGGGTAGTTAAGCATTCATAATTGAGCTAAGACATTTGTCATGGATGCAGTTGTGAAAATTGTGAACTTTATTTGGGCTAATTCCTAAAACCACAGGAAGTTTAATGTGTTTCTATATACTGATGCTCGCTGGCTAAGCAGAGGGAAGGTTTTGCCAAGAATCTATAACAATAATAATTCCTTACACTCCACATAAAGCCCTTTACAGGTAATAGGGACTGCCCTCCGCCACCAATGTGCAGAATCCATCTGATGCGATGGCAGCCATAGTGCACCAGTGCACTCACCACACACCATTGGGGAGGAGAACAGAGTGATGAAGCCAATTCATAGATGGGGATTATTAGGAGGCTATAATTGGTAAAGCCCAATGTGAAATTTGACCAGGACGCTGGGATAACACCCCTACTCTTTTCGAGAAACGCCGTGGTATTTTTAATGACCACAGAGAGTCAGGACCTCATTTTGAGTCTCATCAGAACGACGGTGCCTTTTTAACAGTGTAGTGTCCCCATCATTGTACTGGGGCATTAGGACCCACACAGACACCAGGGTGAGCACCCCCCCCACTGACCCCACTAACTCCTCTTCCAGCAACAACCTTAGTTTTTCCCAGGAGGTCTCCCATCCAGGTACTGAACAGGCTCACGTCTGCTGAGCTTCAGTGGGCTGCCAGTTGTGAGGCTTGCAGGGTGAAATGGCTGCTGGCATCTATGATCTGATTCAAGAAATAAACCTGTTCCTCAGAGAGAAATGGAAGGAAGAGTTGCTTATCTTAAGGTTCCAGTTTTTATCTCTAGACTGGCTTTGACTACATAGTATTACATAGTATTGCTCACCATCTCAACATGTAGAATTCAAAATTTAACGCAAGGGCGGCACCAAATATTATCCACGTTAATGAAGGAAATTAGTTTGTTTAAAGGAAAGCTGCACCTATTTATGAGCCAATTACAGCAAACACATTTTAAACACATTCCAGCGCTTTTCACAGATGCGCAAAATAATCTGATGTAATTGGAAGCCAATGGTTTCATACATTGATAGAGAAGTTGAAATTGGGTTTCCATTAACATGTGACATTTCTGTCATAGGTACAAAGATAAAGCAAAGATAAAGAAGGTATGGAAATAATTGAAATTCAACATAATATGGCTCTTCGGAACAAGCATAAGGATGAAACACCAACCGAGTTCTGGATGAAATATGTATCAACCAATAACTTTCCACACATAGCTAAATCCTGTGAGAACCAAATGACGATATTTGGAAGCACTTACATGTGTGACACTGGATTTGCCACAATGACCAATATCAAGTTTAAAGAATGAAACTGTTTGATGGCCATTTAGTAAATCTGAAGGGGGCAGCTGTAACTCGGTACCAAACGCAATTAAAAAATAAAGCTGCTTTAATTCAGAGTAAAAAAAAAAATACAGCTTATAGTGGGCTTTGTTGAATTTAGCTGGGATAGATGAACAGTGCACCCCTTGGCCACATGAAAATTTAAGCATCCTTGAGGCTCGAAAAGGGTTGGACAGCACTGTTTCAAAATAATCAAATGCAAGTGAGGAATTAGTCCAAAATGAAATGTCTATTGTACTTATCACTCATTAATCTCATGATTACAAATGCAAATTGGATGGCTGCAAAGAAAAAATCATTTTTTTTCTTTTCTACCGCAGCACTTTTAGAGTATCTATCTGAATAGTTTGGCTTCATTTTATAAGTCCTTTGTCAAGGATCATGTAGGGAGGTGCAACTGAAGACAGGGATATGAGGGAAATGTTTCATATTTTTGTTCTGTAGTTAAATTTAGATAAAATAAAAAAAATAATGGTTATTGAAAAATATAAAATAGAACTTTTAGTGATAACCTTAATCCTTCAGGCCGGAATTAATTCCCTTATTGATGGATTGTAAATTACCCACAGGAGCAGTGCTCTGGATGTGTGCCTAGGAATCCATCTCTGCTGTACACATTTTTAAAGTGTAAAGGTCTTCAGTCCAAAATTGTTCCAAACAGTACACTGCAAAGTCTCAGCCATGTTTCAGTGATTTTAAACTAAACATATCTGAAGCAAACTGAATGTTTAGAAAAAAGAAAAATAAGTTCATCATATGATTAATAAGGAATAAGTTAAGGGTGACCTTTTGCAGAAATTAATGAGTAATGCAAGGAGGTGGTGTGTTTTACAAAGAGTCATTAAATTATGTAAGTATTCTTTTTTTAGTCATGTAAGGTGCTTTTGCCGTATGTCCGTATGTGTAAACGTCTAAATTATTTCCTTTGCAACCGAATAATTGGAAATGAGAAGACATTACAAAAAGTAGTCAGACTAACCCTCCCTTTGTGCTGTATAAAGTGCCTGACAATTCTTTATGCACAGCACAGGAAGGCAAGGAATGGCACACTCCACATAAAATCAGTTTCATGGTTTGAAACACATACTGTTTTTCTTATCATGATGATCTATGACACCCTTCTCTCAGACTAAATTCCTGCCTGTGGAAATAGAAGCAGGGAGCATGCACCGGTCAACTGATTTATGGCCATGTTTATAGACACAGACATTTAGTGTTATCCGTGTTTGACAACCCTTTTTCTGAATCCCCTGCGACTATCAAGAAAACCATTTCCAATACGCAAGGAAACAATCAGTCTATATATATGGGCATGTTTCTTTTTTTCTGTGGCAGTTACTCCCATTAAAATGTGTTCAGTTTGCTCACATTGTATTTTAAACAAAATTTACACTGGGTTAAAACTGGGCTTTGGGTAGAGGTTAGGGTTCTGGGCTTATAACTGTGGAGTTGTTCCAAAACTCAGAAAAGACACTGCTGTTGTACCCCAGAGCAAAGTATTTAACCCAGTTTGCTCTAGTAAAATAGCTACCAGTATGGATGCAAATGTAAGTTGTGTTGTATAAAAGTGTCAGCCAAATCATGCTTTATGTGGGGAACATTTTTTATAGCTTTTGATACATAAACAGTGCCACCACAAAATAATACATATTTTGTGCCTTGAAAATGTTCCTTCAAAGAGAGGGTTAATTGGTTAACTAGGAGAGATGTTGTCTGTTCATGTACTAAATGTTATAATTTGGGAAATAAATGATATGGACAGAATTTCTTTTGTTCTAACAATAATACATAATTGTGTCTTGATGCTATGCAATTTTTGTTGCATGTATCCCACACATCACATAAAGAAGTATGATTTAGAGTAACAGAATTGCTCTGTAAATAAGTTGTAAACAACATTATTTTTAAATCTTTTTTCCTTTAAACACTTCTCAATTCTGATATTTAAGGCATCATTGGGGTGCAGTGGTGAGAGATCTTGACTTCGATTGAAATTCCTTGTGGGATCCTGATGTTAAACCCTTGAACAAAATATTTCAATCACATTGCTCTACTAAATGTCCTGCTGTAGAATCTGGATACTTTCCAGGTCGTCATTGTAAATAAGAATTTGTTCTAATTGACTTATCTAGATAAATCAAGGAGTTTTGTTTCTCTTTGGATGCTGACATGTCTCTTAAAATGGGTGCAGACCTACTGTATTATAATGTGGAAATGGCCAAGTGAGAATTTTAATAACATTTTTGTTGTGAATCCGTTTGTGCATTTGTTAATTACTATCATGTACTGTACTGTACAATAATTGCAAACCAGTTTTTATTTTAAATTTTGAAAACAATCAGAACACAACGAACATCTGTCACCACTCTCCCAAATCTTCTGTTCTACTATCAGCAGGAATAAACCTTTAAAAGATTCTTGTCAAATGACCTGTGAAATCCAGTCAGATAGCTATGACAGAAGTGCAATAATGATTTGACTGCATCAGCAGCGTTAACATCAACTATGTATGAAAGGAACACTCCCACAACTTAAATCTTGGACTCTGCGTGAAGAGACGAAAAACTTTCTTCTAAGGTCTAAGAGTATGTGCATCTCTTCAGTATGAAAACATTCAGGCGAACTATCAGATTGCTTATCAGGACTGAGAGCCTGACTGTTCTCCTAGCAGGTATCCAAGTATCAAACTTGCTCTTATAGAACCTCCCCCAGCTGTATCTTTTTAAAACAGAGACTTCCTTCAGCATAGTCACACAGCAACTCAGCTTGTCTACCAATTCACCCGTTTTAGGCTTTACGAAATATATTTTCTACAAGCTTCTTCCACTCACTGAATTCACCAAGCCAGCTCAAACCACTGCTTTTGAAACATTCGAGGGATTGCAGAGGAGTGGCCAATTCCACTTGGTGCCTATCAATTCTGCTCCTCACCCTCATGTGGAATCTCACTCTGGGTCCTGTTAGTCCAGGTGTGTCTCATTTTGATCTGTTTAATAAGGATCTGTCTTCTAAAGCCACGTCTTAGAAATTATATGCTTTAAACTATACAGCACTATACATTATCTTTCCATGTTTAATTGCTTCCATGCATTGTCTAGAAGATGTAATTAATATTCCAACATAAAACACCTAAGTCTTTTTCAAAAGTAGCCTCACTTATCTCATTGTTTCCCATATTGTATTCATAGTTTTAGGCTTCGATAGCCTGCTTGCAAAATCATACTTATGTCTACAAGAGCTGGAAGAGAATTGGAGAAGTATGTGCATCTGTTCAGATCAGCATCTACTGGTTTACAAATGTTATTAAAGTTGTTTATTGTGCGTGCAAGGAAATGTAAGCTCATCTCTCCATTTTTTAACTGGTTTTTCAAGTTCAATTTTCATGGGGGAGCTGTAGCCCATTCCTGCAAGAAACTGGCAGGGTACACCCTAGACAGGACACCAGTCCATCACAGGGCAGACACACAGGCACATACTCACATATAGGTCCCAGAAGACCTTTCACCTACCAGTGTGCTTCTGGACTTTGGGAGAAAATGAGTGCCCGAAGGAAACCCACGTGAACACGGGGAGAACATACTGTAAAAACTCCACTCAGATAGCGCCCCAGGTCCACAACTGTGCCACCATGCTGCCCGGGAAGAGTAAATATTATAACAAATGTATATTTGATCTCTGCAAAATTGCAGTTGTGGAATAACACATATCTGAGCCTATGAATCCACAGCTATTGCAGCATGCCATGAGCTCTCTGCTGTCATCTCAGTTTTAACAATGAATGCCTGAAGTTCTATTGACTGCATGAGAAGACTGACAAGCTGAGCTAGTTCGGGTGTATCAGGTTCTTACAGATTCTTAATTAATGATGAAGTCACAAAGAGTTAGTCTTTTTTCAAGTTCCTCATTGATTCAGATAGCAAAAAGGGATGGGATTCAGGACACTGGGGATCATTCATAGTACAGTATAGCACCTTTCTATCCTAATTCTTGAGACTTTTTAGCTGTGGGTTTTCAAACAAATTTGTTTTGTTAGGTCCCGCCTGCCACAGGTGTTAGAAGCAAATACACATATGGTTCGACCAAACATTAAGTGGCTTTAGAGAATTTATTTCATGTGCATGATAGTCAAATTTGAGATTTATTTTAAAAAGATATTTCTATAAACTTCAGCAGGTACAACCAAGCAGAACATGTGGTGTGTTTTAAGAGAATAATTGCAAATAATAAAAATCATGGAAGGTATTCGTGGTGAAAGGTAATTATTCTGGTTTGTTTTATTTTAATATACACACTTTCATGATAGTAATACTAGAATACTAGAGAGGTATATTCTGGTTCAACTCTTACAGGATTCAGCTAAATCTGGGTTTATGTTATGTTATCTTATCAGCTAGGGGTTTTAACTTGTGCTGACTAGAGAACCACATTTCAAGAATGTTTTTCAATAAGGACAATGAAACCGCAGAATAGAATTGTTAATAATACCATTATTATAAAATATTGAAAATGCAACTGTAGATGGACAAATTCACTATCATGAGTGTTGGTATGAGAAATGCAATACTTCTAGCAGACAGTTTCTGTTTGATTTGAGAAAAGCTTTGACTGCCCTGAAAAGTCCCTGAGCACCCTGGCTGAAAACCCCTATTGTGATAAATCAATTGTTGGACATCGGGTTAGATAAAGACTTCACATTTCAAATAATCGGTCAAAATATTAGGTTCACAAAATAAGTTAAATCAATTCACTCCAAAAATAAATCTTGCACAAAAAATTTGAACTGTATAAACATGCCTAATAACTGCATTTGAAAAAAGTCATATACTGTATACTCTTCAATATATTTTTGACATTCTTAGTGAAATTCCCCTCTCCCACAACATACAGTACAGTGTAGTTTGATTTAAGGAAGTCCCTTCTGTAAACTTGAAAGCATTAATGATGTCTGAGAGAGTTTTAGGATGAATTATTGTTTAATTATTTAGGCACCATTACCCTTTTTAATATCAAATCTCTGCTGCATTTTCTGGAATCAATTACTGGTACAACAGTTGTTCAGTGCAATCTAAATGTATTAATACAGATTAAAACCTATAAATCCAAAGATACTAATACATACTTTAAATACGTAAGTTTTGAATTCCAGGTATATATGTATTTAACTATACGTTCCACACAATGTGATTTATTACATTATTTTAATTCACCCGTCAGAACACAATCGGAATCAGTTCATGTTTTTAACTGTTGTATACTAAGGTATAATCTGGATTTCATGTAATTATAATAATAGTGATTAATAGAATATTGATAATATTCTAACCGACCGAATGTATAACGGAAAAGAAAAACAATATGGAAAGTATGATGAGAAGTAAAAAATATGAAAAAAATAAAGGTTTTGAAATATGATATGAATGCCAACAAATGATTATATAAGTAAAAAACACTGACAACACATGAGATAGGTCTTTGGAATTTTTTTATCTGTCACTGTTTTCAGAGAGAAAGTGGGATGTGATTTGGTTGATCATAGATTGTTGAATAGATGTTCTAGCCAGTTCAATGGATTCATCATTTTTGGGCATACAGTACTTGGAGGAATGCTTTCATTTAGGTGCTCCCACATTCAATACACTAAAATATATGTATCAAAGTACCGAGCTAAGCTAACATAGACATTTTGACCTTAGGTATTGATGAAAGAATTTTTGTCCTTCTGGAAAAAAAAAACTATAATGATTATGTGTTTAAAAACAATTTGAACCATCATCTGTTTGCAGGTTACAAATCAATAAAACAAACAATCATTTACCCATCTCAGAGGCTTCCAAAGTGAATATCTTTTGTCTCAGTGGCTTCTATAATTTACTTGTGTTGTGACTGTGAATGACACAGTAACACAAAATAGTACTGACTGTGCAATTTCTTTATAAATATGCAATCCATATGATAATATGCAAAATGACTAAGGGTTTTGATGAATATATTCACCGAATTTAATTTCCAGTTAAAGAAATGTATTGTATTTGTTTTCTTCACAACACAGTTATCCCCATTCAAAACTGTGATGTTTTATTATGATAAATTGTAAAAGAAATGAAGCAGAATGTCTTCAGATCTGTATTGAAAATAGGGAGAGTAATTGACATGATAATTGCAAGTTACTGAAATTGTAAGGCAATGCTGTCGTATCCTCATGAACAGGAGGCATTAATACCATGTGCACTTTAGAGTAATTACAGTAAAAAAAAGTCAGCCTGAAGACAAAGTGATACCTTACTCTTCTAAATATTAATAAATCAGGCTTTAAGAAACTTTGAATACATTCAGTAATAGGAAACATACTTGCTACAATTGCTTTTGTTTACATTTGCTGAGTATAGACAAAATAATGGACACACCTAACAGATTTTGAAGTAAATAAACCACAATTGAAAAGGATTCTACCTTAATTAAATTAGTAATTTCAATACTAAGTACCGATATGTTTTCACTAAAAGTTACGCCTTTATTACACTTTAATATGTGAGTTTCTAAAGCAACACGTGAGATCTAACAGGTTTTGAAAAAGGTCAAATAGTTGGTGCCTGAATTGGAGGTGGATCAGTCACATAAACGGTAAATTATTTAGTGTGTGAAGAGGAACAGTGTCACAAATCATGATGGCATACAATATGCCAAACAAGGAAAAAGATCACAGAGAAAGTGGTCACAAGTCAAAACTCATCAAAAGCTTTATATGATAGTTCTGCCATTCAGAAACCTTTAGTAACCAAGGCCAATGTGCAGTAACGCAAAGCCTGGTGTCATCAGTACAAATCCTAGACTTATGAGCAGTGGAAGAAAGTAATATAGGATGATGAGTTGTCTTCTACTCTTTTTCCTACATCTGAATGGGTTTGGCTTGGAGAAAGCCAAAGGAAGGCTTCAATCCACACTGTTAAATATGGTGGCAGATCACTCATGGTTTGGCCAGCCATCTGATGGGAGTCATTGGGTCCAAATATTACTATACATGGGAGAATTATGGCCAAGGTGTCCAAAGCCATTCTGGGTGACTGGGTGCACTATGGAGCAAATATTGTTTCCTCAACAAGTTCTCATATTCCTAGATGATAACTCCTCCATCAGATTCAAAAGTTGTTTCGCAAACACCAGGATGAAGTCAAACTCTTTCCATGCCCTCTCCAATCACCAGATCTAAACATCATTGAATGTTTGTGGAAAGTCCAGGAACACAGTGTGTGGATTACTTTTCCACCTCCTTCATCTTTCAAAGAACTGGAGGCTTACCTTTTTAAAGAATGGTACTGTATCCCACTAGAAATAGTACAGCAATATTCCACGAAGGATTGAAGCTGTTCTCAAGGCAAAGGGTGGCATGTCTCCTTATTTGTTAGAGAATATTCATACAGTATATTGCTTGGTGTTTCCTTTATTTTTCCACCCTCTATACAGTATGTTTACAATGCAGTTCATAATCTAGAGAAGTTAGAAGACGATAAAAAGTATGCATTTTAAACTTTTTTATAAATAACACAAAAATATGAATAAGTATCTTAATAACCATAATCATAATTGGGGTTTTGTAATATCTTGATGACAGTCATCAAAACAAATTTGTAGTGTGTATGTCATATTTCCAGGCATAATGTTGATTTTTAAACAACTACTGACAGGAAAGCAATGAAACATGGTAGAGCTGCCACTTCAACAAATCACGGTCACTGAATCCTGTAGAAATAATCATTATTGACATAACCATTGAAAATCGTTTCATAGTTTGCTGAAAGGAAACATTGGACTAAAACAGATTCTGCTGGGAAGTAACAGTAAATTTTGATGGGGGTATTTTCTGAAGGTTCTTATTTCAACACCAAATAAACACAGCAGTGCCTGCTTAGAAAAATGTGCTGCAAAAGATTTTTGTTTTACTGTAGTTCTGAAAGAAAAGGAGAAGACACTGTATACCTATACATTACAAAAATGTGTACATACAGAGTTGAAGTGTGTTTAAATCTTTATTATTAGTGGTCTATATTTAGTTATTAGAGGGCATGATTCTATAGAAAATAAACGCATGCATAGAAACAAAAATAATGTCTGTTTCTTTTCTTTGCCTTAAAAGTGCCAAATGCCTTAAAAGTAATTGTTACACAAAACTGCAGTTAATTATACAACAAAAATATCAGTTGTCACTAGAGTTTCGTGGACAGGTCTACAGACCAGTTTGTTTGACATGTTTCAGAAATTTCCATTTCCATGTTTCAAAAATGAATATAGTCAACACACATGAGATTTTCTATTTAGGCTTTTACAGACAAATGTGTTTCCTCATTACATAGAAAAGGGATTTGTTTAAAACTTTAGAAAATTAGAACATTTTTGGGTTTTTTTTGGAGGAAAGATAGTGGGAGTTTCACAGCTTGTAGGTAAAACCTAGTTTAAGATACAATTACCATGTGGATTTTGGAAGTGTTTTGCTGTTGCTAAGTGATGTTAAATGAATGGGCCTACTACATTGATTTTACTGAAAGTGTTTTGTTGTATTGCATAAATCCCTTTAAAAAACAAGCAGAAATGCTAGCACAAACATCCACTTTGATAAAGACATTTTTTATGCCTTTGGAATTATCTTGATGGTTGAGTGCATTCTTACTTGCTTCTATTTTGACAATGTGAGGACCTTCTTGTCTAGGAGTGAAGCCTTAATAAAGACTCACTCAAACACTTATTCGATAAATAAGGTAGCATTGTGTGATTGACAGTACCAAGTGTGGACAAATGGTACTGATTCCAGCAAACTGCTTATACTTCAAAATTATCATCAGATTAGGTGAGTTATATTTAACTGTAATTTGTCACTAATTTTCCAAATGGTTCAGTGTAAGGAAAATCAATACTACTACCTAATAAAGAAGAGAAATCAGTGCCTTTCTAAAACTGATGCTTTTAAAACTTAAAATGAACTTAAATAAACCAATAGACTGAGGGATTCATTGATCAGATATAAGCGAAATGTTTCAAGTAAAGAATATGATACTGTAGGTGTTAAATGAATGTTAATAATATTAGAGAGAAAGGTAATAAGAGTTGCACAGGTACTAAATACAGTATACTACTATGTTCTGAGGAGTTTAATTTTGATTTGATTTTTAGGGAGTTTAGGATGTGAAACGTACCCCTGTATTTCAAGTTTCATCCTAAGCTGTTTATATTAAATATTTAATATTTGCAATATTGAAAAATGGTTCTGATGAACAGACTTTCTTTTAAATATGTTATTGTTGAACTCTTCTGGTATATAGAAGAATAATTCCATAATTAAGCAGTTTACGATGTGTTGATGACAGTCATTCTTGTGTTCATTAAATCTGCTTTAAAAAAATTAGGCTTATTAGGGAATTCTAACTTGACCATGTAAATTTCAGGATTCTAGGTATCATACTAAAGATTACATAAATATGATTTGTTAAAGATGGCTAACACTGTATCTATGTTATTTATTTTATCCTGGATAACATTTTCTAGATCGTGAGACTTTCCTTCTCTTTAACATCATTAAAGGTGTTAGCATTAGTTCCAAATCTGAATGTTTCTTTTAGCAGAAGCAGGAGGCTGAAAAATCCCAAACATTGGTTACAGGAAGTAAATGTACACTGCTTCCCTAGTTTGAGACTCTGCTCACCTTTGAAGCAGCCACAGGTATGTGCAATTTTGCTTTTTGTAGAAGCATAATATTAATCTCCTTAGTAACCTGCTAAAAAGGGAATCCCAACAGGGTTAGTTATACAGGATAGGCATAAACTATATGTAAATGACAGAGATTGTGAAAGGAACACCTGCTGGCCAGAAAGACATTTTGAAACACAACTACAGTATATTGTGCCTCTGCATAAATACATTTTCAATAAACCCCCAGACAGTGAAACTGCTCCTTTTCAGGAGTGACTCAAATGTTGTGAGATAAGATATTGTAACTCCCTACAGAATAGATGAATGTTAGAAACCTTGCAATCTTCTTTGTATTTATTGTCAAGCATCAAATTAATTTGCATAACACACCAAAGATTGTACTGCGGCATCCATTACAAGGTGGGATACACCCTGGATGGGATCCCAGTCCGTTGCAGGACAAACACACAATCACACACACATACCAAAGGCCAGATTTTCTCAGAAGCCAATTAACCTACCAGTGTGATTAATCTAAAACATACTGGAACGTGACTTGGCTTCTGGAAAAAGTGGCCCTGTTGTTAACATGTTCGTGTTTGTGTCAATGTGTGCCCTGCGATGGACTGGAATTTCATCCAAGCGTATCCCACCTTGTATCCGTTGCTTGCTGGGATAGGCTCCGGCTCCCCTGTGACCCATTATTGGATTAAGCAGTTAGAAAATGGATGGATAGATAAAACATATTGTAACCCTTTCACATAAATACATTTAAAAAATGCTTAATAAGGAATATTCAAAATAACACTTAATAATCTTGACAGTTCTAGGACACAATATAGCATTACTTTTCGTTTTAAAAGAAAATGCTTCAAATCAAAATGCACATACTATGACACTGGGTAGTCTGAAAATGAAAGGTAATTTTACATTAAAATTCTTCTGTGCTTCTAAATTGTAAAATGTACCTCTACTGAAAATATTGTAATGCATACATGTTGTACAGGAAATTTGAAATTAAAATATTTCTACATCATAAAATCT
This sequence comes from Lepisosteus oculatus, assembly GCF_040954835.1. Taxonomy (NCBI): domain Eukaryota; kingdom Metazoa; phylum Chordata; class Actinopteri; order Semionotiformes; family Lepisosteidae; genus Lepisosteus; species Lepisosteus oculatus. The sequence goes on from NC_090697.1 coordinate 6,841,741, forward strand.
TAACACCCTCTGCTCCAGAAGCTCTTAATGATTCAGTGATTCAGTGCCTTATTGCCATGTCAACAAAATTGATTGGAATTTGCCCCAGTGAAGCCCAAATAAAAAACAACAAAAACAACAATTTGACACTTACACATACACATTATACAATCAGTCAATCTTAGACTCCAAGTAAAAAAAATCGAAAGACCTTAATTCACTCCAGTATGATGCTTGCATCAACTAAGATCTCTTGAGGTGCCTAATCGTCTGTAAATAGGTGCTATTTTAGAATCAAGCAGGACTACATTTGATACTTTGTAACCTCCACTCCGATGGGAGTTATTTAAAAAATGAGCTGCTGTAATGGGAGGGTTCACTGGACACCTCCTTAGCTTTCTGTTTGATACGACTGTCATGAATAGAAGCAACATATTGCACATTATACAAAATATTTAAAAAATTACACATTATATTATTTTCCTCCTCTCCCTTTTGAAGATTTGGTCAATTCTGGGTTTATATTTACTCTCCTGTCTCTTATGTTTATTCTCCCTTGAGTACTGGTTTTCTTTGTGTTTTTGTCTCACACTATATTTGAAACGATTATTTTTTCCAATGACCTCCAGCTTCAAAGCTTAGTGAAACAGTAATCCAGTGACAAATCAAGTCACTGAACAGTTCGTTTCTTTTTTTGGGACATTGGGCGGGGTTGAAAAGTGTAAGGAGAATTACTAATAAATCCATTCTTAAATGCTTAAGAATCATGCTTTAAGCATAAGGAATACAGTCCAAGAACCGGAGGTCATGTCATTGATAGATAATTTGGACATTATATGAATAACTGAAACATGGCTTATAGAGGACTACAGGGATGAATATAAAATTAATCGTGCATTTTTCCAGAAACAGATGCAAGATAAGAGGGATAGAGTGGGCAGAAGTATTAGATTAAGAAGGTATGTAGCAAAGGTGACATTATATTTCTGGGGAATTTCAATTTTCCACACATAAATTGAGATATTGTACTGGGAAATACTAAGGCTAAGTTTGAAATAATTGGTCTATTAAGGTACCTACTAAATACAACGGTCTTATTGCCTTAACCTTTTCAAACAACAATTAAGGGAACAGATATGATATGAACAACTGGGAAAACAGATTATGATTAAATGAGGAGGAGCTTGCAAGCTGTGGCCTAGGAAGAAATGGATTCAGAGCCAATTGAAAAAAGATGGTAATATTTCAAAACATATGATATACAGTAAAACAAAATTAATCGGTAAACAACATACTGTTATTCTAAGTGTAGAAAATAAAAAACTATGTGCACACTTTACAGTTTGCATGAAATGGCCCAAAGATTCAAAGATCGAAAAAAAATACCATCAGGCACATACTGTATGAAAAAGCAGACTAGAATTGTCGAGTGACAATGCAACAGAAATTATGCTACATTTTTCAGCACTACAACAATAAACCCAAAGTTAAAGGGGAATTAAATACTTTATGAGACAATAGGGAAACATAGAAGATTATAAAAATGTAATAAACAAGTTAAATGAACACACCAATAAGATAATAATATAGATGGAGACCCATCAGTATAAAGTGTGTTATCTTATCTTATCTTAACACTGACAGTCTGCAGCTACTAGGGTGGCTTAAAAGAAATAAATCACCAAGATGTGGTTGTATTTTTCCCAGTTATAGTTAGGTTAATGAGGAATGTTATTCATAAACCCTTGTAAACAAAATGGAAGCTGGAGCAAAAGATAAGAACTTAAATCAATAGAAGTAATGCTCACGTTTTACAACTTGCTACTGTGATCTCATTTGGAATATCGTGGTTATGTTTTTGTCTCCATATTGTGCCAAAAGAGGAAAATTAAGGTTTGGGATACGTTAAACAAATAGGATCTAGAATGACTTCTGGTCTGAGGAAATTGTCAAATACAGACAGGTTAAAGGAGCTAAATCTCTTCAGGCTAAAACAAAAGAGAACGAAAGGAGATTTGACCCAAATCTACAAATTCCAAGGGGTATAACTACACACAGGACCACATTTGGAAACTAAAAGGGAATTGTGGTTAGGGCAAGGAATGACAAATGCTTTTTTACATGAAGATTTGTGGGTTTCTGGAACTGGCTTCCCTGTCAGGTGTTTGAGGCCGATAGAGGGGCTGCTTCAAAAAAAGGCCGGGCAACATTTTACCTTAAACATTAAAATACCAAACAGGAAATGGCTTCCCTTTTTAATGTAGCCTTTCCTTATGTCATTAGATATAATAAAACCAATTAAAATACAATGTTTTTTTAATGTATTGACATGCTTGATTCAGATGAATTATAGGCAATTCCCTGAAAACCTAAATAAAATCAGTCACTTTCCAAAAAGCATTATAAACCATATACAGTCCACCGCCACCATTATTGCGATTTAACAATGACTTTATTATTGCCATAAGTACTTGTGGCTTAAGAGGTCAACGAGCCAGCGGGGTTTCTGCATTGCTTGCAAGGGGTCAAATGTGAGACCGGGTGGAGCTAGTAGCTGACAGTTTGGGGGCTTTGATTTATGACGAATGTCAATTCCCAGATTATGACAACATTTACAGGAACAAATGTCCTGTCTCTGAGTAAAATAAGAACTCAAAGAATTTTACTCTTGACATATTCACTGATTGTCAAAATCTTAATTTCAGAAGCTTAGAGCTCTTACAAATCTATTATCTACTGCAGTGGTTAAATCTGATATTGACTAATTGTCATTACGATCAGGAAAGAAAAACACACACATACTGTATATATACACATAGCACTATTTATATTCAATGTGAGGATGTTTTAATTGAAACCTGACAAAGTGCTCTTTTCTTCTTAGATATGATTCTGTGTTTTGTTTGAATCACCCTTGTCTACAGCTCTTTCCTTCTTATCCTGAATTTTAGCACTCAAACTGAATTGCAGAAAACAAAACTTTGATATTACATTAATGGTGTTGTATATTTTGTGATGTATATACAGTACAACGTGTGTTTGTGTGTATAATTCATTTTTCCCAAGCATATTCTGTTGAACATTGCTCAAAGCATCATTTTTAAGTCATCAGAATTGTTATACTGCATTGAAAGATGAACTCAAACAGGAGTTCTGGAACTGCTGAACTGCAAAATTGTCACTTGTGAAAAATTGAAGCAGAGGGGAGAGGGGACAGAAATAGCAGGAGGGCCATCTTGGAAAAGACCAGCACATGTTTGCTTTAAGGGGGGGCCCCTGCGCCTCCACTCAAACACGCTACAATCAATCACTCCTGCAGCCCTCATCAGTAACTCATTCATGAGTCTAATCTTGGCCATCAAAAAAGATCAAAGGCGTGTGGGGAAGCAAAACTGCATGCTAATAATGATCCCTCCTTTTCCCCAAGGAACTCAACAGAGGCTGGCAATGTGAAGTGGGAATTTTTCCACATATAAAGTAAATCCAAAAACCATATTGTTCCAAAACTAAACTACATTTAGTAAGTGGTCATAGATAGCAGATCTAGTGAAAGGTTAAACAGAAAACACCATTCCATTATGCTCTTATTAACTTCAAGAGAGGGCATGTTTCGCCTTTTATCTGTCTGGCAATAGTTAAAATAATCCTGGACAATAAGTACAGTTTTGTAAAATCTTACAATTAAGTATGCCAGACTAATGCCCACTGGATTTTAGCAACTCCCATGAGCCTAAGCATGTGATTTATGTAGAATTCAGCAGACATGAATAATGGCAGAGACTGTCTTCAGTGAATAAAGGGGAGTTCCCTTTCACAACCACAAGATGGCTCATAAATAGCTAATGCATTTGTCACTGATGGAAATATAAATATAGTTATTATAAAGTTTACTTTTTACTTTATGTCACATAAAAGAGAGTTCTAAGAATCTATGCATTTGAATTGGATGGCATTCTCCACAAAGGAGTGAAACCCAGGCTTTTAGCATATTGTACATGAAAAAGTAATAGTTTCTATTACTGCAGAACTATCTGATATATTCACTGCTGTGCAAATCTAACACACTTTATATTGTTCTACTCCTTTAGCAAAATGTCTTGCATTTATTATGAAGGAACACAATTATATGGCTATCTTTTACTGAAATATTAGCTACTTTGTTTTCAATTAACAGTTAATCTTGACAGATTTGTGCAAAAAGTAGTCCTTTAGCTTTATGAATGTTTAGAAAGGAAAGAATGATGTTAATGAAAAGGAACACCTGACAATGACTCAATTATATACAGTAGTTTTGCTTTAACAACACATATAACGAGTTGTTTTGAATAGTCTGATCATTGTGAATTAAAGACTGGTTTCTAATCAAGCAAATTTAGATGCATACTCTAATTTATTATGATAGTGCAACCATTAGTGGATGCTGTACTCCTGATTGCTTTAATGATGTCTAAGACTTTTGCACAGCAGTATATACATTTACCAGAAATACAGATGGATAGTGAATTCTACACATTATCCCTGTCCCTTTTCCCAGCCCACCTTAAAAGCCAGGCGCTGACGCTCATCCGGGCTCTGCATCTGGTTTCCGCACCGTGCGAGTCCGGGACCTGGAAGCGCCTGGTCCCGTTAAGGTTTTAATCTCTGTTCCCGTTCCCTGTCCGCTGGTTCCGACCCGGTTCATGGTTTTAATTCTTTGTTTGGATGGATCACCTGGCAATGGACTTATTCTTGTGTTTTGGATTCCCTCTATGGATTGTATTTTGGATTGTTCGCCTCGGCCACACCTCCCCCGTGCACCAGCGCACTTTGGACACGCCCCCCTGTTTTCAGCCCCGTATCCCTTCCCTGCATGACGTTTTCCTAGTGTTTCCCCACTTCTTCGGATTGTGTCATCCGCATAGGGTCCGGAAAGAACTGTTTGTTACAACGTCAACATAAAGACTTCGGTGTTTGTTGACACGTCAGCTACCTCACCTTGAAAATGCGAAGAAGCTATTATAAAGGCAAACAAAATGCTAGGACATCCAATTGGTAGTGGGGAATTTAAATCAAGGGATGTTGAGTTAAAATTGATACAACAGTCAAGGAATGTTTTGTATAATTCTTGTTACTATGTGACTGGGAGCTTAGGCTCCTTTTCAAAGGCAAAATTCTTTCCAATTATTAAAAAAATATTTTATTATTAAAAACTATTTGATAGATCTGTAACATGGAATCATATTTTCAACAAATGTCCTTTTATATGTCTGCGCGCAGCTCTGCCAGAAAAGACCTTGTTCTTGTTCATCCTCGCATCTAGACATACCTGTAAAGCATAAATTACATTTTTTAAATTTTCTCCCCATGTTAGTATGCGGAATAATAAGTTGCTTCATCTGAACTCCCAATTGTGTATCCATGCCCCACATCCTAACCTGAGCCCTAACACTACTCTACAGGAGACAGAAGCTGAAATCACAGTTGCTCCATCCAGAGAAATTAGGACGCTACAGGTACAGAATTAAAGGCTTAAATTAGCACCAGGAAAACAGGTGCTGTCCCCAGGATGCAAGTATTGCATAAATATTACCTCTGTTTTGCTGTTTTGATGCTTATACAATTGCACTGATTGACGTAATGGTTGAGTACATGTATTCCAGACGCTAATATAGCTGGTTTTAAACCCAGGCCATGTTGTTAAATGACTGCAATTAGGGATCTCTATGCAGTAGACGTAGGTGATATAGAGAGGCTTCAATCAACCATGATCTCACCCATGTGAGAGTGAGAGGTTCAAGTACTCTTGGCAAGGCTTATATCACTCCTTGTAATGCAAACTCTGCTGTTGGAACTGTGAGATTTGTAAGTGTGAGAACTGTCAGATGACTTTAACAGTTTACGCCCCTCTAGTATCCATTACTGATACATGACTGTAGAGCTGATCAGCAATTTTTAGTATGAATATAAATTATAATTTTTGAAATAATAACTATTTAGGGATTTTGTTACCCTAAACTATATCCTCTTAAGTTAAAGAAATATGAAAAACAGTAAAACAAACACATAAAATACACTGTAAAAATAAGTATACATAGGGTTTGCTATGAAGGAAGAAACCAGTCGCAATGACTTTATTGGATTGTGGCTTGCTTTCCCATGTATTCTTCCACCAATAAATTTACTTTGACAAGCAGCAGTTCAAGCCAGGAGGTAAAGAAAATATTACTGGTTTATCTGCTGGAGGTTGTCTTCTCTGGATTTTATCTCAGCTAATGCATTAAAATGGTTCTTCAGAGCATTCTACTGCTGAAAATAATGTCCTTCCAAAGAGACATTAAACAGCAGCCCTGCATACAATTGACATTAAAGATTCTAAGCATTATTCAAAGGAGGGGAAGGCTATTAACTGTTTTCTGGGATGAAGTCCAACACAGATCAAAATTCTGGTCTGGTTAAATCCCCATAAGAGGTTCTCAAACAAGTATGCAGTTTTCCTATGACAGGCAAGCCACGGACTGAAAGATAATAACGCCAGTGATGGTGTTCTTGTACTGAGAATGCTGTTGTTAAAGTGCATTTTCATTGGGTTTACGCCGATGAAGCCGTGGCTGCTGATGAATTGTTCACCTTGTCACTACCTCTGAAAAACATTATCACTTTATTTCTTTAACTGTGCATTCTGTGCATAAAGGGAACTGTAACGTGTTTTACATTTTTTAAAAGTGTTTTGCTAGGGAGACATTTGTGTTTACAGATCCCTGCAAAATGCACTGTGCATTCTGCTTTTATAATTTCCAGTCTGTATCCTCACAGAATGGCATTTACAGAGGACAACCCAATTCTACCAATCACTCGCTTTCCTCTTCCATACAAATAAGAGACATCGGACATTCCTTGCTAGTGTTCTCTGCTCAGAAATTCTTCACCACCCCTGTCTTGTCTCACCTCACTTGGGGGCGCCACTCTGCCTTGTGTTAAACCAAAACAGGCTAAAGTCTTTAAAGACATGACACTCACACTCACACCAGGGCCAATGTTTCAGAAGCTTATTAACCTAGCTGCATGTCTTTGGACTGTGGGAGGAAACCAGAGCACCCGGAGGACAAACACGCGAACATGGGGAGAACACACAAAGTCCACACAGACAGCAACCCAGAAATTTAGGACAGGACACCAGTGCTGTGAGGCACCAATGCTAACCACTAGGCAACTGTGACACCCCTATTTTTCATAATAAATAGGAAAAAAACAATTGTACAGTATCTTTTTCTAGTTGCAGTTGTTCTGTAGGCAAACTGTATAGATAATTTGCCCAGTTATTTATTTCCAAAAATTACATGTGATGAAGATTATTGTCCTTATCAATCATTCTTGCTTGCTCCATAAACATATTTTGATTAAGCATCTTCTTCTTTCTGTCCGTCACCTGTAACAGCTTTTGATTTGTTTTTTACTGCATTGAAAGCCTATTTTTGCCTTTCATATTTTCATGGGTGAGAAAATCATATCAAAATAGAGCACACTAGACATGTTCTGACATGTTCTATAATAAAACAAATCAATTAATGCGCAGTTCTTACAGTATGTTAATTAACTCCACTATACACACTATATCAGCTATTAAAAAAAGATGGAATAACTGAGACCAGGTCTCTTGTATATGGATTTCAGTTTGTTCTTCTGCTAATGTTTGTAATCTAAACACCATCATCATGTCTGGGCCACATATTGCAATCAATTTGTACACAGTTTTATTGAAACCTATAATACCACGTTGCTTATAACCAGAAAACAACTACTTCTCTGGTGTATCTCTTGCTATTTAGGTCAGACCAAAGATATTCTTGTGCTAATAAGAAAAACCTCCATATGATTGACAGGAGCAGCCTCAAAAGTACCTTCATGGTGCTTTCAAGCACAGCAATTCAGATGTATTTTTTCCTTGAAGTCACAAAGCATAAATGGAATCTTTTTGTGTTACTTGCTACTTCCTATCAATTACCCAACAATTACGCTACTGTATGTACGACTGTATTAGAATAATGTCACTGTCATTATATGACACAATTCAACTGAAAACTTGATTAGCTTGAACATGTTGAAAAGTGGGTGGGGAAGCAGCCTACTTGGATCATTAGCAATAAAAATACAAAAGGCTGTTAAAATTAATCACGGTTAATCTGTAATTTATTGGATTTTCACTGATAAATTCCTCTTTGATTTTTTTCTGTTTTAATAAAACAATCACCCTTTAATTGAAAACGAAAAAGGTTCTTATCCATTTTAGAATACAAAGATTCTTATGAGAGTGCCAGTAACTGCTGAGCATCTGACAGCTGTGTCTTGTGCACTGCCTTTAACTTTCAGATTTACATGCCTTTTGATAACGACAATACCATTCCAAGTTAACAGAAAGATACAAAATGACAAGGCATAAAAATTAAGGAGGCTTTTATCTCTCATTTCTTGAACTTTGATCAGCCAAGGCCACAGGCAAAAGCTGGGTACAAAACTAGTTTGCAATGTTTGTGTGATGTACAAAACACACAGTGCTGAGGTCTGTTCCTTGGTCTAATTACCCACAAACATGTTTCTAAGTGAAGCCCTCCAGCACCACAGAAGTCTGTGACTGCAGTAAGTGACTGCAGTACTGAATGCTAAATGTTAATAAGAAATGCTTGAATGAGATTCTATTTTTTCCATTCATTTAGCCATTTGTGCCAACAATACCATACTCAGATTCCAGATGGTATCCTAAATATCAACATCTTGAGCACCATTCATTCTGTGGTTTTATTTATTACAAGGCTTCAAACTCCTTGCCAGTCAGTATGGTTAGCATCTGCTAATAAATGGACTTAACCAGGATTGAGCACACGCAATAAATAATTACTGGTATTTGAGTTAAGTTAACATAGCTGGAAAATAATTATGAATAATAATATCAAGATTTAAATTCATCCCATCACTTCATGATGTCTTGCTTCTTTTAGTCATTCAGTGTTGAACAAACAGTTTAAAACCATGTCATAAAATAGTATTGGCCAGTATTCAGGCCAAAAGTAACAATGCGTTTTCTGGTGTTTGAAGTATAACTCTATAACTATTTTAATTTGTGTTAAAATGAACAACAGTGTAAAGTCATCCTTTAAATTCTTGAATCTGTAACCATGTTATGCACAGGAGACTTTTACTGAGTTTTATTTTATATTCAGTTATTCCTTTAATAAAACACTTACCTTTTAATGCATTTTGTTTCACTTTAATTCAAGTAGGTTAAGACTTTTACAAACTAAATATGTTTACAAAATATTTGTGTTACATTAAATTATAATCTTCCCTTGTCACTAAAGTAATAGACTATAACATGAACCTAAGACATATGTGTCCAGATATGACAACATAAACAAATGCAAGGCCATGGAAGTTTCAGAATTAAATCCACTTAATAGGGAAATAATAATAATTACTGAACTAAATGCAGCCAAAATCTACACATAAACTCCCTGCCTCCTGCCCAGTGCCCAACAAGGCTGATAACGTAACACACCAATGATAGAGTTGTCTTAAGCAAAACAATTATCTTTCAAAGGTGTGGATTTTTACAGCAATTTCCAATCTTATGAAAAGTAAATGAATAATATATGAAATGGGTTGAATAATATATGAAATGAATAATGAATGAACAAAGTAAACAAGGCCAAGTGTGTGAATACTCTTTTTTGTACTTACTGTTGTTACATATATATTACCTCTATGCCCTGATTGCTCATTTGAATGTAGTGGGGCTTGGAATATTTATAGTTCCTTCATTGGACATTTTATAGCAGTTAATTTCACATTTTTGTCTGTGTTTTATGAATGTTTACAAAACTAAATAATTCAAATATTTTTTTTATAAAGAAGAATGGACAACATTTTCTCCACATTTGTTTTTTGCAGCTCTGGTATGATTTGAGATGTTTCAGAATGAAGTAACACACTATTTACTGAATTTAATTATTATTGCTGAGTTAAAATCAGGTAATAGTTAAGTCATTTGGCATTATCAAGTAAAGTGTGCTTACAGGCTGGCTATAATACCCCAGACAGAAATCAGGAGTGTGCAAACTTATTCCAGCCTCTAGCATACCAATGGCGTAAGGGATCTGTTCTCTTGATAATTGGCATATACTTATTTCTGTGATTTTTATTCCTAACAGTTACACTCAACAGGTTAGATAACTATAGTACATCACATCATAAATGGCTACGTTTTGTTTTGGTGCTCTGAATATAGGTCATGGCTTATGTACTTGTATTTTAACTTTATTTTTGTTTTGTTTTCTAAAAAGTATCACAAACAGTCAGTTTGCATTGAACTCATTATGAATATAGGCCAAGTGGTGTTAAGAATGCACAGTAATGTAGGAGTCTTGATCACCTGTTGAGCTACTTCATCAATCTGTCCAACCTGCCAATCGTTGATTGAATAGATCCACTTGTTACAGTTAGAAAACGTTTTGCTTAATGAAACTAACTTCAGCCACACTTTTGATTTCCTGAGATGATCACAGATGTACTTTACAGGAAAAAGCCATTTGTCTGTCACATCAATCACAGACTTACAACAGCCAATCACTCAATTAACCCAGCAACAGAATGTCATCAATAAACCAGTCTGACAGTTCTCTCCTGTAGCTTGTACTGTTCCCCTCCCCTTAAGTCCAACTGATATACTGTAGGCCTCCAAGGGATATCACAACATCCTATTCAAATTAAGGGGCAGAACAATGGACCAAAAAGAATTAAAACAATAGAAAAGGACAAGTGAGGAAAACACCTTAAGAAGAAAAGATACAGTAGTTTATTATTTCAGTACTGTGTAAAATCATCAAGCCAGACTGATCTTAGTAGGATATGCCAAAATATTACTTATAATTATCCTGTAATATTATACAATTTATTGTGACCTTGTTAAGGTATGTTTTATCATACATTATGTCTCATACCCCTTCATCATATTTTTTTTTTTGTTTATGAACAGCACCAAATTTTCTAAAGCAATATTACTCTTATTTTTTAAATGCATTATTTTAAATCTAAAAACTTATCATTAAACATATATTAAAGATAACCCTGTAAGTAAACAGGGAAAATAATAGACTTAGGTACAATTCTTGACTGACCTGCCTTCATTCTGCATGATCTGCATGATCTCCATGAGTTTATCCAGTTTATCCTTAATGTCCTTCCTTCCTAAATTCTTCCTGAGTGTCTGTGCTGTGATACAGTATAGACTTTTCTAACACCTTATGCATCCAGGATAGGGTCGTGGTGTTACTGTGATGCTTACCAAGAATAAGAGATTTTTAATAACAGATGCCACAGATTTGTCCTTTATAGAGGTGGATAGCAATGATTTTAAATATATATCCAAGTTTCATACTATTTCATGCACATTAATGTGATTAATTCATTAGTGTGCAGTATATTTGATTCAAATACTTGATTGATGTTGTATTTGCGGGTTTCTCAAAAGATAAATCCGCAGCAAAAATAATCAAAGGAACTATTCCATACCGCTGTTCAGAGTAGGTCACAGTATAATAATTGCATAAATGAAAACATCTCCATGATTCCACACTATGAGGCTTAAAAGTCACTCTGCTTAATGCAGTGTCGATACCTAGGACAGTCATCTTTCACATACCTGTATAATGGCACTTTCACTGAATTGCTTCGCTTCATGTCCATGGGTATTCTCCTATTTTTAGGACATCAGAGTACAATTTATTATCAGAGTACAATTTATTATCAGAGTACAATTTATTTTATTTATATATTTATCTCACTGATAACTTTATCTGGGATGGCTCACAGGGTTTAAAATAAGAAAACTGTTTTACATTTCTGAAGCATAATAAACTACAAAGGTCAGTATTTTACGTAATGCAGTACACAGTGTTTACATAGCTCAGGGGACAGGAGACAATACAGTAATTGGAGTAGAGCATGACTTTAATATTGTATATCCAGTAAAATGAGATATCAGCAGTGCAAGGCTATGCAACACTCTACTAGAGTGAAGCAGAAATAGGTAGCAGCATCTGCAAGTGCATGCCGAATAGATGAGTTTTGTGCAGATGCTGGAAATTGGTGAGAGACTGCTAATGTTTGTCACTAGCATCTTCCACCTGAAGCAGGAGGGAAAGGGGGGAATGTAATAAAGAAACAGCAGAGAGCAGTGAAGGAAGCAGTAAGACAAAACTTGAATTAAATGCAAACACTGACTGGAAGCCAGTGGAAAGAGTAATATACTTGAGATATGAGGAAGAGAAGATATGATGGAAGTGACAGACTGGCACATGGATGTTGACCCACCACAGTGGCAGAGCTACATTAATTCTGACTAGTTATAATAGAGAGATTAGATCGAAGCACAAAATAAAAGGCAGTGAAGGCTGCTTTCTGTATATATTCCCTAGAAGGAAAAAGTGTGTATGCAAGGGAAGAGATGTGTTGAGAGTAGGAGAGGGACAGATCAAGGGTGACACAAAGGTTCCTAATAGAGAATGAAGAGTAGTGGGCAGTGATATTATAGAAGCAGAAGCACAGAGCTCAAAGTAGGAAGGGGGAGAAGAAGGAATAAAATGGAGATCAGATATGGAAATGTTGCCAAAGGCGATGTAAAAAGAGCCAGAAAAGAGCTCCACACATATCCAGTAGAGCCTTTGTATTCCAAATGGCATATAGAAAAATACACAGCCAAGCAACTCTGTTGTCTTTTCAATCAAACACTAGCTGTGGGTAGCACGTGCATGGGCATTCACTCTAATGGCTTTTGTGAGAACACTGGCGCTCCATGTTTTGTGCTGGCTGTTGAATACCTGCGAACAGCAGGAAAAGAGCTCATTCAGCTCTAGTGGATAAGAGATGATAATCACACATCTGTGTGGGTTTTCCTCCTTTGGAGAATAATGTACTTTTCAGCTGAAATTACTTTTAATGGCATTGCAACTACTTGTGCTCCACCTACAGATATCAAGAAGTACAATTAGAATAATAATCATTATTGGTTGTCAATATACAGTACAAACTTACAGGAAACATAAAAAAATACCTATTGGATTAACAGTGTATGAAGCTAACTTGACTGTTGTATATCTTACCACATCCTGGGAATACAAAGAAGTGCAAATTGAATTTGTAGATCTTTTTCAGGATACTTATTTTTAGTTATGGGGACTCTTGCTACCAAAAACATTGAGTGGAGAGCTGTATCAGCGTGTATTGGCTGCTAAACAAGTAAAGGTTAATTCAACAACGAAACGTACAAAGCAGAAAGATGTTTCAGCTGTTGAGCCTTCCTCAGAAGAGTGACAGCTGAAGAAGGCTCAACAGCCGAAATGTTATGTTTTGTCTTTCTTTTTTTCAGGCTGGAATTAACCTTTACTTGTTCCTTGGTTGCCAAAATATGCCTTACATTTATAGTACATGACAATAGATTATAATGGATTAAGAAAAAATGTTTCTTGGTGTATTTTTATAGATATATTTCAGGCTTATGTTGGTAATTTTAGTGTTATCTGCAAACCATTATTGGATAATCTTATTCTCTTCCATTATATGAATTTGTATATTTTCAAGTATTCTCACTAAATAGAGTAATATCTTCATTATGTGTAGGTTTTGCTTGAAAATCAAAAAATTTTTCCATTGTTTTATTTTTTTTTACCTGCATTCAGAATGCCTGCTTTTAGCTTCCTAGTGGGAACAAAAATAGCAATCAAGACATAAATGAATAAAGTCAATCTCATCCTAGTTTGTTACACTCAGCTGAGTGCTACCTCATCCAGTTGGCAGGTGCTGATTAAGTGGTCTTAGACCTATTCAAAGGGCTTTGAGATTGATGGTCTGAGCAACATAAAGGTTGTACTGGCATCTGTGTTATGTCAAGAGCATTTCATTCATTGTGAAAGGCAGAAACTGCTGCTCTAGAACAATGTAGCGACTTCAGGTCTTTACAGCTCTGCTTACATTCCATTAGTCAACCCAAAATGAATTGAAAGCTTGAAAATGCCCTAAGGTTTAATTTAATTACATTGTCTCCCCATTTTATTCCATAGCATTATACCACCATTATTGGACACTGTACTGGTGAACATTAGTTTTTTTTTTACACAGGATATTTTAACTGAATAAAATAGTTATTTATTCCTTATTGAAACATTAATTGATTAGACCTTCTTTTGGTTTCCTTGAAAAGTATGAAGAATTAAATTATCATTGCAACCAGCTCCACAGTTTGTCCACAATTTAAAAAGCTGTTTGTGTACAAAAAGAAGTAAAGACAAATGACATAAAAAAACAAAGAAATCAAGTTAAAAAAATATTAAGATCATATAAATACAGATCAATTTGTATTGAATGATATAATTGTGTTCCTTAAAATAAATGTCTGCTTCATACCACCTGTGTTTTTATATTACGTTGATTTTGTTTCCCTTCTCTAATTTCACGTAATCTTAGACTACGGTGCAAGTAATTGAATACATTCAGAATTGAGTACCTCTTTCTTTGTTTGAACCATGAAAAATGGCTCATTGTTCTTATCTCAGTAAGTCACAGTGTCAAAAATACTTAGGAGTCCAACAAAAGCATGTTGTGTTGCAACCACACACAGTGTTTTCTGTCAGGCTTGATTGTGTAGATTCAAGGAAAACATTTCGGAAGAGTTTTAGAAGTGCTTGTTTATGGGGGGGGGCAATCTTTATTTGCTGTAGATTTAAAAACTATTACTTTGATTCTAACATACCCATCTTGCGCACTTGATTGCTTTGTGTACATGTTAAAAAACGTAATGTTACTGTATGTCAGAAAATGTACTCATTATTTTTATAAAGCCAGCTGATGTAGCGAGTCAACTCTTCATCTAACATGCTTTTATATACAAAAGAGTTTTCCAAGAGAAAAAATAACTGGGGTGAATCAGACTTCTTAACTAGAGTACACTACAGCAAAGTTAAGAATACAAAAATGACACTTAAAAGAACTGATTTGAAAGAAAACAAACAAGTCCAGGCTGTTAAGCAGCTGATCTGTACCATCAAGGCCTGCCAACAAGGTCTCTAGCCTCCATATAGCAGTTCTTCTGGAGCTTGTGCTTTGTAACGCTTGTGCTGGTATTAATTCTCTTACATAAGAAAGATATGAGTGAAATGATTCACGGATAACAAAAGCTGTAAATATAAATGTAGTACATTTCAGAATGTACTATACAGTGTACATTACATGAGAAAAATGGATTTTAACATGCGTTTCAAAAATGACCATTTGACCATTAAGAAATTTAACCAATAATTAATTTAATCAGCAAATAAAAAGACTCTTGATGTAGAAAATACACCGCAGAGGTATGCACAAACCTGCTGTAGCTAGGACTTATGGAGTGCATTATTCCACGGTTTATCGACTGATCCATCAAGAAACAAATAGCGCCGTAGACAAGTCCCTGAAGTGACCACCCACATGTGATGTCTCAGTGGCAATATATTAACAGTTGTCTGTTCTTGTTTATGCAATCATTTTCTGCCAGCCACTACTACAGCTCAACAGACCACTGGAACACATCAGAAGCCTGTCTGTGTTAATAATGCATGGTACCAACTTCATTAGACCCAACTGTGAAGCTGTCACCCTTAAGTAAGCTCATGTTTAACCAAACAACACCAGTAGGCTTGATTACAGTAGGCAATAGTCCACCACAACTGGCATAGTTGACTATGATCAAGCATTTTTTCTCATCACAGTAAACAGGGTTGGAGGTCCTGTGAGAATGCAGAGCTGTTTACGTACTGTACTTACCTGTACTGTGTGTTGTAGAGAAGGACCACTGTGGTGTGTAATTTCTTTGAGATGTCATCCACCCAGCTGTCTATTAAAATGACAAGTGCATGGCTGAATTTCATAGCCAAGCGCTAAGCTTCTGAAGTACTGTAACTAGTGTTATTATCAGCTATGAAATGTTATTTTGTATGGGGCATGATAATGCCAGACCACAATAAAATACTGGATGTCTACTGTTAAGATCTAAATCCTGCTGAATGTTTGTGAATCAACAACGTGCAAATTGTTAACACTATAACATGGAATTCCTGTTGTAAAATGAAAAATAAAGTGTCAGGCTGTACAGTTTTAAAATATGTCAATACAGTATGTGTAAAGAAGAGGAGATCTGATCCACTTGTGTACAATTCTAATGGATAAAGACAGTGAAACTCAGCAAAACAAGGATATGCAGCAAAAACTGGAAATCAGAGATTCCAATTGTTCCAAAAGTTGTGAGTATCTGGAAAATCTTCCCTGCCAGGTAGCTGAGTTGAAATATTTAGATTAGCTAAGTTTCTGAACTAGCGAAAGAGCCAAATGGATGGAACAATGTCCTCTAATTTGCATTATTTTAATCATCTTATGTTCTTAAATTGAAAACAAGGGACCAGTATGACCTCTAACTAGTCATCATCCAGGCAGATCTATGGGCTGTTGGTGTGCAACTGGGGTGACTAGAAATGGAGAGCACAGCCCTTACTGATCCATTGCCTAATCTTGGAGTGATTATATAAATTTGTAGTAGCTGGAACATACTGTAGTGACCATAAATAATTGCATGAATGTTCTGCATCAGAAGCATTTCGATTCCATAAAAAGTGAGAGGTACTATTTGCTTATACATTTCTAATGCTTTTATACCTATACTTAATAAGTGGCTCCAGTCTTGAAGGGCTGCAGAGTGCTCTGGTTTATGTTCCATTTGATCTTGATTGCTTAATTGAAATAATTATTTTAAATAATAAGTCAAATTGCTTATTTGAGGTTCTATTTGGTGGCTTCATGAAATGTTGAACTCATACAAAATATATGTGCACATACGGTATATATATCCCCTCAGGGTGAATCACATCATTGCAAGAACATATGGGGTCAATTAAGGTAGGTTTGATTCTGGAAGAATTTTAGTTGTTCCACCAAGGGACCTGAAAAATAGGTGGTGTCTGGGCATTTGGCAAAGCAATTGTGGGCAGCTTCACTGCTGCAGACGTGACGGGATCAGGTGTTAGACAGCAAATGAACCAGGAAAGGTGAGAGTGGGATACCAGACTGGCTGACTGAAACAACGTGTCACAGGCAGTGGTGTTTACAGATGGACAGCTGAAGCTATCGTAGTGATTCGTACAGATCTGGCACAAGAGATTAAGAACGCCCTTGTTAAATGTTAAATGAGGGTCAGACTGCTAAAACATTCAATGACAGTTAAGATACGTTTAATTTTATTTTTCAGGCCAGCTGGAAAATAGAATGAAACCACCAAAACATGATCTTTGTAACAGTGATAATGGCATACATGAGTGAAAAAACTGGAAACACAATTATTTTAAGGCTGTGTAAGAGTGTTTCTAGTTGCAAACGTTCTTTGCTTCTTTGATTACCATTGAAATAAAGACCTGCCAGAGATAAAAAAACAAGATGCATAATGAAGACTATGCATAAGTTAATCATTAAAAACAGAAACTTTTATTAAAAGCACAATGACAATGTAAAAGAGGATACTGGAACCACGTCAAATTCCCCATTACAGCTTATTTAATCCAAAAAATAAAGCTATGAACTCAGGTGCTTCCTGTATATAAGTACAACAGGTATAGATAGAGGTAAAGATAATGATTAGGTAAAATACAATTATAAAACAGGGGTTAATGGTGGTCAATTTTCCAAATCTGAATTTTGAAAGCAGGTATGAAAGCATGGTAAATACAAAAATACCTTGCTGGGGAGATTTTGAAGCAAATATAAATGATGCCATAATAGGATAATTATGATTATCCTAGATAATCATAATTACAATCACAATGTCATTCAATGACATTGTGTATCTCTAGAATTCATTTTGGAATTGGAACATGGAGCAACTGGACCCACCCAATATCGAATTAGACAAGACAGTGTCGGGAGTAATATGATACAGTGCAATAAGACAATTACAAGGTGTTTTTCATGCCAACTATTCAAAGGATTTTGAAGTCAGCCTGTTTAACAAAACAACTGTCCTAGCTCCGGTAAATGGAACAAACTAATGCTTTTATCAATAGGTATCAAGTGAATTAGCAGTTTAAAGATATGTGGTGGTATTATTTGTAGAGAATAAGATCAGGCAAGCAGTAAAACTGCCATGTGTATTAAGCATAGAAAAAGGAATCTTTTGTTTGAAAGCGCTAATAGATAGGGGGTATATTTAAAGATGTTGATTTCACTAGATTACATATTTTATCTTCAAAAGCATTACATAATGGGCATTTACCTTTTCCAGAGTGACCTTTTCCATCTCATCCATCACTTGCTTTCTTTAGAAAATCCCTTTCACAAAGACATGTGTGATTAAGAAGAACCTTAGAGCAAACGGTTGTGCTGAAGATGTCTGCTTATCTGGAGTTTACCCCACAATGTGCTTTTTAATTCCAAGGTGGGGTGTGTACATGTGCACACGTTAGTACTGGGCAGGAAGAAGGAGGGGGGGTGAGGTTTAGCTTGTCCTGGAATGCTGCAGGTTCAAGGGATAATTCTGCCTTTCAGCGAGTTCAATTTATTTCATGCCTGAGCTCTGTCATTGTACCCAGACAAGATGAAAAGCATTGTCGTGTAAAGAAATTGAAATGAAAATCCTACTCGACCTGGCAGGATGGGGGTATTATCCTTGACTCAATAGTGATTCCCTGGGATAATATCTAATTCTGGAAGGAAAATTTCTTCATATGGCCACCTGCTGTCATCGGCTTTGTCCTGGGATCACAAGTTGTTCTGGGTGACTGGACTCAGGACATGTCTAGAAGAATGCAGTCAGCTTCCCGCTGACATTTAGATCTCTTTATTTTCTCAACGCTTTCATTTGCCAAGAACAACTGGCTGGAGAAAGGGAAATGCCAGAAAGCCTCCGCTGAAGAGAAGGAGGAGGAGGAGCAGGCAGAAGGCCTCCTGCGACAGTGGCAAGAGCCACAGTGTGCTAGTCTTGCGCTTTAAAGGAGGCCTCATGGAGCGACTTTGTGAGCCAGCTCCAAGATATACACCAGCACTGACCAAAGATGCAGCACATTCCACCATCATAAAATATTTACACTGGAAAGTGTGGCAAACATTCCTTTCCTGTTCAAATAAAATATTTTTCGAGTTTGGTAAAGGTTAGTTTTGTTAGTTTGGTAAGTTAAAAGGCTGATAGTTTTAAGTATTTTCTCTTCAAACTCCACGGTGTTTCCAACTGTGTAAATAATTACCACATCAATTATACTTTGACGGATGTAAGGAGCTCACATAGTGTAAAGAGCAAGTTCCTACTCTTCAATATCTTTAAATGTAACCTGGTGTTTGGGTAGTTCCTTAAATACAATTGACAAAAGTTTGTACAAGCACCTTTGAGAAAGAACATTCATCAGTGTCAATAAAATATTTAGTATTTAGTACTGTGAAAAGCTGCATTAATTATTAAAAGTTAAAAGCAGTAGTCTTGTGGAAATGTATAACAGGACTCGAAAAATCAAAGAATAGATGTAAGTTATCATTTTTATACTTTTAACTTCACACTTTCATAAATATGATTTTTTCATATCCATTAGTGGTTAATAATAATAAAAACGTGACTGTATCTTTCTGGATTAGACTTTCCAAACCTTTGCTTAACATTTCAACACCTACAGAAGCCCTTACACTTGATTTGAGAAATGTAGTTTTTAAAGTTAAGAAGCCCATTTGCTTAATAAAACCATGGGTTTTAATCCACCAGCATTTTGGAGTTAAAGGTTAAAACAACTGGTGGTAGAGCAAGCAATGCTTACTCAGACGCTTCCTGCATATTAACAATCCTTTGATGCAAAGGCTGTGTGTAATTCTTAGAAGACCCCTTACGTACCACAGACAAAAAAACAGGTCCCTCACAATGAAACTGACTTGAACAAAAACAAAACATAACATGGCTACAATGGATAAAGAAATACCCTTTGTTCTATTATCATTAAAAGTGCTGATCTAGTACTGATAAATAATAACTTGACAGTCTTTACCCCTTCTTTTAACCATTAAAACTGCAGCTTTTCAATCTTCCATGCAATTAACTGGTGACAGCTTCTACTTTTGCAGTGTAAAAGAAACCAGTTTTAAGTTGAAGAAAAAGAATTCTGTCGGGATAAAAAGTAAAGGCTAGCATTTTTTCAGATTGAGAGAAAACCTCTGAAACTGCGGGAAGATATGGTTGAGGATTTCAAGACTGAAATATGTTCCATAATCCATTATGGGTTATTTTTTCAGAGAATGGAAGTGATATACAACAATGTGATCTACTGGAGATCCAGGATAGATCTGCACGCAATAATAGAGGTTTAATCTTTAGAACAAAATGCACTGCGAATACAAAGAAATTTTAGTTAAAACTGGTAATTTGTTACAGTTTTAACTAATATTCAAGTGGTCATGTATTAAAGTGGTCACGCCTAAGATGCATTTTGTATACCTGATGTCTTGGTTTCTTGGCTTGTATCTACAGCCAGTAGCTCTGGCCTTGGCTCTGGGTGATTATTAACCACATTTTAAACTCCCTTGCCACTTCCAGGAAAACTACATTCTAAAGAAATTACAGTTCACTTTCAATACTAAAGGCAGTCATCACTAGCGTGTAAGTACTTTATCACTGACAGCATACTGAGACTTTATCACTGACAGCATACTGAATTAATGCAGGTGACTCAGTCTCCAGTCAGGTTCCGCCAGGGGTCTGCCCCTTCTCCTGAAGTTGGAAGCCCAGGGTTGCTCTGTGCCATTTGTCCTTAATGTTGACCAAACATCTTTACCATGGATATGGCATCTTTACTTTTTCTTACTTTCTTGGGTGAATATTGTTGCAATCTCACCACAGGCTGAGACCTAGGTCCTGTTCTTCTCTCCCAGGCAGGTCATATTGCGTGTTCACTCCAGCAGTGCAGATACCAATCTTACAACACCTGCAATTTAGAGGACCTTTCTTCTCAGCACTTGCAAACACCAAGCTGCAGTTTTGATAGCATTGCCACAAGCCATACGTTTGTCAACACAGCCCTCAAGGACTCCTTCCTTAACACTCAGCACAGCTCCTGTGATGTTCAAAGAAAAGGGGAATACTTTTGCAAGACACAGTATGTTTTGCTGGTGAAATACCAGTTCATGTTTGTGTTCTTTGCAACACTTTCTTCGCAAAATAAGCACATAGTTTTCCTGGCCCCATCAGTAAAAAAAATAACTTTGAAATGCACTCTCTGTAAATACCGAGCTTTGTGTCTACTTATTTCCTCTTTGAGAAACTCATTTTCAGCTGAAGTACTGTACAACAAATATTTCCTGAGGGCTCTTACTGTTTTCTCATGGCTCTCAACACTTAACCATAGCAACATACAAACTAACCAATCACAGGCCAGCAATTATATTCTGTATGATTTTATCATGCTATTCAACGTTCATGAACACAATTAATTACCATGAATGCTTTACTGCTGTTGCTTCATCAGTGTTTATATAAAAGTCACTATAAGTCATAACAGGCAACAGGCAGAGGGTTAACCAGTGAAAAACTCCTCAGTAGGGATTGTATCTCTAGAACTGTGATCTCAAAAGCCATCAATAAGATCAGGGAGGTGTCTTGGCAAGGACCTGTTCTAAACATTTGCTATGTTTTGTTAAACACAGGTACCTCAAGACTTCATCTGACGTCTTCTTCCAGTTTTTTTTTTTCTTATTGTAGTGGAAGGTCCTAGCCAGGATTCATGGTGGGCCAGACAGAGATACCGTATCAGATGAGCCTGATCTGGCCTAAAGGATGTATTTCACCCCCCATTGCTCTATAGGAAAGTAAGATAGACTTTGGTCAGACAGATTTGACCCATTAGCTTCAGATGACGTGTTTTAGAGGCAGCTTCTTTCCAAAGAGCTATTTCACAGACGGTGTGCTTTCCTATTATCTGTAGATGAAGACATGGCAAACCTATTACTCTCTTCCACCACCAAAAAAGGCATATTAGAAAAGTAATACAGATAATGTGTTTTTTTTTTGTAAAAAAGGCTTTTATCTCACTCAATGGAAAACATCATTTAAAATAAAACTCTGGGGGTTGTTCTTTGTAACTGTTTTTAATTCTAGTTTTTCTTTATTCCTAGGTAATATGCATGATCTGCACTGCATAGGAAGGCTCTGAATAAAACGTTTCAGTCACAGAGCCTTTTATAACAAGGCAGATAATCTGAAACGGTGACTGACACAAAAAATTGGAATTTAAAATAAATTACCAATATGCTGCTATCTGGTTGTTGGGTGAAGCATGCAGTACTTTCAATACAAAACAGAATATTGTTCAGTTACTTCTGTTGCAGTGTTAATCTCTTGCTACAGCACAAAGCAAAAACGAAAACCTATACAATAAGAGTTTGATTTCCATGTTCATGCTTTCTTGTTTCAGAACAGAGCATCCTAATTAGAGTTCACAAAATTTTACACTGTAAATTTTACATACAGTACAATACTCGTAGTGTTACAGTTTGGCAAATCTTAAACATCATACATGTGCAACACTTGGATCTGTGTGTAAGGGTAGAGTGGCATAGTGGTAAGACCACAACTGTTTAGCTGATCCTGAATCTTGGGTCCAATTCCGTCAATGTTGAGTTTGCATGTTTGTCGTGTGTTTGATTCAGTTTTCAACAGGTGTTCTGGTTTCCTCCCAGTTCCCAAAGACATATACATTATAGTTGAATGGCTCCACTAAATTTGTTCATTTCTCAGTGGGGGAGTTCAAGAGGATTACATATGCTGGGTATTTGTTCCTACAGGCTGTTACACTATAGAGAAACAGAATCTTTTGATGGTCTGTATAGTCTCATCTCCTCATTTTATTTTCTATATTAATTTTTAAAATAATCCAGTTTGAATATACAGTATATTCATTTGCATTTTTAAAAATGTTTTTCCATGCTTTACTTTTTTGTTCATTTAATTAATGATGGGTTTTGATGGAAATTCTCTCAATCATACTTCTCCCATGAAAAAAAAATGTCTAATAATATCACTCTTAAGAAATAGCCATTTACCACAATGAACACCCCATCAGCTAAAATGCTAATTGTCAAGGCTTCATTGCATGACATTAGGTGAGAAAATGTTATTTGCACTTTGCGTATATTACCAAAGTTAATAATGCACGGCAACTTGATAACCAGACTGTAACTAATGTGGAACAAATATGGAGTAATGGTGTAATTACTGTTTTTATGTAATGTGATAGTTATAAATTATTTTCAATATTATGTTGCAGAGAAGGGAATGAAGCCAATTCACAGGGAGGTTTTTTGTTAATTAGCTGGATATAGAAGACTAATTTAACATTACTCTTTTATTCAATAGCTTTTACCATTTTGGTCTTTCTCTATACAAAGCTAAGTTTATTATGAACACCTTTTTGTACCAGATCTGGAAAAGATTAACCATTTTTTACTTATCCTAATAAAGTCAACCTGACAAGAACATCTAGAGAAATGTAAGTTAACGTATATAAAGACAGGCAATTAAAATATTAATAATGCTTAAGGAGCTAAATAAGATGATGTTGTAATAGGTTTATAATAATAATATATTTGTAAAAGATATTGTATTAATGTTGTAAACAGTTTTGCCATCTTGTAACTAATGCAGGAACTAATGAAGGAATGTATCCTAAGCTTTAGATAGCTTTAAAAAAAAAACAAGTTCAAAGAATCAATTCTTTAGTAATTCAATAACATTGCTATGTTTACACACATTCCATTAAAAGGGTCAGTCTGTTGTAGTACAGGGAGACGATGAAAGAGACAAGATGATGTAATGACCTAATGCTCTGGCCTGTCACCTCAGTTGAAACTGGAGTGTGAACTATTCTTTTTAAGTGAAGACTTAATGGAAGTTGGTGGGCTCACAATATGAAAATCAGTCTTAATTATTTCAGCAGATGCAGAAAGGTATCATTTATGTCACAAATCTGCATTAATTCTCCATGTACAGTAGATTAATTGTGACAGCAAAGCAACTTTGTTTTGTTTATCTATGTTTTGCCAGTTTAAACAAGCAACAAGTTATCCTCTTGTGTGTGTTTTAGATTCCTCTTCCAGTCAGGCCAGGCCTTGAACATGTTTACATTTTAACAGCTCGACCAAAGCGGGGAGGAACAGAAGAAACATAATCACTCGCAGAAGAATTTTTGTGTTTGTTGATTTGCTCCTTTTCAGCTGCATTTGGTGTTTGGTACACATAGATAAATACACATCGAAATCCATACAAATAACAGAATCTAGATTCTGACATCCAAGAAATTTGAGTAAGAAAACAGAGAAGATATGCAATATTAAGTAATCATGGGAGGAAAATGTCACCTCTTTTACAGGACACAGAACAAGAGACATCTAAATTGTCAATATTTGCTTTTTATAGTATATTGAATTATACCTTTTCCATTACTTAACATGATATTGATTTTAAACTTTCTAGAATTGTTTAGAGGGTTGCATGACGTCTCAGTGGTTAGCATTGCTGCCTTGTAGTGCTGGGCAATCTTCAATTGCTGAGTTTGTATGTCAACCTCATGTTCACATGGGTTTCCACCCACAGTCCAAAGACATACTTCTGGAAACATTGCCCCTGCTGTGAGTGTGTGTGTCTGTGCGTGCCGTGTGTTCCCTGCAATGGACTGGTGTCCCATCCTGAGTCTAACCTGCCTTGCCTCTGCCTCCCCCAAAACCAGCTAGGAAATTAATAAATACTGTAGATGGATGATTGTATAGTACTAAATCCTTAGAAATAATAATAAAGGGAGTATCTCCAGTCTTCACCATTTGAATAACATCACTGTGCACTCTTCAGTATAAAGCTTCACAAGATAGTGTATTAAATCCTGTCACATGACAAGTAGGTATGTAGCCTCTTCAGCATCACCTTTCCATATCTAAGGTCAGCTCTCATCTCTGAGGTCACTGGAGATTATGAAAAGGAAACTAAAGGAAAGGTTGCCTGCCTAGAGAATTCAATTAAAGGAAAATTCTAAAGCTGATGACATACTCTTCTAGTTGCATAAAGTCCACAAAGGCTTCTCATTGCTAATTAGACTATTTCTATCACAATTTCATTTATTCTGATTAAATGCACGTTACTTACCCAGCGCAGTTACAATTAGGCAAAGGCATATCAAATCAAAAGCCGATTTCCAAAAAAATGTCCTCTTTGCATACTGAACAGAAACACTAGTTAAAAAACTCAGAGCAAAACCTTTGCTTTATGATGGGAAAGCAGAGAAAATAATTCAAAACGCATATACTGTACATGGGCTGCACGTTAGAAATATAGATTTTGATAATTAAAGCATTATAAACTGGAGTAAGATCCCATTCATTGTTAAGTGTAGCTCTTTATCTTTATATAGTTATGAAAATTAAATCGTCATAATACAGACTTCACGTTTTTGCAAAACAATATGAGGTTGATAAGTAAAAAATATATAAATATCATAGGTAAACATTTCAAATGGCTGCAGCATTTAACTGGTTTATTTTTTGGCTTAAACCTTGGTGTGAAGGATATTATAAGAAAAATACAAAGTTACAGTGATACAGTTACAGAATACAGTTGATCATTTTAACAGGATTTAAAATTGTGAAAATGTAAAGTTTGCAAGCTTATACAAATTTATTAATTCAGATAATGCAGTACAAGTGTTAACATAGTGCATAGTGGAATCAATACAATACAAGGTGTATTACAAATACAACACAATATGTGCAAATGAACCGTGAACTAGCTACAAAGAAACATCAGCTTCAGATTTAGATGATAAGTGAATCCAAAATGGATTTGGCAACATTAACATCACAAAAACATACTGGAACAGGTCCTGTTCACAATAGTTGTGCTAATGTAAATGAATATACAGTAAGATCAGTATTAAATGAAGCCCACAACTCTTGAAATCAGCGCGCAAGTATCACACCTTCTTTTCTCGTTTTTACAGCTGTTGGCTGTGGATAAATTGTATAGCACACAGCATAACTCATAAACTTCTAGAGCCACAGAAAAACAAATGTAAACTCCAAAAAAAGCATGACTGAAAATGATACTGACAGCGATGCATAAAAATACTGCAAATCTATTCGGTCTTTCAGCAATTACTGCGGTAAGCATGCACCCGGTGTGGAATCCTTGCCTGTACAGCCCCTTCCCCCTCTCTCAATGATACACATAAGAGGTATGCGCTGCTCCTCACAGCTGATTTCATGGCCTCTGCTCCAATGGTCTGCTCTTTACCCTCTCGCCTCTGGTCATTTATTTAAAGTCCCCCGTGTTCCATTCGAGTGAAGGGCCTGATTTCACTTTCTCTCTAATGCCCTTCCGCAACACATCTGTCTCTGTATCGCACTCTCGGCTGGTGACAGCCACTTCCAAATGGCTCCCTGATAGTCGGATATCTCTGTTACCAAAACATCCCAACATTACTAAGAATTCCCTTTCCTGGCGCCCATGCCTGCTCATCTGTCTTCTTTAAATCTACCTAATGATTTGTTGCTGGACTGTGCTGTCAGCTCTTTGCCTGATTGAAAGTCAAAGGCATATGTAAGACTTAAGGTTACGAACTTATTAAGTTACAGATGCAGGAATAAAAAAACTATATTTTAAAAGTTTTAAAGTTACTGGCCATTTCATGTTTTGCTATATTATGTAAGAGAATAGGCTTGCATTTTGCATGTGACTATAGGCCATTACAATGTTACATTGAATTATTTGACCTTTGGCCTCTCTCTTTGAGATTCCCCTGTCTTCATTGACGCCTAACTTGCCTGGCTGGCAGAAAACTGGTCAGGAAAGCAGTGTAGCTGCCCCTCCTCCCTTCAGAAGGTAGAAGCTGGGGGAGGAGATTAATTCAACTGCACAGCAAGGGTTTAAGGTGACTTTAAAAATCCCTTATTTGCCATTTACTGAAAGTTCTTCAATTCCAGTAGAGTTTTATGCATTTCTAACCCCTGATAAGAATGAATAAAAATAAAGTAAAACATTTTAATAAACAGAAATGCTGTATTTAACAGTGCATATCACATTCACATGTGCTGGAGCAAATGGACATACGTCTCGCAAAATATGTTTTTAAAACACAAAAAAAAATTAAATAACATGCACACAGAAACCTAGCAGCTTTGTTAAAATCTGATCCGTGTTGTGAAACATGTTGTGACCAGAACCCAGAATAGTATGTTTTATATATCTGAACAGCTGAAACAGCAGTATAATTTCAGCTCTATTTGTGCATTGGCTGTGTAGTAGAAAGGACATAGTTAATACATAGAAGGTGTTCTGGAAAGTAAAAAAAGGCAATTGAACCTTACAGCCTCTCTATTGTTGATTACTCAGAGCCCTCTGAAATAAAATATTAATTTAATGTTTTTAATGCTTTGTGACCCATATACAGTATATAATGAAAGGTACTGTAGGTACAGTAGATCCCTTTTCAGGCCATAAAGGCCCACAGGGATTGGGGGGCAAGGGCCACCATTTTTCTTGGCCATCTGACACTGGAAGTGGAGGTAATGTACAGTATATAATAAATACAGTATATACATATCTGTATGGATGCACCAGTGTTTGGAAATAGAAGAGACACTCAACAGTGTTTTGTTTATGTTTAATGGAGGCTGGAAGTAGAATGAACACTATGCTGAGCATCCCAGGGGACTTTCTCAAGAATAGTTTAGAATGCAAGCTAAAGGATATTGAGTAGATTGAATAGGTCATGTGTGGAAGAAAATTCATTTACAAAAGACATGCTGAGGAATTAGTGTTTCCTTATTTAAAAGAGGAATGCTCATATTCTGTACATGTGCTTGGTGTTTGTGTGTATCTATGTATAGTGCAAGCTAAATATCATGGAATCCTTTGTGTAATAAACTGCACATTCAACACTTTAGGATAAGTAGGCACAATTCATTATTCAACAGAAGACATTGTTACTTTCGGAGGAGAAAAGAGGAAATATTTTGTTATTGTGACCACTGATCTGTCACTTTATATCACTTTGAGATGACTTATGATCACAGTTTGAATGGTCTTACGTAACAGTATTTAATTGCTTTCATTGTTATAATTCTTCACTTGAGTTAAGTTTGCTTCTTCAGCGTATCAAGTTAAATATTAATTACAAGCTTTGGGAAAATAACTCTGTAATCAAATACTCCAGTCACTCCCTGTAGTGACAACGCAACGTTTTCCTTTATTGAGTTGCCATTTTTTTGGGTAGTATCATCAGAATGACAGGTTTGCTAAAGAGCAGACATGGAAAATAGGTGCAAATGGGAATTCAAAGGCAGGATTAATCATCTACTGTATAAGAGAATGGGTAAGATAATACTGGGAGAGGTTTGGGCAAATAAAAGAGGAGGGTAAATGAGATATTGCTGAGACAGAGCTGTAAGGATTGTTGCACATTGTAGGCAAATTGAAAAGAAAAATTAAAGAAGCTAAAGTAAGTTTTGTTACATTAGGTTTTAGAAGAAAGGAAGACCTACCAGTAAAAAATACTAACATTAAGAATTTAAGAAATACTTTGAATTCTAATTTAGTAATGTTTTGAATGTTATTTTGTGTTATGCTATTGTACTGTTGTTGTATATATTAAATGTTTATGAGCTCTTGATGTCCAAAAAAAACCTAACAGGCAGTACAGGTTAATTAATTATATATATTTTCTTCGTCGTTGTGAAAAATATATATTTAAATATATACAGTATATTACACTGTTATTTTTATAATGTACATTATTAAATATATATTTAAATACATATCACACCGAAAGAAGGCTCCACAGCTGAAATGTTGTGTTTTTTTCTTCTCTTCAGCATGGAATAAAACTCTACTTGTTCCATTGCAGGCTACTCATGCTGATGCAACTACCTACTTGATCTATATTTAAATATTATTGCAATTAAACCATTTTATGTATTTTAATTCTACAACAAAATCATCAACACTACACTTTAAAACTATTTGTTCTTAATCAAAAGATAATCAAAGTTTAATTTGTGTAACAATATATCATATCTACATTATCTCAAAGTTTTTTTTTTAAAGGTACATTTAAATACAACATATTATCATGAAGTCAGCATTTCCTTCAGAAGCTATTGTCAATGGACATTTTCTTTTGCAACGGAATAGTAGTGCACTACTATTAATCCCTAATTTAAGGAAAAAGCTAAGAAAATCTTTACTAGTGAAAGATCATACTTGGAGACTTATTATACCTATACTAACTATAAGATGTTGTATAGGATAAAAAGGACTTGAAACATTTAAAATGTTAAAATGTTAAATGATGCTGTTATCAGCCTGCAGAATGATTGAATCAGATCTCAGAAGCTAAGCAAGGCTGGTTGGTGATGGAGGAACAGTAAGTAATACTCTTCCCTTTGGACCAGAATTCCCTTACCAATGACCCACTATGGTGGCTGAGGACACTGTTTCAAGAAGTGCCATCCTTCGAATGAGACATTACACAAAGATACCAGGACAGAGACCATGTTTTAAAACTAGGGTATTTAACCCCATTGTCCATTGGGCTTGTTCAATCTAGTATTTCAATCAAAATAATAATTACAATATTTGAGAATTGCTCATTTATTCACCTGATTGAATGTGTAGTGGAGCTACTTGCACAGAATTCCTGCAGTTCTGATGTAATGGATGTTATGAGTGCCCTCCTACAGTACAACTAAAACATTGTGGGATCTTTTGAGCTGAAAATTACTGTATAAATGCAAAAAATAAATTTATTGACTTACAGTATTAAATGACATTAGTGCATTTCCTGTACAAAAGGATAAAACTGTTTTGTAATAATATCAAAGAATCACTGTATATTAAAGGTAGTCTTCAGAATGAAAAGTTCAGCACAACGAGATATTACAGTGCGCAAGCTGAAAACTAAAGTGTACATAATATGACATTTATGCTGATTCTGTTACGGAGTGTCAGGAAGAACCCTGTGCAGGTCAGTTCCGTGGACGAGAGCGAACAAACCCGAAGGGGCCAGACGAAGACGAAGACGAAGTCGGTGAGGCAAGCAGTGTTAGGATCCAGAGCAGTAGAAGGGGTTATTCACTGAAGGTCTCAGGAGGTGGAGGAGGAGCTCAGGAAAACAGCAGGCTGTCCAATACCGAGCAGTGAAGTGCGGGTTGAAGAGGGATTTAATAGAGAGTCATGTGCGGAATGTTGATCGGTAATTAACAAGGTCCGGCTGTGCCCATAACAGTACCCCCACTCCTACGTGCAGTTCCCAACGCCCTGGATGGTTTGTCTGCGAAGGTCTAATGGAGCTCTCGGATTAAGGAGCGGTCGAGGATGTTGCTCTCTGAAGTCCAGGACCTGTCTTCAGGGCCATACCCTTCCCAGTCCATGAGGTACTGACGTGTGCCGCACCTCCATCTGGAGTTCAGGATCTTATTAACTGTGTAGGTGCGGTGCCCATTGATGAGACGTGGGGGAGGTTCTGCTGGGGTGACAGAGGGGAACGGAGTAGGGGTTTGAGGTAGAACACATGGAAGGTGGGCTGAACCCTTAGGTGGAGGGAAGAGCAAGGCGATAAGAGACGGGGGTGACCTGTGAGATGATGCGGAAGGGTCCCATGTATTTTGGTCTTAGTTTGCGTGAGGTTTGACGAATGGGACGATTTTGAGCAGAAAGCCAGACAAACTGCCCTCATTGTAACCGGGGGGCTGGACGATGACGGCGGCAATTACCAGAGGTGATCTGGTGTTGTGATATAGCGAGAAGGGTCCGTCGAGTCATGTGCCAGATCCAAAGGGGCAAGACGAAGTCAAAGTTGGTGATGCAAGCAGAGTCAGGGCAAGCCTATCCAGACCAGTAGAAGGGGTTATTTGCTGAAGGTCTCAGGAAGAAGAAGAGCTCAGGAACAGCAGGCTATCCAATACCGAGCAGTGAAATGCGGGTTGAAGAGGGTTGAAATAGAGATTTATGTGCAGAATGTTGATTGGTAATTAACAAGGTCCGGCTGTGTCCGTAACAAATTCCTTGGGATCATTTTAAGAAGTAGCTGCATGTGTTATCATGCATGGTCATCAATCTACTGGCTCAATCTGCTAACAACTAAACAATTCAATATGTAGCCTTGTTCTTATGAAGAATTACACTGGTCATATTTGACAATTCATTCAAGTAAGATTGTAAGCTATTCAACACAAAAAAATGAAACTGAATGGCTTGCATCATTGAAGTCCAGCTGTGGAGGCTTTGCTCAGAGCTTTAATCTGTACGGACAGGTAAAACAGGTTGTAAGCTCTACTTTTCCTGCCCTCCAGTATTACCAGATGGACCACAGTATAATCACTGCACATGTAAACACGTAAGAACACCATCATCAGGTAGATACTAATAATTATGCCTGTTACAAGGCCAATTGAGTCTCAACCATTTGTACTTTTTCCCATTCGTACCCAGATTTAAAATTACTAGTTCCCAATCAACTTGGCTCACAACTAAACTTAGCATGCTACCTAGTGGTAGCACAAAAAAGATTAAATCAAACCACTTACCCTTCTCCAAATTAACATCTCCAATTAACATTGCTGAGCCAACCACATTTTATAGCACTGTGGTAGATGTACACAGGCTTCATACTGCACATCTCACGGTGATGAGACCGCAATCTCACAGGTGACCAGCTGAATGAAGTGTCAGTCCTGACACTTGTTTCAGTGTATATAAATGGACACTTGTCCAGTTGCACAATGCTTTTTCGAGAATGTTGCTCATAGTATGAATGATAAAATACTAACAATATAATACAAATGTACTGTCACGCAGACATGAAATAACCTACACTATGCACCAGGAATTAACCTGTGGTTTCATTCATGAAAACCCTTTCCCACTCTTAATGCAGGGTATAAAAAACCCACATAGATTGTATTTTTGGGGCCGTAGTATTTTATGTCTCTGGCAAAATATCATTCATGGATTACTTACTCGACTCTTCTCCTTTACATTCTTTCAGGTTCCCTTTAATTAAAATATATCAGCCTCTTGCCCTGCCTGTAAGCTGCTTGTTTCACATGCCTGTCTTTCAGTGATCTAAAGAAACCAAGCAAAGCAATTCTTCAGGTAGTAAACTCTTTTTCTTGTGACATACTGTACAAACTAGATAAGCATGTCCTTTATCTTTTGCTTATGTTATAGTCTGTCATTACTCTGTAAGATAAATGAAAAATGTGGATATTTCACTATCAAATGGAAGGCAAGAGATAGGTACTTAAAGTTACCTCTAGCAATCATTTCTGCTATGTGTTGGATGCCCCCTCTTCTTCAGCCTAAAACACCTTTAATTAACTCCACCTTACAAGATGGGGCAGGAGCAAATTATTATTTTTCTCAAAGACTTCAGGTGTCGGGCAAAATGATTGAATACTGAGTGATGTAGTCTATACTGAGTGATGTAGATTAATAATATTTCTGGGGAATTATGAAAACTTGGACTCAGGCCGACCCAACACTAGTGAAAATAACTTCACACCCTGACTTTGTCTGTAACCTGAATCACCTCACCAGAATTCCCTGTGATGTTAACCTAACCTTAAATGAAGGAAGAGAAGTACCTTCTGGGAAAACTAACCCTCTTTTCCCCTTTTATAGAGAGCCAACCCATTTCTCCCTTTTAACCTACAGGAAACCTTTTACTTGGTCTATCCATAACTCTCAACTATTCTAATTAACAACTAACAGCTTAGAAATTTAAATCTGTATGCTAAACTTTTTTTATAGAAAAACAACCCTTGAACACAGCACATCTTACACTTTCTATTCTGTGTGAATGCCTAAACTTTTCTCTCTAAACTTGGTTTCTAAGCTGCACACTCTAAGCACATTTCATAGACAGCTGCTAGAGACGTGAGTTGCTCCATTGCATTATATACAAAAGCCCCTGATACGATGTAATACACATATCACTGCATAAATTGTCTTGACAGAAAACTAATCAGGCCATTGGAGAAGAGGGTGAATACTTTCTATAAAACAAAGTTTTTGTAATCTTAGTCTTTATAATTTGGGAGAATGTTTCCAATAGAAACAAGAGGAATTGTATTTCCTGGATATTACATTTCTATTGAATGTAATGTATTGCTTTTCTTCCTATTGACCTCAATTGCTGAATTCAAAACATACTGAAATCTGGTCTTTAAAGTACTTGTAACCATGTAAATATCTGTAATTGTAGTCATAAATTGATGTTACAATATTTTATTTAAGGTATAATAAAAATATATTCTTCTCTAAAACTTTAGGTCTCTTACCTAAAAGAATTCCATGTCGTTTTTTTTTTTTCTAACAGAATGATTACATTATAAAATCTAAAATAAAATAAAAAGAACATTTCTGTACAGTGTAATATTTCCACATAACTTTATTTCCATTCTTTTGTGGGAGATAGCTAACAGAATTATCTTCAGCTGAATAAGATTATTTTCAATGGTAAGAATTGCATTTAAGCAAGCAATACTCTTCATAGAACTAAAATCTCTTTTTCTGTCATTCCAAAGTATGTTGCAAAAACAACCCTATAAATTGCTTGCATTTCTTTGTGCTACTATGATCAATTTCAGAATGATTCTTCCACAAAAAACCAAGAGAGCTTGATAAGTTAAGGTGTAATTCCCCATTCATTTTCATAGGAAGACTTGTTAGATTACCCACTAATTGGGTCATTTAGGTTGATATATTCGCTGTTTAATTTTTTTTTTCAAAAGAAGACTGTAGAAAGGTTGTGTTTTATCGATCCTTATCCACAGTAACCGCAGCAGAAAAGACTGAAACATGGAAGTTATTTGAAAAATTTGCAAAGCAAAAAAGGAAACTAATACCATACTCCAAATGAAGACAAACAAAAATACATTGTGTTAGAAGATGTCTTGTGTGCAAATACATCATCATGATGTGGTAACAGATGCACTGTGTAGGAACTGGTTCACTTTGAAGTAGATATATGACGCACGACGGAGAGAGGTTCTTAAGGGAGTGCTGATGGAGAAAGGGACATGTAAAATGACTGAGGATTCTCAAAAATATCTTCTGTGAAATATGTACCTGTGTCAAATTGTAACTGAAACTGCAGAGTTGCTCCTAGTTAAGGCAATGTACAGTATGAAACCTTATTTGAGTGCATTACAGAAATGCAAAGCTGGCTTGTTGGTGCCTGCTCAGAACCATGAACCAATTGTATTTTTATATTTAATAAGTAAACCCATAGGGACTTCAGTTTTGATATATAGTCACATATGGTTACTGGTCACTGTTTTTCTGTTGTACCTTCTTTTATCACCAAGGGTTAACACAAAACTTAAAATCACACGAAAGTTTGGTGCTTTAGTAATTGCAATAATCTGATGCACATATTTTAATATGAATACTAGATAAACCTTTAAGGGCTATTTCTCTACACTTCAGAATGTATGTGGTTTCAGTATCTGTAGATAAATTAATGGATCAGAGCACGAACATCAGTAAGACTTCACATACTGTACCGTGCTTCACCTGGGATGGCCATTTTCATGAATTGCCCACAGGTGAAAAGGGCTTCCTGTCTGATGTTGTCTAACGGTTGCCCCGGCAACCAGTGCTGACTGGCACATGAGGTGTGGCTGGTTGCCACAGAAGCACTAGCCTGCTCCAAAGAGTGTGATTGTCACACCTCTGCTCTGAATTTTACCTGTACAAGTTCACAACATACTTCAAAGCATGTCATGTTATGATTAAAATAACCTAATGGTTCACTGATCTATGTTTGAATTAATACAGGCATTGAATACAGGCATTCCCTGAGCAAGAAAAGTAGTTTTACTATTTATTCCTATTAACTGTTCTCAATCTGAATGGAGAAAGCTGAAATCTTCCATGGAAGCCATTTCTTCTTTACACATTCTTGATTTCATCATGTAAAGCTGCACTATACACTGTAATAGGTATCTGAACTAAGTGGTTGGTAGCATTCTTGTAATACTACATGAATATTTTGTGAGGATTGACCAATACGAGGAGTTGTGCAAAAGTATTCAGATCAATGTCTATGATGCCCCCTTTGAGTTACAAAATGATGCATTATTAAAAATCAGAAAGCTCAGACTGAAGACTTCTAATTGCAATACACATTAAAGGTCAGCAAAAACAAAAGAGAAAACAACTGAAATATGTTGGCTGCATAAATATTTATTCCCATAAACAATATTTGGTGGAAGCACCCCTAGGAAGAATTACAGTGTAGCACTCTACCAACTGCACACTGGCTTGGTGCAATTTTGCTCATTCTTGACAGTTTGCTTAGACTCTCTCAAGTTATTTGGGGATCTCTAATGGACACCGACTTTCAAATCTTTCCACACATACTGAATAAGATTCATGTCAGGACTTGAACTAGGCCACTCAAGGCCCGATTCTTTATTTTGACTTATTTGACTTATTTTGAAGTCATTTTTTGGAGCTTTAGCCCTCTTCCTTAGGTCATTGTCTTGCTGAAAGGGAAACTTTCATTCAACTTCTAGGTCTTTAGTTGCCTAAGCCAGGTTTTTTTGGCCTGTATTTTTGCTTCATCTATTTTCCTCTCAATCTTGACAAGTCCCTGCTCATGAGAAGAACCCCATTTGCATAATGCTACCACTACCATGCTCGACAGCAGTGATGGTGTTCTCTGTGTAATGCATTGTGCTGAAACTTTGCCAGGTGTAATGCAAAGCATTAAGACCTAAAAGTTTCAATTTCTCATCTCAACATAAAACCATTCGTCTCTCTGGCTTACAGACCTACGTTGTGGAGTGGATAAGATAATGTTAAAATTTTCAAGGACATTTTCTTCCCTCTCCGCCTTGGAATTCTCTAGTTCTTTCAAAGTCACCATTGGTCTCATGGTGGTACTGGAAACTGGCAGCCTGGCTGCTCCGTTTGGAGGAATAACCTTATCTAGGCAGTGTCTGTGTGGTGCAATGTACCTTCTATTACTTGATGCATTAGACTGTGCTCACAGGGATATGCAGAAATGAACCCTTTTCCTGATCTATGCTTTTCAATTACTTTATTCCTGAAGTGCTATGAAAACTCCTTCGTCTTTATGGTTGAGTTTCCACTTGAATTGGACTACCTGACTAAGAAACATCACAGAGATTTTTTTTTCTCCAATCAAGAAAATCACTACTATTGCACACAGACTGAGACCATGCAACTAATTGTGTGGTTAGTTAAGGGAATTGTGTATACTTAAATTAATTTATCTACTTTTCTTTTATATTCATTATTGATTTATTTTTTTCTTTTTGTTCTTTGCTTTGAATGTGTTGGGATAGTACTGTATATAGCAAACTTTTGTAGCAACTTCACAATGTCATGATTGCAAGCTCTGAAGCAACAAAATGTGAAAACTATACAAAGGGTGATAATATGAGCCATGCACTGTAGTGTCTGAAATCAATTGATCACTCTAGTTTAAATTTCTGTGCCTAAATGGTCTTTTTGATGTATAGTGTGACTCATCCTGTTTCTTTTTCCATCTATTTGTAAAGTTATGTATCTTTTTATGTTTTATTCATCTCAACAACTCTCTCTTAGCCATATTTCAATGATTCAGATTACATCATAAGCACTTGCTTAGGCATTTGCTAATCTCTCTTGCATTTTTTAATCTCTCAGTTTTCATTAGATAAGATAAGATAAGATCACTTTATTGGCCATATTCAATTTCTTGCATGAGGAATTCATCTTTTCATAAACCCTAGCTTGCTCTCCATGAGACACATAGACACACAGACGGGGAGAGAGAACCTTTGGGTCAGAACGCAGGGTCAGACATTTATACAGCACCCCTGGAGCAGTTGTGGTTAAGAGCCTTGCTCAGGAGCCCAACGGAGTAGGATTCCTCTGCCGGCCAAAGGATATGAACCGGCAAACTTCCAGCTACAGGTGCAGATCCTGAGCCACAGAGCCAGCACTCCACCCTTAAGGGGTTCATCATTAGTTCAAATTTAATTATCTGGTTCGGTCACATTTTTGTTTTTCCCTTTGTGCTTCTTCCTTTCTAATTTTCTTTTGGTTTGCTACCCCTTCCATTCACGTTTATTTTTTTTTTTTATTTCTCTGTGCATCCCCACCTACCAACTACTGCTCATCTCAATCAGATGTAGAAATAATAATAAATGCACTGAATACTTTTCATTCCAAATGAAATTGCTTTACATAAGAGAAGGAGAACTTCTTCATCTACCACTAAAGTGCAGTTCCCTCTTGGAGTGCCATGATGTGCCAGCAGCCCACTACAAATGAGATCAGGTTCACCAATTAAATTTAGATAAGACAGAACACACTTAAAATACAGAGTAAGTGTTAGCAGGGAGACCTTTACCCTTTTCAAGTAGTACGATGGTGGTACTTTAATGGTCAACTTATCAGGACCTCTGTTTAACATGTCATGTAAAAACCAGCATCTGCTCAAGTTCAGTGTCCTCTGCTGCCAAACTTCTGTCCAAAAGGAAAAGTGCCACCTACAGTAGAACTTGGTATTCTGATCTGACGAAATCAGGGTAGAAGGCTGAAATTCTGCTGTTAACATAGTCTTTGCCATGAAAGGTTTTCCACAGGCAGCTGACACCAATCCAGTTATTGATGTTATTAACATCATTAATCATAAACAGAGCTGTTGGACTCCCCCCTCTGGCCGTTTTTCACCAGTCAATTATTTCATTAACCAATGCACCAATCAAGCTCCCTGTCTACTTCTGCCTAAAGTACGTCCCTCTCTAACAGGACCCTACCACTGACTACCAAAAGGAAGGGGTATCCACCATCTCCCTTCTTATCAGCAGTAAAGAGCTCAGCAGTCTAGTTCATCATTGAACATCCGCAGGTATCTCAATTTTGCCTCCTCCCCAAAATCCATAAACCGTACACCCCTGGATGCCCCATTGTATCAGCATGTAACTGTCCGACTACTTACATCTCGGCCTTTCTCGACAGCCTCATGAGGTTGAAGGTCTTCCCTCATACATTAAGGACACCAACCATGCACTTCAACTTTTTAATGATTTCCAATTTCAGGGCCCCAAATGCTAGCTTTTTACCATGGACATCTCTTTACATCATCATTCCCCATAATGATGGCCTTATAGCCCTCAAGCACAAGCTGAACAAACGCACAGTGCTTGATCTACCCACCCACACCCTGGTACGGCTTGCAGAATTGGTTCTCACACTGGATGCATTCTCATTCAATAACCTTTTTTACCAACAGGTGAGAGGAGTTGCCATGGGCACCAGAATGGGCCCCAGCTATGCCAATATTTTTGTTGGCTGGATAGAAGAACGCTTCTTCGCTTCCTACACTGGCTGTCCCCGACCTCTACAAGCGATACATTGATGACTGCGTCGGTGCCGCCACATGCTATAACAACCAGCTTGCATCATTTCACCAACTTCCACCTGTCCCTCAAATATACAGTTAACATATCTTCCACTACTCTTCTGTTTCTAGACATTAACTTCTCCATCAACTACCCTCGAATCCCAACTTCGCTCTATTACAAACTCGCGGATTCACACAGCTATCTCCTGTATGCTGTAGCTCATTTCAACCCAAAAACACTAAAAACTCTTTACCTTTTTCACAGTTTCTTTGGCTACGATGATTATGCAGCAACGACATCGACTTCCAAAATCAAGCCCTCAAAATGTACTCCTTTTTCATCAACAGAGGATACCCCAGCAGTGTTATTGACAGGGTTCTTGCCCGAGCCAAAAACACCCCTTGGACCATCAACTCAATCAGGAACTCCCCCCATAACAACCACATTCCTTTGGTGCTTCCCTATCACCCCAAGACACTTCCTATCCCCAGGACTATTAACCATAACTTTTCCATCCTACAGGATGATCCCTCCATTGGGGCCCTTTTTTCTGACCGCCCCATCATCTCATATCACCAACCACCTAATCTGTGTAACCTCCTTGTTCACAGCTCCCTTGACCGCCCTCAGCAACCATCCACACCAGGCACTTTCCTGGTGCAACAGAGGTCGCTGTATCACCTGCAAGTACACATCTAACACCACACTCATTCAAGGCCCCTCAGGACAATTCTGGGTCCCCCAGATGGTATTTTGTACCTCCAGCAACCTTATTTACTGTACCTGTTGCAATATATGCCCATCCATCTACATTGGAGAAACAGGAAGGAGACTCGGAGACCGCTTCAGAGAACACGTCAGGGCTCTGAAGATTAAAGATCTCTCCAAGCCCATTGTTTCTCATTTCACCTCTGACGGCCATGACCACTCTAATCTCTCCGCCTGTGTTCTCAAAGACGGTTTTCCGAACTCATACATCAGAAAGACTACAGAAACCAAAATTATCCTGCAGCTAGGATCACACCTTCCCCCTTCTCTTAACAACAGACTACTTTTCTTCTTAATTCTCTCTATTCATTTCATTTCACACCTCTCTACACCTATTCTGACTTCACACCTCTTGATTGGCCTCTCTGTCCCCTGCTCCCGCCCCTCGCTCCTCCTTTCTCCCAGCCTTTGTTGTCCCGCCACATTACCTTTCCTTACTGCCCTGTCTTTCTCACACCTGAAGAAGGCTCTACGGCCGAAATGTTGTGTTTTCTTTCTTCTCTTTTCAGCATGGAATAGACCTATTAATTGTTCCCTGCAAGCTAAGTGTTATTACAATATGTCCTCTATATACTGTGTAGTACAGAAGCACACTTCCTTCCATGTTTTTAACATAATCTGTAATGTAATATCATCTGTAATTTTGTATCTCTTTCCAGATTTTATATTTTGGATCCAGATATCCTATCCATTATGTAATATATGCAACACATTTTGCCTGAAGATGTTTCTACACTGTAAGGCACAAAGGCAGTTCATCATTTCAGTATCATACGTAATCTTCCAAAATCATTCTAGACAATTTTGGTTCTTCTATTGTAGATACTGTATGTTTGTTT
The DNA here is from genome assembly GCF_040954835.1 of Lepisosteus oculatus. NCBI lineage: Eukaryota > Metazoa > Chordata > Actinopteri > Semionotiformes > Lepisosteidae > Lepisosteus > Lepisosteus oculatus. The sequence continues at coordinate 6,881,805 of NC_090697.1, forward strand.
TTACTTCAATGTGTTTATTTATACAAATACATAGAATTGTTTACCTTTTGTAGGGTGATGTCTTAATTTTGCTAGCTACTATACAAGCACCTCATGGATTCAATATTGGAATGCCTATGGCCTTGATACAAATACAAGAGTATCATCTGTGAATCACAGACCACTTTTTGTGAATCACAGACCACTTTTTTTTTAAACTGGTGACTTTGAATCTTTTTTATCTTGGATATTGTATCTCTTTGGCAGACACCTGTCTTCAGTTTCTCTTTGTCTGTACACTTTCACAATTTGTAAATCATTAATATGCATATGTAAGCATTTATGACCAATTTTTTTAGACCCACGACAATTAAAATTGTTCAAAAACTTTTATTTACTTTCATTTATGTTTTAGATCCACTATTGGCTATACAGTATGTTTATGTATTTTAGTGTGTAGACAGTGTACTCTATACTGTTATAATTGGCATTGTCTGCACTGTGCAATATGCTCTTTCTTTAACAAAAATCAAAAGATGAAGATTCATTATCTGGATATATGTTATGAGTGACTTCATCATAAACAAAAATGTTTGAAAAAAGAATGTTTCTCAATGATGTTCCCTAAAGGCCTTCTACAGATTAACGATACAATATACAGTATTTCTGGATTTTGAATGATTATATGACAAAAGAAATGTACAGAAGTAATTTTTTTCCTACAATTTAAAAATATAATAATAATAATTATATATAATATAATACAACTTATAATGACAGAAAGTAGAGGAATACTTAGAGGGAAGAAGCCTGATGGAGGTTTCCCAGTCAAATCACTGTTTTTATTTTTTCTTCTTTTCAACGGCTAATTTCTTCTTGCTTCTTTGCAGTGTGTACACTGGACAGTTCCCCACCCAAAGCTCATATGGTTTTCATAGTTTTCACAGTCATCAACACTGGTATAAACACTACATTCTACTGTATAACACTTTTGATGGTTTTCGTTTTCTCTGAGTAAAAATAGCAATCACTGTTATTGTCAAAGCCTTTCAGATTAGTGAGTTAAATCTGTGCGTACCATGTCAAACTGTATTGCCTGCTCCTCCAGTTTAGATTATTTTTATTAAAGCATGGAATGAAGCTTAAAAAGTTAACTGTGAAAAATAAAAACATTAGAGAATAATAACAGTATACAAATAATACTAATATGCTAATCTCCCTCCTCCCCATTTTTATGTTTGACTGTTTTTCATATAATATTTTGTGTGACATTGGGATCCATTATCCATAACAAAATATATGTTAGATATTTTGAAGGGTTTTTACTTTCATGGCGACGCTGCATCACAACTATTATTGCTGCAGATGGTTGCCTCATAAAAGAGAACCGTAGTTATGAAGAAAACAAAGGAAGACTAGACCTGTATACTGTATTGTGCATGCAGATTCCAACGTTTTCAGCCATTTTTGATCCAGCTGCATTTCTTCAGCTTCCTGTTGCTATGACAGAAAGGCTCTACGCACTGCTGGTGGCTCGGCACACTGTGATGTTTGTTAGTATAAGGCATCTGTTCTTTGTGTCAGCAACTAACTCCTGGCACCAGCTCAGTCCCTACGGCTGCTTAACTATGGATGGTGGCGGCAGGTCACTGCTGCAGTCTTTTATTGGAGGAAGCTGAAGGAAAAGGGCAGAATGTTTGTTTTAAATGAATGGCGGAAAATGTTCCGTCTCAATGTAATGTGAATAAGGACTATGAGCTGTTATGAAATGTCCATGTTAAATCCGTCTCTGTTAATCATAATTTTAAAATTCCTCAGCTTATATTAAATTGATGGTAATAATATTATGGATGCATCAGTCAAATCATTATAATAACTGCAATACTCCTCCTTCCACAATACTCTATGGGCAGAGGTTTTATAATGCAGACTTTTCCTTTGAAAATGAAAAGAAAAAATGATGCACTGAATGTATTTATCACTGTCTCCTTTTACATAAATATAGCAAATATCACAGGGAAACTAGTGCTAGATATTTATTTTGCTCTTTGAAGTATATTTCCATTCTGCCTTTATGCTGTAAGTTATTTTAACCCGTCTGATATTACAGTGTCTTTGTTAGATGATGTTTCACCCACTCAAAAAGTCCTCATAAATAAAATACTTCTCTAAAATGTCCTAAGGCAATAGAGGGCTATTAAAGGCATTAATTTCAATGTGTACATCTGTAATATTATTACAGAACAACATTTTATATCAAGTAGCATTTGGTGACCTGAAAAATTCTTATACAAATTTTGTTTAAAGTCTTAAAATTACTGTAAGAGACCGAAAACTTTCCCAAAGTTAGTTACCCATTTAAATGGCCCCAAATCAGGAACACTTAAACTGAATTAATCTAAAATTGAAAATAGTACCACAGAAGTGCAGTAAGAAATAACATACAAACATGCATTGAATTAATTGTACATTAATATTTTAAAGGTACATCTCTTTGCTGCAGAGCAGCATTTTGTATCTTAAGTTATGGATAAATTATGAGGAGAAGCATGCTCTGCGTGCATGCATTTTAATTGCGCACTACTTCAGGGGAAATGAAAAGGCTTTTCATCTGTCAACAAGTTGTCTACCACCTGCAGCAAGTTTATATTCCACAAAGGTGAGTGTTACTTAAAAGAATAAGGTATTTCACACTGATATTTAGCACAAGCAGGGAAGTTTGAAAAATTGCCTGTGAACGTATTCTTACTGATGTGTTTGGTGACAAATTGTCAAACCCCAAAGGTATCGTGTTCGTGTGTACAGTATTTATACTGTAGGTGCCCATTTAAATACAGGCTGAGCATCCACTGTTCATTTCCGGAAGAACTGAATGGTGGTAGTTTCCTGCACAAAAACCCTCTTTGATTAAATATAATGAATGAATGGTTTTGTAAATTGCAGCTCAATTTGTATGATCACATTTCTAAGTAACTACAGCAGGGATGTCAAATGTATGGCCCAAGGGCTAAGTTTGGCCCACCAAGTCCACTTGACAGGGTTGAAGCTGCGGTCAGTGCCAATGGACAGGGTTTAGTTCTTGCTTTGCCTGTGCCTGCAAATCCTACACACAGAGGGGCTTCCTTAGCGAGGTTAAAATATCAGTCTTGCAAACAAGCACTCCCTATTGTTCTCTACTGCCATCCAGTCGCAGTGCTCCATTATGTTGATGTCACAGATAGAGTTTAACATGACACGTTTGGCCCGAAATGTGCAGACTTGTGCACCTGTTTCCTCCAATCCCCACCAAGGGTTAGATTGAGTCATCATTGGTCAGCATTGGTCTTCCAGGAACAGGACCTAGTGTATATTTTTCTCAAAACAAAATCTTTGTAATAAGGAATTTGTAATTAATTAATAATCAAAAATGGTATAACAATTGTCTGTGGTTCAAAAGTAGTAGTAGATGATTTTTTTTTTCAGTAGAAGTGAATGAAGCAACAACATGTTTGATTTATACACAATAGAGTTTAATAATGTTTTGCACTTTTAGTGTTTGTTTGTTGTTATGTCCCTTTAGCTTTGCCTTTTGCTAATTCTGTTTCCCCATTAAAAGCACTAAATCTCTGCGGCTTAATAAAGTGAAGTGCTTCTTGTTTATCACTGTAGGTGCTGTGTTACAAATTTTAAGGAAGAGATTTTTTTAATCTAATTTCTTTGCGTTTATAACATCTAAAGCACTGGCAGCGTGTTTGACATGATAAGGAGAATATTCAACAATACAAATCAAGAAAGTGAGCTCACAGCCATTTGTATCGAATATGACTTTGTACAGTGTAAAACAGGTGTTCAAAAAAATAAATAAATAAAATAAAAAAAGAAATTATTAATTGTAGAAAAAATATATAACTCAAGGTTTTGTATAACCAGGTGTATCACTTGCATGTTTCTGCACACTTCTTGCCAGATTTGGAATCAAATAAAATGACCCAACAATATTATACAATATTATACACAGCGTACATTAATCACAACTATGATATCTGAAATTTTTACAGCTAATAATAAAGCATCATAGACACAGAGGTATTTAGAACATTTTGTTGAATTGCCAGAAAGGAACGATACTGTGAATACAAGGTTTATTTTATATATTTCATTGAAAAATAAACAATAGAAATGGAAAAATGCAATAAATAGTACAATACAATAGTTTTGCATCCCATTTTGATAATTATGGCACATATGGCCAGCCTGAAGTACTGAAGTACATTTAAATCAAATCTGGACCGCCATACCAAATGAGTTTGACACCCCTGAACTAAAGGAAGAAAACAAAAGGTTAACAGATGAGAACACAATACTCTAATTTAAAATAAACATCAACCTATAATCCACTTAATCAGTCAAGTGGTTGTGAGACTTTTGCTACAAGGCTGTCATGAATCTGCTTCTAGATAATTAAGCAGCAAAACAATTTTTGTATTCAAAGGAGTACCAGTAACTGAAATCTGCAGCTGTAGAGTTCCCTTTACATAATGTTCTACTGCTGTTAATTAAAGGAGTAAAAAAATGAATTATATAATAGTTTACTGCTTGAAACCAGAGGTAAATTGGGTTTGAAAATGAAACATAAGATAATTATGTTAAAAAAGATTTTTAGAAGAATACTTATTATACAAAAAGGTGCAGTCACAAAATAATTTTCATCATACATATTCTAGGTACACAAAGTTAGCAGCAAATAAATGAATCAGCTTATTACTTATGTAACAGGAAAAGGAAAGATTCACTATTGGGACAGGTATTTTGAATGAATGGATGGAAATTGATTAAATTACTTGTTAAGGGTCATCTTACTGAATAAGTCGTTTATGTTCACTGAGCTTCCTAACTCTCACTCAAACATGCACCACTCAGTGTTACTGATTTGCAAAACAATGAACATAGTATTTGTGTGAAAAAGTTGGAGGAGGGTTGTCTTGTCTCAGGTCTTTAAAATGACATACCAGCAGCTTAATCCAGCTTAAAGATGGAGTTCCCACAGGCTGTTGATCATCCAAGCTCCAGGCTTTTGGGGACATTCCTTGATAAGGGTCACAGGATGTGCATTAAATATTTGACTAACCTGAGAATTGTGTTCTATGAAGCTTCGGGCAGCATCAAAAATGATACTTGTAATTACTTTTAGCCAGTTTATGAAGAGATAACCACTTACAAACTAATATTATGCTCTTTTTCTTCCCAATCGTAACAGAACATTTTAGTTCATTAATTTAGAGGCATTTTAAGGATGCCCTTAAATTGTTTCAAAACAAACCGGTTTTAAGTAGAGGATCAGAGCACTGGTTTAGTAACATTTTTCTGTTAGGTGGTTACAAAAATTTGGTTTTAATCCTCAAGAAAACCATACTATCCAAATAGTATCCAAAGGAAGACAATTTGTGCCAAGATAAATAAAGTACAAAATAAACACGTAATTCATTTTCAAAATAAATACATCTACATCTACACACATATACGTATTTATTTTCAATTTACTTTTACATTTTAATAATTTTGCCCATCCGGTTTCAGCCACTCTCCAAGGAGCAGGGCAATGAATGAATCGATCCTCTTCAGCTGGCTTTGGGCTAAGAGAAAAGTAGAGGTCAGGGCATCAATGGTACTTTATGTGGATCTGCTTGATTTAATAATGGTGAAACCGATTTCACAGCTTCTGAAAGTGAAGATATTCTGAAGCAGGAACGCAGCAGATGTCCTTTTCCAAGACCTGCTTTTTATTCCACCAGTATGTTCTCCATAACACCATCTAATATTGATACAACCCAAGCAAGTTCAGCTGCCTACACAACTGGTCAAGGGACAGTCTGTGCACTATTGTATTCACATCTGGAGAACATCAATCCCTTATCCATCCTTTAACAGCTACTTTGCCTTCGACAAAAAAATACCATGAGACAGTTCACAAAAAAGAAAAATCCATTTGGTCCAGTGGGTTCATTCAGTCGCTAGTATCCTTATACAAGCCAAATGAAGCTTTCTCCCAATCAGTGAAACCCTGCGGAGAAATCAAAGTGTAGATTGGGGCCTTATTTAAGAACATCAGAAAGGTTTCCAAGGAAAGGAGTGCATTCGGCCAGTCTGGCTCGTTTGGTATGTGTGTAGCATGTGTGCCATTTAGATACTCATGATCTTCAGATTGGTTTGGTTGCAAATACTTAATAGTAAAAGCTAATTTTCAAAGCATAAAATCATGAGTTAGACGTAGGGTAAACCATTAAGACTTTAAGGAAAATATCCAGAATGCAGTACTATGCAGTACGGTGGCCACATGTTTGTAAGGTCTAATATCAAAACAGTTGATTGCGCATTACATTTATTGCAAAATAATTTATATTAACTATTTGTATTATATTAAAAATCAATAATTTTTGTTTTTCTAAATTGTATTGCAGATGAAGCTTCCAATAAATGTCCACAGTATAATCCAACTTTCAGAAGCAATACAAGAAGAAATAAAAACACCACAATCCCCAATATTTCCCTTCACATTCATTCCAGCACAACACACACATACTGTACATTCACCCATAAATTATTTTGAGTGGAAAGGATGACTGTGTTTTTCCCCCAAAACAGGGGAGAGGGAGGCAGAAGATGCACAATTGGTTTTGCTATTTATTAAATCAAGTAGATTCACACGGAGTATCAAAGGTTTCTTCACTTCTGCTCTGCTCTCTCAGCCCCAAAGCCAAGCAGTTTGATAGATCATTGATCACTTTGTTTTTCCACCCCTGGCAGAATGATTGATGCTAGTTAGAAATAAAAGGGCGAAAAAAAATACAAAGCATGTGAATTAAATGTGAATGAAATACATTAAAACATATACAAATAAATAATGTCTGACATAAATATTGTAATAAAATCAATAGGGATATATATAATGTTTTAATTAAATACTGTAGTTTAAATTGACATTTCATATACTTTAAGACTTCAAGACTTCTCACAACAAAAATGTTTCTGATTGGAAATTAACAAATTACAAGATATGCTTTCTAGCAATATTTGGGGACAACATGAAAGCAATAATAATACAGTATATTATTAATACAGGAATGAACTACTTAAATTGGATTTGGACATCTTTTTGATCACAGCAAAATTCCACTTATTTAACCATTAAATTGGCTTTGCCAGTTTCGGGTTAGAATATATAAACAAGGAACTTTGTCCTTAAGGACAATAATTAATTCAATTGGATCTCAATGACGGAAAAAGAAGGGTCAGATTAGGTTTAACTTGATGCTGATAAAATGGTGTTAAAATAAAGTTTAACTTTTAAGAAAACTAATCTTTATCCCATTACATCACATCGTTGTCGAAATTCTGCATGAACACGAGTCAAAGAGGCATAGCAGTAAATGTTTTTAATTGCTTTGTCAAGTCAAGCCAATCAGCTGTGAAAACTAAACTAGCCTAACCTGGGAAGCAAAGAGTTTTCAAAGAGCTGAGCTGGAGTGTAACAAATCAAAGTGATGAGTAATGAAACTGTTCTTTGCAAAAATGTTCTTGCTAAACACAACAAATGCCTCAATTTTAAATACTAGAAAAATTGAAGAATTGTGTTTGGTCTTGAACAGGATGAATATCCTTCCCCAGTAATAATTCAAAGAGTCCATTAAGCAAATCACATCATATATAAATCTGGGAACAGACATTGATGTTAATCACTCCTGGTAGTGTACGTTGACTTTTAATTCACTGTTGTAGTTTTTTATACAAATACTTTCTTCGCAGTTACTGTAATGAATTTTTGGTATTAGTAGTCCGATCCCATCATGTTTTTTTTTCCAGTTCTGTGGTACAGAGTGTGATGCAACATGGAATAACAGTCTCGTACAACGGCCATTCTGTGCAACAAAAAGCCAAGATGTTCAGTCTCTTAAGGAATGATGTGTGTTAGTAAGGAAGCCTCTTCTTTTTTCTTTTTTTAACCCACCTCCACCCCACCAGCTTCTTTCTTTTTTTTCTATCTCTCATTTTTGTTATAAGACAATAACAAATAAAAAACATCTGACATTCACAAAAAAAAAATTAATTCAAAAACCTCCTACTAATATTCTTAACATCCAGTGTCATTCAGGTATGTCTCGAATGGGCCTCAAACATTCCTATACTCATTATGTTCCCCCTGTAAATTATATGAAATCTTTTCAAATTTAACTTGTGATGCAGCCTCTTTAATCCATTCTTTGTACGATGGTCCTGTAATGTCCACCCATTTTCACAATTTTATTTTTTTAACTATAATACAGAGATATTATAATTATAATACAAAAGTATTTTTATATTGAATAAGTATTTTATATTGTAAGGCAGCGGAAGAATACCAACTGATGCCTTCAAACAGATGTTTCACATGTTGAGTCCCTCAACGAAGACTTAACAAAATAGGAATTCCTTTATCCCTCACGCAATCAAACTACTGAATCAATAAATGAGTATTGGTCTATGGACAAGTGCAATTAATGGTTATGTGAAGAAGTAATGTGCAATTATAGGGGTAAAGGATGATAAAAGGGGAGTAAACTTACAGGTTCAAGTAAGCTTTGTGGATTCCTGTAGGAGTGACTATGTAAAGACTATGTATGGATTGACATCTTTTATTACTTTTTATAACATTTTTAATGTTTTTGTAAGTCTCAGTGTGTGTAAAACATAGCTAATTAGATGCAAAACAAATTTCTGAGATACAGGACCAGACCATAAAGTATTATGATATCATATTTGAAACAACATTTACACCAAAACAATTTAGAAGGGGTCAAATTGCCTTTTCCAGTTTGTGTCATTTTTTGTCCTTAAAAACATGCTTCTTGTGTTTTAATTCAAAAATTATAAAATAAAATAATATAAATGAACAAAATGTTTCACTTATTCTAAAAAGGATAAAGATCCAGCGACTGTCATGGACATTGGATGTTATTGAGGTTCATCTCACATTCTGAGAATCACTCTTTAGAACTCTTACTCCGTGTACAGTGATGCTGTCAACCAGGAATGTGCCAACACCATGTGCATAGATGGCGATCATTGTCAACGCTGAGCTCCTCAACCAGGACACCCTCACCAGCAGCCTCAATGGTAGACACAATGAAAATGGGGTACAGAGTTTGTGGGTTCTCTCTGAATACCCTAGATGTTCCTAAACAGTGTTGAGCAATCCAATCTTTCCATCAAAGTCACTACTGTAGAAGGATTTTGTTTTTCTCAGTCAAAAATGCTTGATGACGTCTACACCTCCTCCAGCCATGGACAGAGATCTCCAGTACTGAAGTTTGGAATAAGCTTCAAATAAGTGGGTCCTGTCCTGTATATAAAGCACTTTGAAAAAAAGTGTCCTCTATGTTCAGGGAGTTATTATACATACTCAGGGGTCCTACTCTGTTGGGCCCCTGAGCAAGGCCCTTAACCCCAGCTGCTCCAGTATAAATGGCTGACCCTGCGCTCTGACCCCAAGCTTCTCTCTCCCGAGAGAAAGCTGGGGTATGGAAAAATACAAATTCCAAATGCAAGAAATTTTATATAGCTAATAAAGTGATCTTATCTTATCTTATACAGTGTCAGCTATATAAATAACTGATTTATTAACTATTAATAAGCTGACTTCAAAAACAGAAACATTTTAGGAATGTTTAATAAACTCTCTTTAAAATTAAAAGTACTTGATGTCACTTCTGATATGAGATATAGTAATTCCAGCTACTGCGTATTTAAGACATCGTTTTACTGTAGCCAGATACAGCAAGTCAGTTGGGAACACATTCTCATTTATAATGAGGCTCACTAGGGCATTTTACTGAAGCATTCTGAGTGAAAAACTTCAGGTACAAAACCAGGGGTCCATCCGAGCTTGAATTACCCACCTGTGACTTATACATCTAAAACCATAGAACAAGAAAGGGTTTATGCTGAAAAGAGAAGAAAAGAAACACAACATTTCAGCTGTGGAGCCTTCTTCGGGCATGTTCCTTTGCAGCTGATGCATTTACTTGAACTATATCTAAAACCATAACCACTTCTCCACACTGCTGCCCAATAGGGTTCAAGTACAATTGCTATAATACTGATAATATATATATCTACAATATAAAACTATAGATACAGTACATGTTCTTTTCTATTATATGAGTTCATCTGACTCAGTTAAGATTCATTTGACAACTTTATTTTTTATCAAATAAAAATCAAGACAAAAGCCTAAGCAATAAATGTATTTTATTGACGTTTGTATGGAGTCCTCCATTCCTTCCATTCCAGTGTTTTGCTGCTTGCCTTTGAAAATGTAGGGAACCACTTACAGGGCTAGGGATGAGATATTTGTAATGGTGCTTTTCAAAATCTCTATGAATTAAACATACAGTAGATGTTCCCTTGTAGCTTCAAACTATATTCTGTGTCTATGATTAATTTAGCTCCATGTCATTAGTTTATTGATTTTGTAAATTTCTACTCCTGTAAAGTTGCTACAGTCTTACAGGGAAATAACCTCTGGCCATAGGTTTAGCTTCACCAGCCCAGAATGTAAAAACAAAACTTAAACTCGAAAGAAGAAACAGTGTTTCTGTGACAATACCTATCCTTGTACTTGACATTATGTCAGCCGAACACACAGACCCTCACACCTTACCCACATCCAGACAAGGATGATCCACCACCTGACAGCTTGTGTCTTTTGGGAAAGATTTAGCTAAGAGATGCTACTGACCCCTTTACCCTTGTGTGCATTGTTTACCTTCAGAATTTGGCACCTTTGCAAAACCAGGTCTTTTTTTTTTCTTTTGTCAGAATCCTAAACTGACAATTCCTGGGTCCAAAACACCTTTACTAGGCCTCAGTGACCCAGAGGGGCTGCCACATTTCTTCTCACCTGACTGTGAGTTCTTATACATTACATGTACTAGATGGACCTCTATCTGGTTTGACTCTTCCCATATACAGTATGTAGGAAATAATAACAATGATGTAAGCACATTTCAGACTTTAGTCTATGGTTTGATGTCCAGTTAAAACAAAAAGATCTGTTGTTTTTTTTCCATTTATTGACATATTTTGTACTGTTTTTATTGCATGTGTACTTCTGGAAATAAAGAAATGGTGTTAAATCTGTGCCTCCATTCCTATTAGGGGTCAAGAAAACGGACACTAATTAAGACAAAAAAAAACTAGCTTCCCAGATTTTCCAAATATTGTGTTATTGCTTGTGAGCATTAATGCATGCATAATTATGCAGAACTATTCAATAGGAGCGTAATTATGCAAAGTCATTTAAATGACAGCCAAATCTGTTGCAATATGTTCATTGTTTTGCAAATGCAGTTGATGGTACCGTTATCTGCCTCTTGCTTAGCAACACCTGTTTACTATAATTAAAACAAACTTTGACATGGGATTTTGACTAAAGCAATCATCAAAATCGTACATTCAGTTTATGTAGGGTAATGGCTATTCTTATGGTGATTTTCCATATATGCAATTTAAGAGCTGGAATTTAAGTCTTGATTATTTTCTTAATGTTTTTTCTTCCTTGGCGTTGTACGAGACTGTTATTCCAAGTTGAAATTGATTCTCTAATGTAATTTAGGAAATGATTAGTAGCATTCAATTGCCTTTACCTAGTGCAGCATATAGTAAAATGAAGATGTTCCACAAACTACTTCTTTGCAAATTAAACAAATTATCACTTAAGTGTAGTCATGAGAAATTCCTTCAGGAACGGCGTAGATGATAAAAAGTAGTTAATGTGAGAACATATTGCTTTATGTAAATGTAATTATTTTCATAAAGCTTGCCTTAAATTTGCACTTTCAAACACTGCATTTAACAAAGTTTGGAATGTGTATTTCACAATATGGCTTATCCATACAAGGATTGGATGTTACAGAAAAAGAATTCCTCTGTCCAACTGGACATAGACCAGACTGATTTACAATGAATCAGAACAATTTATTCTTTTTCTGTCCTTGTTATCCTGACCTTGAATCCAGAATCTTTATTAAACAGTAGAGCCTTTCTAAAGTTAAAGCCTTTCTAAGCCTTTTTCCTCTACTTTCTGTAGAAACTTTCTGTAAGAAGTGTGTACAAATGGTCAGGAATAAGAAAGGAATCCTTGTAGTTCACATCAGAACTGAACATGATGAACAGATATGTTTGGACTGCAGGTGGTCCTCTGTGCTATTCAGTTCATCAAGTTTGTAGATAGATAGCTTTCATTGCTTCCTAGAACTTTAAATCATTGTGAATGACTGCACTCACTATCGCTCTTTGTTCCAAGCTGGATAACACTACACATTTAATAGTGTCACACGCTGCTTCCACTTTGCAGTACTGCATAATTATTATAAAGTCCTGCAGATTCTGGAGAACACTTGCGTGGAGTGACATGGTTCTCATGGAGTAATGCTGTCAGCTTTGTCTGTCTGACAGATCAGAGAAGAGCATGTTTATCAAACTCCAACTCTATTTCTGCCAACCTGAGCATTTTGCCAGCTGAGTATCACCATCCAATTGATATTTCGAAATAATCTCCTGTGCACTTGACCTGACATTGCACTTATTTCATATATTGACTTACTGCACATTTTGACAGCTATCTTCTAACACAAATGGTGTCTCTCTTCTTTTATACTTACTCAGAACATGACAAACAGGATAGCTAGCTGGCCGCTCTGAAAAGTATTCCTGTCTTTTGTACAACCACTGAAGGGTAAGCTGTGGAGTAAATTGAGAAATGTGTAGGGATATCTGGACTACGTTTTTATTGAGGTACAAATTGGAAAAAGTGATAGTACACAATACAAGTCGGAATATGTTATTTTAGTGAGTGACTATCATTCTATTGCACTGAAACATGCAGGTGCAAAGGAAAAGTTGTTTGTAACAACCAAATAATAAAAACTTAAAGAAAGCTCTACTCTCAGCTGTGATTACAATTTGTGATTTCTTGCTGAACGATATGTTCATTTTCTAAGAGAGAAGGGACCACTCTGCAAAAGCAGAGATTTACTTAAGCAGAAGAAGCAGCTATAATAGCAAACATTTAAAAGTATGTGAAAAGGGGCACTTGTAGGAGTTATTAGGTACATATACATTTAAAGAGACCCCCTTGGCACTCTCTGTACCAAATAATTATTAATGGTGCACATTTCATAAATAACGAAGTAATAAATAGTAAGGTCCTATTTGCATTTTCCTTTCTTGATAAACAGAGCCTGTACTGTTTCATTGTTAAATATTACATTGTGGTTACTGTTTCAAGACCATTAAAATTAACTGCACTACATTAAAATGAGAGACCTATTAAAAATCAATATGAAAAATATGTTTTCTTTTTCTTTTATGAGAGTTTATGAAATTATTGCAGCCACATTCACTCCTATCCTTATAGATTTTTATAATTGCATTTTTAGAAGGAATGCACTTGTAAGGAAGAATATATGGATAATTAAAATTCAGTATTTTGAAAATTCTGGTGTTGGCAGTAATGTAACAAACAATAGGAATGCTCATGTCATCAAACAAACTCCCAAGAGGATAAAGTCAATAACCTATTACGTGGATTAAAAGTGCCTTCTCTTCTATGGTGACTTTGTTGTACTGACCAACAAATAGCTTCTGATTTTTATTCATTGGTTTCTATCACAAAGAAATAGTTGGTAAAGAATGTGTCAAAATCAATCTTGTGTTCGACATACAAACTAGACAGATAGGAAGACTCATGCTGTTCTCTATAACATTGCACTTCCTGCTTCACAATAAAAAAAGCTATTTTCCACAAAATCGTAGCAGAGTTGCAAGCTAGGCACAAAATCCCCATAATCAGACACTGTGGTGCAAAAACACATTTCAGCTTCATGTGTAGTACACATTGCCTTCATTAAGCATGGATTTCATCTGTGAAAAAAATCAGAGGTTATTTCGATGATATACTATGATTTTTTTTTCTAATCTGAGCAATGAATCCTTTAGTTTGCAATACCTGAAACATTTCAAATTAATTCATCATACAAGCCCTCTTTTTACTGTGATACTGTATACATACTGTAGCTAAGACTGAGTGCAATGTTAGATAATGGGAGATTAAGGAGTTAAAAAGAACATATCCTCTAAAGGCAAAAGGCAGAGTTTCAATGCTAAGCTTTAGTGGTCAAGACCTTTATACTGCAGTGCTTACTATAATTACTATTCTATAACTTGAAAATCTGAAAGAGGATACCTCATAAATAAAAAAAATAATCCTAAATGTGGTTTAATAACAGCAATTAAAACTGAGAAGATATGAGAGCTGTGTTTTGCGGGTAAATCATTTACATTGTCCATTAAATGAAGGTCACTGTAATTAAACGATAGCTTGGAAAGTCTAAATGTAAGCAATCTGATATTAAAAAATTGAAGATAATACTTACAGGCATGTAAAGTGGAGGAGTAAATACTTTAAACCTGATTTAGCAATATGGTTTATTTTAAAGATACTAACAAGAAATTATAAGAATAATTCTGAGAACTATAAAATATAAAATAATAAATAAGTTAATAAGAAGTAGTTTTTATATACACATGCAGGACAAAACTGAAGAATGTTGAATTTATAGACAAATGAAATGGAATCAACATTTAAAGATTTTCTAGTTCATAGGAGCTTTGGCAATGCATTTTAAGCAAGTAGGTTTAAAATGAAACTTTAATCATAATATTGAATATAACTGTGAAAATCTCAGAATCTTTAAGGATTATTAATTTCTGGACACAAGGAAGGGTAATTGGTGGTCTTCCATCAATTTGAATATTACCCATACAAAGCTGTGATGAATCCTGATGATAGGCCTCATAACCTAACATGTTTTTTAAAGATTCATTTCCAACTACCTTGCAGTCATGTGAAAATGTATTTCAGTCAGTAATGTAAGACTCGAGGGAAAAAAGAGAATTTAATCTGAATGCCATCATCATAACCTAGCTAAATTATATTTTTACTTAATTATGGAGCAATCTGGATATAGGAGAATATAAAAATAAAATAACTGAGATCTAGAACAGAGCCCAGGGAATAGCATAGTACTATTCTCATTTAAAATATTATCCACAGTTTGGGGCACCAAATTACAAAGAGTACTGAAAGATGTACAAAGAAGAGTGACCAGATTATTTTTTTGTTTTAACGGTGTATCGTATTGTGCTAGGTTGAAATAACCTAATCTCTTCAGTTCAGAACATTTTTTTTTATAAGGGGACTTGACAAGAGCATTAAAAATCATTTATATTAATCATTCCAATGGATTTTAGCAGTGTAATAGGGTCCAAAGGCAGAGTTGTAAATAAAGAGAAAGTATGTTTAGGAGTGTAAACAAAGATGTTCCCTTTACACAGGAGACTGTGTGGAATCTGGAACAAAGTAACAGCCATGTTGTCAAAGCCAATAGTCAAGCTTCATTTAAGAAACAACCAGATGTGTACGTGGATTAAGACAATAGTTACTAATAACCAAATAAACGAGATGGGTCAACTAGCCTCTTCTCATACAGTATGTAACCCTTCAATACATTTTTTTGAGGTGGGCTGTTTTTTACTATGCTTTTCTATACTACTGTATAAAATTAGTCATTTACTCAGTTATTGTCAGTAAACTGTGTTCTTAATGATAACCTGCTATCTAGATTGCCTAAATGGCATCCTTGTGTTTGTGACCTTTCTTACATTTTTGTAATATAGCGTGAAGTAGTTTTTATAAACACATGCAGGACAAAACTGAAGAATGTTGAATTTGTAGACAAATTAAATGGAATGGCAAAAGAGTCCAGAAAAGGTACCCAATCAAATAATGAAACAGTGTGGTGAAAACTGACCTATGAGAACTGTTTGAAATAATTGCTAGGTTCAGTATTATGCACGCACAGCAATATTTTGAATATGTCAATCAAGTATTCCCTTAGCCATCTCTAAACAGCTTTGGTTCTTTCAGTAAAAGTTTAATCACAAATCAGACCCTGTCTTATCAGATTATGCAAAACTGACCTTTTCTGGAGGTTTATAAGGCAGGAGGCGTGTTAACCAGAACTAGTTTTCCACGGGGCTTCAAACCAGGACATTGCTTAACTTCATGATACCCTCTTTGGATCGCAAGCTTGGGATATTCCCAAGCAATCAATTTGACTATTTAATTTAATCTCCGCAATACGGAGAAGCTGAAATTGATTAATCTACTAGGATGCATAAGTCTTTTCCCAGAGGAAGCCTACAAGTTCCCTGACACACATTTTATAATTGTAACCCACATTTCATCTGTATTATATAACACTTTGTGTTCAGTATTATTACATCCCGATATTTATAGATCTGTCCTTTCCTTTTCTCAGATTGGTCTGAATTTCCCAAACAGTCTCTATAGCATAAATTTTCATTTTTTAAGTTTTTAAGCTTATAAACTGTTGGACGTTATTTAAATATGCCATCCAGGCAATGTCCTGGTTTCTTTTAAGAAACGGACGAATTATTGTTTTAATTAGCTACTAACTACCACATGGCCTCCTCTTATTTATACCTCCTCTTTCATACTGTACATTCTAAAGTATAGTGTAGATCTCAGTGGGACTCTGCTTCTCAAATCACCCTCATTACATGATCTCTAATCATTTAGTATAAACCATTTAAATCATTTTGTTATCTACAGTATGTGCACTGACCGTTTCATAACTTTTTTTTAGTTTTTTACTTTCTCATTAGATGTGATACCGTCTTCTGAAAATCCATAAATCACAGGTGAACATCATCTTGGATCATCTACAGTATGTGGTGCAGGTGTTTCCTCCAGATGTAAATGTGATTGTGCCACAAGCATCTCTCGTTATTTCTAACCAGTGGTCACAGTGTGAACTCATTACAAGACTATGTCCATCACAGAAGCATACAATGCGATAACCTAGGATTGTGTGCTGAAACATATTAACAGATGCTATTGAGAGCATGCCATCACACAGTACTGGCTTGTGTACTGGATATTCCAAAAATATCATAGGACCAGATAATTAATAAAAAAAAACATAAGATACTCTTATGCCATGCAACTATGATGTAATTAAAGTCACAGAAACATAGAGTGATGGTGAATAGTGCATCAATATTGGATGCACAACTGGCAGCATTGGCAAGGATAGAAGACATGTATATCAAAAAGATCATTCAAGCACAGGAACAGGACAGGGGTGAGATACAGTTTAAAAACTCCAGTGAGAGTCTATACTGGATGGCAGGCACTTCTCTGCAGGTTGAGTTGTGTGCCCTGTACAATATTACCATTGAGTCTTAGTCTGACTTTATCCTGACACTGTATGTTGCACTGCTGGTCTTCCCTTTAAATCACTGTTTTTGTTTCTGTATTGTACAACTTTGAAGCTGTCTGTTACTTTTAGCAGCTGGTTTCAGACCAGTCTGTTTGTCTGGTCCAGTTGTGACTTGCTTACTGAGTCTCTTATGTAGCCTTGTTACTTTTTCCTCAGCAGCTAGCTAGGCTTTTCTTTTTGCTGTTTAGGATTGTTGATATAGGATTTCTTATTGGTGAAAATTTCATCTCATGGGCTGCAGACAAACGATTCTTGCAAAAGTCTCTCACTTCTTTGCTTGCTTCTGGTGTCCTATACAATTTAATTCTGGGCCTTTTTTACTCAGCTTCTACGACTTGGCAAGGTCATCTGTCTTCATGGTATTAATTTCCATTAATCTGCAGACTAATAAGAAAATATTAGAAGAAAATAATAGCAAAACAGGGATGATGCTACAACGGCCTCTAAACAAATAGTATACCATGATAGAATTTAGCATGGTTATTTATGGTTTGCAGATTCATTCAACCATCCAAGTAACTCATTTCAAAAATATTTTTCTGCCTATGTAATATTGCCAATTTTCACCCAATGTAGTCCCAGTCTCAGTGTATGCAGAGAATCTGGGTCATGCCATACTTTTCTCCAGAATAGATTGTTACAAGGCACTGCCTGAGGAAAAGAGTTCTATATGAAATAATACTGGCACAGAAGAAGCCAGTATTGTGGTAAAGGTATAACAATCATTTGATATAAGAGAATCTCCAGGTCCTGATGGCAGATTTATAGACCATCTCCCAACACTTACATGAGATACGGGTAATATCCATTTCCTTGAAAGCTGTTAATGAAGGTCATCCATAAAAAAGGCATCGACACTGTATATAAAATAGGACAATATATGGTAATATGCTGGTAATAGTATTCTAGGGATAGTAATCAATAATTTATGAAAGGTAAGTGTTCCTAATGTGTTAGAGTTCTTCAACAAATCAATAGCAGATCCATTTTGGATACAACACAGAGCATATGATATGGTGCATTGAATTTGTTTTAAGATTTTGATATAGATCCCTGTATAAAGATTCAGTTTAAATTACAAGCAGTTGACATTAAAGATAATTCATATCTTTAATACAGATTACAGATAATGGCTGAATTCTTTGGGGTAATGTAATTATGTAATTAATGGAGCAGCACTGGAATCTGTACTAGGACCACTGCTTTTGTTAATTTATATCAATGATCTATATTTTGATAATGTTAGTAAATTAGTCAGATCCTCAGACTGTACTAAAAACAGAAAGAATACCAAATAGTATAGAGGCTAGAATGGAAATTCCAAAAGATTTTGAATTTCAGGACTGGACAAACACTTGGCTGAAGACAGGTGAAAGCTGCCAATACAGATACATCATTTTCATATTCTAAAGAATGTGAGGGAGCAATAAAGAAGGCAAACAATGTTAAGACATATACTGTAGCTAAATACATAACATTTAAATCAATGGATGTTAGGTTAAAATTGTACAATTTATAATATTGTATACAATTTGGTGAACACATTACAGAAAGATATTGCAGTGGAATCACTACAGAGAGGTGCAACCAGATATGTTCTGGGACTTCCTTCAGTACACTGACAGGCTGAAGAAACAGAACCACTTTACCTGGAAGATTGAAAAAGAGACCTGATGCAAAATCCTCAAAGGCATTGACAAAGTCAACCCAGTGGACTACTTCAGAATAAAACAAGAGACATAGACCAGATGATGCAAGTGGAATCTACAGTATGTTGGCTGCCATCCCATCAGGTCAATAACCATCAGGTCAATAACCATCAGGTCAATAACCCTAGATATGAACAACAGATTCCTTAACTCCCGGGATGTAGGTAACCTGGGAATCAGGGAAGGAGTAAGCCCACATACAATTATGTCTAATTAAATCAATTGACAAGTATATCAAGAGGACAAAGAAACACAGACAAAATCCATAAAACCAACAAATATCCTCTTTAATTAATCAGTCACTAAACTAACTAGAGTTAAAAATGGCCACACAAATGTAAAAATAAACAACAAAAGATATTGTCTAAGATACAGTCTATTAACAACAGCAGTCCCTTCAGGCTCGGGGGGTTGGAGAAGAGCGCAAAACACAATATAACAAGTAATAGGTTTATTCCATGCTGAAAAAAAAAAGAAAAGGAGAAGAAAGAAGAAGAAAGAAAACACACACCTGCTCACACCTGAAGAAGGCTCCACGGCCGAAACGTTGTGTTTTCTTTCTTCTTTTTTTGCAGAATGGAATAAACCTATTACTTGTTTCTTTGCAGCCTACGCATCCTGACGCAGCTACCCACCTGAACTAACAATATAGCTTAGTTAGGGGAAAACGTCTCAGTACTATTTCTGCAGTACAAATGCAAGACAGAAATAAAAATATAAGCTTAATGGAATCAAAAAGTGTGTCTGAACACTTGCAGGTGAAAGTGTATGTGAACTGAACACAGAAGACTGACCACAAGAGGACCTGGAACAAGAACTCCTCAAAGGCTTTGACAGAGGCAACCAAGTAGAACACCACTCTCTTTTTTTTCTCTTCGAGACATGGTTTGTCTAAGTCCCGTCTCTCTTGGATCATTTTTCCCAATCCCCCCTTTTTTTTCTTGAGATAAAGGAATGCTTGAACACCAGGTTTCCTGTCATCAATCATTAAACACAAAGAGTGACCAAAACCTGGGACAACTCACAGGGAAACAAACCTTGGGACAAAAACAATGTAACTGGCAAATTAAAAAAGAAGGAACGATGCAAAGGAGCTGATTAAAAGTGGCCTATTTTGCTTGTTTGGTAAATGAGTGGGCAAGAATAATAATACATGAAATAATTGACCTAGTGTTTAAAAAAACAATTATCCAGAAAAATAAAGAAAAAGTTGGAATGGAAACTGTGCTCAAAGACCCTTTGCATTTTATTATAGCTCCATACTGCCTCAAGGAGATATTCAAAGATGATTCAGAGCTGTTAAAAGTTAACTATCTGTTATAAGTTAACTGGGCATAACAATTCTTAAGTAAAATCACAACATCGTTGAAGTGCAGTAAAATCACATAGTGGAAGAGCCCTGAAAACATAGCAATAATTTAGATATCCCTGTGTGTCCGGTCTATGGTTTACTAACTGTACAAATGTGTTGTGAGAGTGGTTTTTTTTGCATTGTTAATCTATCTCAAATAGTTCATTATACATGTGTGAGGCATTATTATTTTTTAGAGTTGCAATGTGCAGTATATTTGACTTATCCCCATCATTATACAAATTATCGGTTCTTGGAGAAATATAAAAGACTGTTTCTTCTAGAGTTGGGAGATCTGAGACAGGCACTTCCATTTTCCATTAGCTGCACCAGGCTCTGTTGATTGCATGCAGATTTCCTTAGTGTTTTTTTCTCCGTGTATTGAAGAGATCATACATCATTTTTAGCAAATGAAAGCTTTGGGGGGCTGGTATGAACACCATCAATTTTACACCTGTGCAAATAATTAGAGACAACACAATTTCACAGTACAATACGTCTAGAAGAATGCCTTAGGTATTTCAATAGCTGTGCCAAAAGCCTGACGGTAAAGTCCATTTGCAAGATGACGTTATCTTGTAGTCTGTATGTACTGATATTAAAGTCAGCTTTCTCTGGGAGTGATGTTCAGGATATCTAGGGTAAAGCATGTGACCTGAAACGGACTTTAGATGTCCTGTTAAATATAAATAAAGTGAATTAAATATCTGTTTTCATTAAAATAATTTAACTCAGCTGTCAATTTTATGTTTCATTCATAGACCCTAATCATGAATATAAGCTGTTCATCAGTATAACTTAATACTACACTTATCTAACTTAGGTGGACAGGTTGACCTGCATTGTAGAGTATTCCAAAACCCTTACTTCACTATGTCATCCTAATTTACCTGGTTGTATATTTCTTTTTTAATGTATTTTATTTTAAAATCTAGATTTACTGCCTTTATGATTTAGATAGAACCATCACAGAGTAAATAACCTACTTCTGAAAAACAGTACAATATTAAATAAGGGTATATATAGACACAGGAAGGATACAATAGTACATTAGTGGTGTAATTAGGCTACAAATTCAATTGTTTGGATAAAATCAGGACAAACAATTTCCAAGTTGTTTGTTCCTACTACCGAGGTATGTTACAATATTGATAAATAAAAGCTGACAATTACTTAAAGCCAAAATTGTACCTGAGATGAGTATTCAAACTGGTAAGGGCTTCATAAAGAAAGGAATAAGAGAATCATTTAGCAGAGCTTGCAAACTGAGTTGCGCATTTTCGTGCAAGTTAACCCATTGTTTTTTTTAATTATCTCCACATGAATCTTGCTAAAAATATATTGACACAGGTTGGAAATAGATTTTAAGTTTTCATCTAAATCCTTAGATGAAAGTAAAGAACTTGTCTTGCAAGCTCAACAGTAACTTTCAGAGTGGTATTGAAGTCAGTATTGTCAAGTCCCAAGTCCCAGGAGCCCAGTCTCCAGTCACACCTCCAGTCACAGTGGTGATGAGTCAACCCTGCAGCCTACTCCAGACACACACATCAACTACTAGGAAGTGCAACAGACATTTAAAATCACTGTCAGCATGCTTTATTGTAAGAAAAAATGTGGATTTTCTAATTAAGCAAATTATTACTTTAAAATGTCAATCAATAAATTGAAAACTCCGCTGGAATTTAAAAATGAGGCTAAAGAGTTTCTGAAATACGGTTACAGCCCTCAGGGTATGACGCAAGTAAAAAGGAATAAAAAAGGGAGAAAAGAAGTAAAAAAAAAAAACACTTAAGCAGTCACAATGAATCAAAAATTATCAGATATGATTCTGACCATATCCTTTTAACACAAACCACAACTTTATCACAGCCCCATTTTGAAATCCAGTGAGTTTCTTTTCTAAGCATTATGTTATTACAACAATCTGTAACATGTTCGCTCTGTGATAGGAATGTGAGTCAGATAATAGAATATTCCATATACTGTATGTAACTACGTCTGATAACGAAACCTGAGTGAGGAGGCTTGAATATAAAAAGCACTAGCTGTCAGTGTTTGTCATTGTTCCAAAGTACATTTGCTTATTTTTTTCATTCTCAGTGTAGTTATACCGTGTATATACTGTATGTGCTATTTAATACTAAGAAGTAGCGGTTATTAAATGGGTAGATGGATCTGTCTGAGTGTGTAGAAATAACATTAGTAGATTTTTTAAAACTTTCAAGTTTAATATCAAACTGCCAAGAAGCAGAAAAAGCCAGTCACAGTAGAAAATTAACTCTAATAATTAAAGCTTACCATCCCAAAAATCTAATATCAGCAATGTAAGACAAATAAGTAATAACAATACCATAAACATTTTAATATCGTTTCACTAGAAGGGAGAGGTAAACAAACCAAGATATGACATATAACAATTTTTATTAACAGAGAAGCAGTTTTAAACCTTCCCAATACTGACAACATATTGCATCAGCAAGTGCAAGCTCAGAAAATACCTTATGTGTTGCACAAATTGGTTGATCTACATTATCCAGAATCCCCTGCGAAACGTCTTTAGTTAAATAGCTGTGTAAGACTGACTGGTCAAATCGCTGTGTGCTTCCTGAAGTTGAACAAAATGCAGCAGTAGGAAAGAGTGATTTAGAATGAGGGAGACAAAACACTATCGGTAAACCTATTAGCCCTGGAAGTTTTAATATTTTCAAGTCATTTTATCCTGTATAAGAGCAGAGTAGTAAGAACATCAGAAAGGTTACAAAAGAAGGGTAACCATTCGGCCCATCTCTAACATTTGGTATAGATTGCTAGTAGTTTATGGATCTGTGGATCTCGTCCAGTTGATTCTTAAAAGAAGCCAGGTTGTCAGTTTCAATAACGTGACTGAGTAACTTGGTCCACCGCAATTTATTTAAAGAAGTGTCTCCTGTTCTTAGTTTTAAAAAACACTTTCATATAGTTTCCACTTGTGGCTTCTGGTTTGTGTTTCCATGTGCATACTGACATCCACTGGTTTGACCTTCGTCCTCAGTTGAGCTCTCCTTGTAGCGCTCTCTGTTCAAGAATAAACATTTTTACATCTTTTAGAGTAGGGGATTTCATTAAGCCTTGGGGTATCTGGCTGCTCTTGTCTGGACTGACTCCAGAGCAACAACATCTTAGTTGTAACATGGCTGCTACTTGGTTGCCAAGATTGTACACAATGGTCTAGATGAGATTTTAATCATGAATTGTGCACTTTTATTTGTATTTCCTATTCTTCTATTTTGTTTGGAAAATGTATACCAAATGATGGGTTCAGTCTTTTTTCTAAGTAGCTTCTTCAAGTTCAGTATTTCCAATTTTGTTTTAAAGTACTACTCTGCTGCTGCCTGCATTGAACATCACCTGTTATGTGTTTATCTAGATTCATTTTCCGTAATCTAAATCTTCTGGGTTTTTTTTATTTCCTTTGCAGCAATAGAACTATTCTGCATCCATTCGTTAACCAATTCTTAACATGTGCACTGTTTTGAATACCTAATGCCTCGAGTAACCACTGGTTACATAGGTCATCTCTTTATCAGCTTTCCAGCAAACTAAAATTGATGCTTTTTTTGCATACAATCCTACATACTGTAGATATAGGACCTATAAATGGATATTGATATGTACAGTAAGTTTCAGACTTACAGTAACAGATTGAAAATGAAGATAAGGCTTTTGTCTTTTAAATGAAAGAATTTTAGATTTTAGAATAAACATATTTTAATATAATACTTAAATGTGAACAATACTGAAAGGATAATACTTGCCTGTATTTTAAAATGATCACATTTAAAATTGTAATGTCTTTTTTGATGTATTGCAATTTAAATAGGTAAGCTGTTCAGATAAAAAGAAATGAACTCAGGAGCACGAAGCATAACAGAAATGGTGCCGTTTATAACATTCACTGTTGTGGTTAAACCTAGTATTAGAAATCTTAAACTAAACGAGTGTGCAAAGTTCAAAGAGCATCATCAAGCTTACAGCCATCATGAACAACACCTCTCATCCACTTCATGGGACTGTTACTGGGCAGCGGAGCACTTTTAGCAACAGACTGCTCCAGCTATGGTGTTCAAGGGAATGATTCCACAGGTCTTTCCTCCCGGCGGCTGTCAGGGTGTATAACACTGCCCTAGGCTAGGACTGTTAGCCCTTCATATGCTCGTCTATGGACAGTATGTTTGCTCTATTGTACTTTCTGGACAATCAGTCTGTATAAACCTATGCACATTTTCCACATATTTTATTGTTTTTACAGTGACTATGATCATCACATTTTGCACACACCTATGTATTTATTAATTATTTATTTATTTATTTATATTTATTTTGTTGTCTTTTGTTTTATAACTATTCTGATGTCTGTTTTTGCTTGTCTTGGGCTGGACTGCTCTAACACGTCAATTTCCCTATGGAATTAATAAAGTATTATCTATCTATCTTTATGTTAAGAAAAATATAGTACAGTTTTTAAAAAAGAGAACCAGGATAAATTACATTATTTATTATATTCTTATAGATGGGAATCACAGAACCTTAGCTCGTAAAACCTATAGTGTGTTACTTTACAGGCCATGCAAAATAGGTTTAATTAATTTTCACTAACTTATAATTACATAAGAATCACAAATCCCAATAAACAGAGACAACTCTTTATATTAGGTGCCCAGATATATTCTTTACTAATTAATTATATACTTCACTCTTAAGTATATACTTAATTCATGTATTAATTGTTCCTGGATTGCAGCTTTACTTCTCCTGCACCGTTCAAAACCACTTAACATTTTTAATAGGGATACAAATGTCAAGTGAAATGTAAACAGACAAAAATGTAATTAGGACTGGACTGAGGATTCATTATGGATATTACTGTTATTTTTATTTCCATAGAATTTAATCAAGTTATTAAAATGTATGCCTCTGTATAATTAGGTATACAGTATCTAATAAATTAATTATTGCTGAATAAATCAAGACAAACAGAGGTGGATATAGGTGGAAAACAAAAAAAACTAAAACTCAACCCAAGTAATTCTAGTTATCTTCCCACAGTACTGTATTTATTAGGGTCAAACTCAGTTCATGATTTGCTAAGGGGAATGTGTAAGTCAAGTGTTGCCTCAAAGTGGCAAAATACTACAGGAGATGAATGCATTTGAATATAAACTACCTTAGCTGTTTTATCCTTGCCAGTGGCCACATTGGATGGAGCATAAGTTTGCAATTTTTGTTTCTGTGATCACTTCTCACTATACCTGGGGACAAATTAATTATCATGATTTAAAAGGTCAATTTGTTAGGTTTAAACTCAATGTTACTATGACATCACAGCTGTTTACAGCAAAACCCCAGCTGAGATAATGCCCTGTTCACCTATAGAACCATCTTAATTGAAATTAATTCACTTATAGCAGATGTTGCTCAAATTATATAAAAAACCTGAATTCTCCCTCCTAATATACAGTAATCTTTTGGAAAGCATGAAATAGGTTTACACTCATTGAAATTTAAAATTGTTAACTGAATATGAAGATCAAATATCCATCTTCAGCTTAACGTAGAGCAGTATACTTTTTTATCTCTGCCACACAAATAAGCATTATGTAAATATTTATATTTCTCCACTGACATACAGAGCCTTTGGGATAAATAATATTAATAATAACAATAACAATAATGTGTTCAACCGTGTAATGTGAAATAAAGGCCCTGTTCTCTGCTGTAAAAGCTGCTCATATTTTTATCCTCAATTCAGTAATTGAGACATCTTAAAGTTATACACCGCAGAGCGTGATTTTGCTCAAAAAGCTCAAAATGGACATTCTAGGGACCCTGGACGCATCTGGTAAATTTTGCACACAAAGATTATATGATATATTCTATAGTTTACAGATTACTCCTTTGAATCTCGGCTGTGCCACTAGCAGACCTTGAGGTGGAGCACATTAGTAAAATATGTAAAAGGTTGGATTTGTCTAATACAATAAAGTTAGACTAGAAGGATAAGTGTACACAAGTGCACATGAAGTAATGGAGAAAATAAGAAAGTTAAGTTAAACATATATCACTATGTGTCAGGTGGATTTAAAAGCAGCAGGTCTCCTTTAGATTTGTCTATACAAGAATAGAAATGGATATACTTAAAGCATGTGATATTTTAACAGCTTCTCTCACAGAATATTAATTTTCAACCTGATATTTTATGAGGATCCAAGATAATACATATGGATTGAAAATAGGGTAATACAGTATGTAAAAAACAGGGTATATCAAACATATCATGGGAATCTTTATTAATATCTGACCGTACTGGGGTATACTGGTAAATGATGCAGATTATATGAAAAAAGAGGGGGATGCAGAAAAATGAAATAGCACAGGAAATACCACAAGACTTAAATTACTTATTTTTTATTGAATTTGTGGATGGAAGTACTGACATTATAAAAAAGTGTTTTTCAAATGTAAAAATGTTCTTTCTTTATTATAACCAAGATAAAATTACTTCACTTACAGTACATTCTGACAGGCTGAAAACTGCAAATCGAAGTGCAAAATGATGATCTCCTTTGTCCCCGAAATCTCAACTAAAGCTTTCCAGTCAATGATAGAAATGTTTCTACTGCCTGGTAATTGTAACCCTCATATAAATTGCAGTAAAATAAATAAAAACATTGAACATAAACAATCCTAAGATTTTACTTAGAGTTATTTAAAAGGAAAAAGAAGTGCGACAGTTTCAGAAGGGAATGTTCATGTGTGATGTCAAAGTGGCAACACTACCCTTACCTGGTCTTGTTTTCTGCTAGCCTCTGCAGCAGATAGACAGACCACTGGAGCAGGACAGACACCAGAGTCTGTCAATGCTGTACTTCATCAGGCCCAGTTGCCATCATCCCTACATTGGTGCATGCTTATGTGCTACAGACTGGACAGTGGACACATTTATTGTTTTCTCTGAAGATGCGTGCTAAGTTGTTGATATTGTTATAATAACTCCTTATAATAAAACAATATTATTATAATTCATTGGTTAAAGAGAACAATGGTGTAAGCCTTTCATTATGTTGTGAGGTACCATCTCTTGGCAACACTGAAAAAAGTCATTTGTCTTTCATAATGCTCTGTAGAATTATTACAGAGTTATAGTAATACAGTTCTAAAACCTAAAGCTTGCTGTTACTTGCTAATTAACATATTGTTTTCTATCATTATGATGCCAGTATGTACTGTACACTGCTAGGCTAGGCCAAGCTTTCCTGGAATAGAACAACATTTGGTCAATTGGGCTGCACTTAGATTTAATCTAAATCCTAGATTTAGATCTTGGTTGACAGAGGTCTACTATATTCAACAGCCAGTGCTCAACTATGCCAAGTACTGTTAGACAGCGTCTATGGGTCAATGTTGTGCAGCTGTCTTGGCTACAAATGGAAGATACATTTGTTAGTAATCCAAAATTTGGGGGTAATGACAGTGGTTTGCAACACAGAGCATAGTGTGTTACACTAGGAGCAAAGTGTTATTGCACTTCAATACTCCTAATGACAATATGGGTTTCAGTATTTGTTTTTGGGATTGAACATCAGTATGTCCCATCTTGACATACAGTATATACCTCTTCCAAAAGGCTCCTCAAATGCTATGGTAATACGTTTCTTGTGGACTTCAGTGTTTTATAAAACGTCTATAGTGGTGAGGATTGTGGGAATTTCAAGTGCCAGGACACTAGCTCCATCTCCTCAGGGAGAAAACTAAGCTCTTGTGATAAAAATATCCCTCTTTTCTTTCTTTACCTGCAGATTTTACAGGCATACATAAATGATAAATGATGTAATCCTGTTTTTGCATCATTATACTGTCGATGATCTGGTTTCCAAATAAATGTTTTAGTAGGAAATAAGGTTTAATAGCTGTCTTTCAATGTCACTGATTTGTCAGAAAGAACATTATACATATCCCAAAAAGACATAAATGTCTATTGAACAGATCTCATGCTAACGGGTAAAGCCGATGAGCTGTTAAAAATTACTTATTATGTTTTCAGATGCCATATCTGTTTTTGTCAAAAGAACAGGATTTCAATTTAATCGCAAAATATAACTATAATTTTACATCCATTTACAGTAATAATGTGATCTTAAAGCTGCTTTGTGATTCTCTGACTATTATTAAGAAAAGCACTTGGAATGAGGAATAATTGCTAATCTTATTCTTTATGATTTGGAGTTTCCTAATCCTCTGATGCTAAACTGTGAATCCGAAATCTGAGTATTTAGCATTTATAGAATAATCCTGCCTTTTTCTGTTCCAGCGCCTTTCAACTTTGAGTGCTGGTTTAGATTTCAGAAGTCAAACCACAATTTTAAGAAGATGTAAAGCACAATTGTTTCCTGATTTAATTATTTGATAACATTGTACAGGATATGCTTTTCCAATTAAATTCTAGTATCTAAGCCTGTGTTGTCAATCTAGGCCAAACTTTTTTTTGCCTTGCTTTCTTTACTATTCAAAACTTCATTAGATAAAAGTCTGTACTCTTTCTGACATATTAAAGAACATTTTGCAGTGTTGTACATAATGTAGTCTTTTTGACCTTTTCGTTCAACATATCATTAATCTTGGTAATTGGATGCTTTTTGTACATCTGCATTTTTAAGCTAAACTAAATTGTTTACAAATTAATGGCATTAATGGAAAAGACATGTGGCTTCTGTAATGGTTTTAAGATGAATTAAATGTACAAATAATTATTCCCCAAATTTTCCATTTGACCTACAGTACAATAAATTGTTTAGACAGTATTTGTTATTTGCATTTAGGTGATGTATTGGAAAATTAGAAGAGATTAATCCTCAGGTAGCTGGTGGGTATGGAGGACATTTCTTAATCTCATCACATCTTTTATTACAAGAGTTATCTTGTGAATTACAAACACATATCAAAGATCAAAAACTCACAATATAGTATATTACTAATAAAAACCAATACCTAATGACAGATAAATGTACACCTACATAATTAACATCTGATATTATGTTTTGGGCTCTGAAATTGATTCTTTTTCCAAAACTATTTTACATGAAATTATTATCTCAATTATGACTAATTACAAAATAAAATTGTGAGAAATGTTGTTAGTAGTTACATATATTCACTAGGGCTCTAAAGTATTACACTGATTACCATGCCCTTGACCTTGTGTGTGTGTTTTTATGGCAGTGAGCCTACAGATGGTGAAAGCTTTTCTATCATGGTCAAAAAGGCACAGCTGTGAAGTAGCTCATCTATCTGCACTTGCTGCTAGTATGATCAACTCAGTGGTTCAGTCATCCTGGCTTCAAAGCTATTCAGAACTTAGCACATCTGGCTTCTCCTTTACCTCGGCAAAGAATTAACAGATAAAAAGAACAAAGGAACTTTGGCATATATGTGGATCCTTCTAAATCCTATATAATCCCTTTGTTTCCCTTAAGAAAAAATTAACTAAATCAAGTCAAAAGTCCACATGGATGCATAAATGACAGCACCGAGTACGACTGCATAAAGAGCCACAGGCATCTAAATAATGTGCACAGAGGTTATTCATGGAATAAAAAGAGGCTATCACCATGTGTGTGTGTCTTAATTAAGAGTCATAGCATATGCTTGTAAAGGATGGTTTAATATGACTGCTCAATGATACAAAGAGAAAAAAACAGTCTGACTAAAGATGATGCTTAAGTCAATCCAGTATCAACCTAGGGCCAACCATTAATTATCTGTTAGCTCTGGGCCTCTGCTACATCTGGTGAGTGCAGTATTGATGATTTTCCCTGCAACTTTGATACTAGATGTTACAATGTTATTCATGTTTTCAGAATGACAGGTTCTTAACTAATTAGAAAAAATAAGACCATATATTATCGAAACAAAACCAGCATTATTTAACTGCGTGTAAGTCAGATGCACAATACCGTATAAATATGCTAAATAAGAACCGAACAAAAAAATCAGAAACAAAGAGGTTCGATTTCAACCAAACCTCCTTGTTACAATGTACCAAATGGTGTAAATCATCCAAAATTCAAAATCTGTATGTAATCTGAAGTATTAAAAGTGACATAAATGTGATTATAGTCAACCTACAGAATATTGTAAATTAAAGGAGAAATACAATGTTATTTTCATATTTCGGAGTTAGAATTAATCAGCATTGATGAGTGCATTTCAAATAACAATAAAAGTAAAATGCACACAGTAACTTGTAAAACTTCCACTTTACATCGTAAAATAGATAAAAAATTTCTAGGCTTGTATGGCACCATATTCTGCATTTCAGAGCAAGGCAACAACCTTCCAGTGAGGTGAAGCGGCCCTATTGCACTGTAAACAAGCTGGCTTGTAAATACAGTACATCTCTTTAAATCCAATAGAAATATCGCTCTAGAATTCGAGACAGTTTGGCCAACAAATACTGCTTACTTGTTAACTCCGCACGCAGATCGCAGTTGCACAACCTATATTTATTCACTCAAATATTGCATTACATTAATCGTTACAGTGACTAGTGAGCAGGAAGGGATCACTTCACATTGACGTAAGTGGGAACTCTTGCTCTTGGTGAGACCAGCTGTTTTGAACAACATGGTGACTTTCACAAAGTTCACGATTTTGTGCTTAATTCTGAATTTGTAATTTTTTTCTAGACCGTCAATGAATTTATATTTTGTTCCCAAGACTTAAAAGCTGATCTGAGAAATTGGGATTGCAGTTCTCCATATTGTAACAAAACTATAATTCTGACCTGATATTATTTGCAGAATGAAGCTTCTTCCATTTATAATAACTTCTAAATGTTAGCAGCTGGCTGATTATCCATTTCTAAAGTGTAATTGTACAACACCTAAACAAACGTGTGACTGGAAAATTGTTTTGACATTGGAAAAATGTTTTGAGCCCTGCAGTGTCACATCTTTGTGATTCTCTCCTCTGTCCCTGTTGAAATCCAATCTCAGCCACTTGTGGGGTCTGAGCATGCCTGAGTACTGTTGCAGTGGTAGATTTCAGAGTGAGGTAATGTCACTACTGTCATTCTTTCAGTGCACAGAGTCCTGGTACATTTACAATAATGTCTTTGTATAATGATAAGAAAAAACCTGAAGTGCTGTGTTTCTTCACAGAACTGCGTAAAAGATAAGCAATCACATACAGTACAGTAGGCTATATTATCCAGATGCCTTCCAAAGCATGGCCAACTAATGGAGGGACAGCAAGCTCTTGGAGGATGAAAAAAGATATTTAAAGGTAGCATCAGAGAACATGTTAAATGCCACATCACCCTTGCCAAACAGAAAGAAGTGGCCCAAGATTCAGCCAGTCAGAGGAGGATTGTGAGTGAAGGGTCGAACAACATGAGAGAGACCTCTGCTGTGCTGCAGAGCTACAAATGGCAACAACGCAAAGAGAAACTTGCAATGAAGGCTTGACTCACTTCCTCGGTCACTATAACTACACATAAATGCCCATATTACAGTATAATCTATGGATCACATACAGGTATCAGCCTCTACAGCTGTCTAAAGGTCCACAAGTGACATACAGCAAGGAGGACATCATACTTGACTTCAAGTGATCGTCGATGATGATAACTGCATAAGAGATAAGCAAGCACTTAGTGTACATTTAAAAGGCACATTGAATCTATCTGGAAGCTTTATTTATTATACTGTGATTTGTATCAGTGTGTGCTTATCTTAACATATATATTTCTATATTGTAAAATTCGACTCTGGCTCACCCCCAACCCCATACTTGACATAGCAGTTTTGAAAACGAATACATGAATGATGAGGAAGTTGTCTCATGAGTGTGATACTGTAACTAAGATTTGTCCATCCTGTACTGGGAAAGCTGTACAATTTTGGAAAGCAGAAATGTTGAGGTGTTAGGATGTGCTGTATATTCTTTTAAATAATGTTGTTTAGAGAAATTAACACTTTCTACATACAGTATATACCGTATACACACAAATATACTTTAAATTATAAACTGTTTACAAGTACTGTACATAAAATGTCACCTTCTATCAATATCCCCCAGAATATACTGTAAATAAACATTTTTCATCTGGACAATGGGACACCACCCAACAGCACTTCAAAGTGTACAAACGAACGGGAATTCCTCTTTTAACTGCTAATCTTATTATCTGCCAAAGAAACTGCAAGACTTTCTTCTAAGGAAGCTGTAAAACTGGCAGATCCACCAACCAAACAATCTTTGTGCTGAATGTGAAATGAAATACATGATCAGTGAAGAACAAGTACGGAGAAATAACACTATATACTCCAGATGTACTTTGGCAGAAAGATTAAGTCAAGCTTGAGAAAAGACACATTTTCAGGGTCATCAGAGAACTGTTCTATAAAAATATTTTCACATTCTTGTGGAAGCTTGACTTTATTGTAAATCAGATCAGATAAACACACAAAACATACCACGATTTGTTTTAACTTAAGCTCAATTCTCTGAAAAGGGAGTCTTGGTATGGGGGCTAGATTATCCATCTAGTTTATCCTTAACAGGGAAAAGCATAATACATAATATGTGTTTTTCTGTTTGAGCCCTCTTGTGGTTATGAAATATGGGGCATACCATTACTACTCTTACAAAATTACATAGGTAACTAAATTTTAATTTTAAAACAAATCTACATAAAACATTATATTTTAGATAAGATCACATTTTCAATGCTGTTGAATATTCTTATGTTGCTAACATGAGAATATAATATTTTTATTTTATTGAAAACTGGGAAAACGTGGTAAATTAATTCAAAGAAGATGTTGCAGTGCACATAACGGGAATGTGTGATGAAAATATGACATATCTGGTAATGAACTTGGAGAAATACTGTAAACTGTTCATAAATTAATAACTCATTTACAAATTACTTTGTATGGGTAGAAAAATAAAATACTAAGTCATAAAGTCAAAGTCCTATGAAAAAGCAGAGGATTTAAATCAATAAGATTATATAGTGTACAGTATGAGTAAGACTTCAGATACAGTATATAATCAGTTTTGATCACCACATTACAAAAATGAACATTGGTGCACTAGGAAGAGCTTAAAGAAAACAGACTAGAAAAATTCCTGGACTCAAAGGAATAACATACACAGATTAAAGGAACCGAATCCCTTTACTTTTAAACAAAGGCGATTGAAATGGGATTTGATTCAAGTATTCAAAATCCTGAAAGGTATTCACAACATTAACCCAAAGGACTACTTCACGCTCAACAATGAAACTAGGATCAAGGCTACTGTACAGTACATGTTACAATTATTGTAGGTTCATTTAGAGCCTAAAAATAGACGTTTGCACATATCACAGATTTTCTTAGGCCATATGAGAGAATTGAATATGGCACATCTGAAAAGGAGGAAACTCATTTTGCAACATTTAAATGAATTAAAACTAATTACATACATACAGTAGCAACAACTGCAACCATAGTACTGCAGTTACACAAGCAGTAAAGACATCTCGAACTCTGTGCTTCCACTAATAAAATCTGTATACACTCTCTGCATTGTAGTAGCTCAATAGATATCCCTGTGCTCCAGAATGCAGACAGTTACACATACATGGTCAGATCTTTTTCAGTTGGTTATATTGGTTTCATGGACATGTAGGTGGAATGCAGTTAGAAATGTGTCTGACAGCAAGAAAAAGATGTTATTCATGCAGGTAGCTATAATTGGTGGACATACTGTACAGTAAGTGATAGTGACATGTTTTTCACCTGATGAACTGCAGACAGACGGTATACTGTAATGTACATACAGTACAGTAAGTGAGGAAGGTTTTATTCACTTAGATCTGTGTCATGAATTCAGAATATTAATGCTCCTTAAATTAGTATTTTATTGGTCTATATTTAATTATTCTATTATGTTTTTTATGAATCCAAATATGAGGCCAGAGGCTTTGATGAGAAGGTGGTATATTGCCATAAGAAATGTCCTTTTTTCTACTATAAACCAATGAATCACAACCATAAAACTTGCCTTCACAGCCTTCTATCTTAATAGACATTGGACTCCAATTTATTGAAGATTCAGAGGTCAAGCTCTCTATACTTTTGAGAATCTTTGCATAATAGGATAAACTCTAACAATATGAAAGATAAGATCACTTTATTGGCCATATACAATTTCTTGCATTAGGAATTTGTCTTTTCGCATACCCCAGCTTGCTCTCCATGGGACACCCAGATGGGGAGAGAGAAGCCTGGGTTAGAGCTTCTGGGGTCCCCTGGAGCTGTTGGGGTTGAGGGCCTTGCTCAGGGGCCCAACGAAGTAGGATTCCTCTGCTGGCCGTGGGATTCCTTCCAGCCACAGGCACAGATCCTTAGCCACAGAGCCACCACTCCTCCGAATATAAATGACTGTTATGTCCCAGACGTCCAGAACAAGA
This sequence comes from Lepisosteus oculatus, assembly GCF_040954835.1. Classification (NCBI taxonomy): domain Eukaryota; kingdom Metazoa; phylum Chordata; class Actinopteri; order Semionotiformes; family Lepisosteidae; genus Lepisosteus; species Lepisosteus oculatus. Next base: position 6,916,722 of record NC_090697.1, read on the forward strand.
CAAAGACAGAGGCACTAATTACTTAACCTACCGCCTTGCTCAATCACAACACATCCTCTCCCTATTAAAGTATTTACACACAACTCACCTGTTCCACTCTGCTCAGTATTGCACTTTCTTTTGAGCTTCCTACCTGCTTTGGCGTTCACTTTCAGTCTACAGTACATGGCCCCTGACCTTTCACAAACGGTTGTCCAGATATGAAAGGAGAAAATATGTTGTTTGCTTAAATAGAATATTTTGAAACAAATAGGAGATTCTGATGTGAGCAAGAAAAGAACAAAATAACATCTTCCAGATATCTTCAAGCAACTTGTAGATACATCAATCCTATTTGATACATCTTATTGAGGAAAATAGTCTAGATTTTAATTTAAATTAATCAGGAGGTTACTGTATCTTGAAGACATCTCCTAAAAAGAGCTATCTTGACAACAAACAGAATGTTATATTGCAATATTGAAAAATGAACATAATAATGGTTACCAATGAAAGAAAGGCCATGTGACACATTTAGCCAGTTTGGTAGTTAGTAGCTAAATAATCCAAGGCTTCTAGTCCATTTCCTGAATGAAACCAAGGTAATTGATTCAGCAATATGACTGAGTACTGGAATATACTCCACATTCCCACAATCCAAAAGATAAAGTAGGGCCTTCTGCTCTGAGTTTTAAATGCACTTCCACCTAATTTCCATTTATTTCTACCAGTTCATTTCACTGCTGATTTGAAAAAAAGTCCATAAAAATGACTTTTTCAATACCTTTGAGGATTTTGTGTATTTGAATCAAGTCCCCTCATAATCTTCTCTGGTTAAGAATAAAAAAAATAACAAAGTTAAATTAATTTATCCTCTTAGCGTAGTAAATGCCTTTGAACCTTTGTTCTGATTCCAGAATAGCAGTATCTCTTTTGTGATATGGTAAAAAATAGACAAAATATTTTAAATGAGGTCTTCTAGTAACTTGTACAATTTTAGCATAACATCTCTTTATTTGAGGTGGGTAGCTGCGTCAGCATGCGTAGGCTGCAAAGGAACAAGTAATAGGTTTATTCCATGCTGAAAAAAAAGAAGCATTCCATGCTTCTTTTTTTCAGCATGGAATAAACCTATTACTTAACTCTTTATTTGAATGAGGACTCTACAATAGCAAATTTCCAGTCATTGGATATTACCTCCGTTTCAAGAGTTTGCTGGAAGAGTTTTGTTATCAATCATTTATTTCCTGTAGCTTTTAATGGCAAACTGTTGCAACAGGCACTATAGCAAATAAATGATTGATTATTTATGTGTGGTCAACATAGGAAGCACTACAAACAGTCAGGTTACAGGTGCTGTCTTGTGGGATTCTGTCTCATTCCCTTTATAAAACCAGGAAGACTTAGCCCTCGTTGACATATCCTAGCTAATCCTGCCAATGTTGAATGGGGCTTACTTCTTTCATGTTCATTTATCCACTTTGGAGTCATGGCCTATCATTGCTGGACTGTGTTTGGCTGTAGTAATGTGCAAACTGAGGAAAGTGAACACACGAGACAGTAAGCGACAGTATGCTGGCCTTGTCCAGCCTGTAATGTGCCAATGGTACAAAACATTTTTTTGTAAGCTGGATATATTGGTTACTTCTCTTTCTTTCTTTAATGCATTAAAGAGAACAGTGTTGGAAATCAGGATGGCATACGCCAAACAAGGGAAAACATCATCAATAGTCACAAGTCAAAGTTCACTGACAGGGATAGATGGACACTTTACAGGATAGTTGCTTAAGCTTAAAGAATTACTTCAGAATTGAATCTATACCTTCATGACCCAATCATAAATACTGTATATTGTGAGCTTCATAAAGCAGGACTGCCGTTTAGAACTAAAGCAATGCGTGACCTTGTGTAATGAGCACAAAATCCTGACTTCTGAGCAGTATAAAAAACTGATATGATCTGATGAGATGTCTTCTACTCCCTTTCCTACATCTGGATGGGTTTAGGCTTGGAGAAAGCCAAAGGAAGCCTTCAACCCAAACTACCTGTTCCCCAGCTGTTAAACATGGTGGTGGATCTGTTATAGTATATAGCGGCCATTCTGTGGGAGTCACTGGGTCCAATTATTATTCTGAACAGTAAAATTACAACTAAATAATACAAAGCCAGTTTAGTCGACCAAGTGCAGCCAGAGCTACAAACATTGTTTCCTCAAGATGTTTGCATATTCCAAGATAATAGCAGCCTCATACTGTACGTACATACCACTAAACTGATTCAAAAGTGATTTCATGGACATCATGATAAAGTCAAACACCTTCTATGGTCTCCCCAATTACCAGATCTAAACTTCATTGAACCTTTATGGGACGTTCTGGAACAGGGTGTGAAGTAGATTTCCATCTACTTCATCTCTCAAAGAACTGGAGGCCTTTCTTCTTGAAGAATGGTCCAATATCTCACTCATTATCACTTGTATAACAGTAATCTAAGAAAAACTGGAGCTGTTCTGCAGATGGGGGTGGCCAATTCCTCATTAGTTAATGAAAATTCATATATTGCTTGGTGTTTGCGTTATTTTGTCATACCCCTGTATATACTGTATCACCAGTCACAATATAAGATAAAAGTGTTTTTTGACCAATATGGGTTTTATAGCACAGATACATTTATGATATTTTCAGGTCTTTGTTTGAAAACATTTTAAGCAAAACAAGTAAATAAATGGCATTCTTTTATTTTTATATTGATCATTGTATTGATTTATGCTAAACTATCACAGAATGCACATTTTAACATCAAATATAATGCTGCCTCTGTGTGTGTTCTGTGATCATTCTTGGGCTTATAACACATGGTACTGTAGGAATGGTAAGTGCAGTGTACTATATAGGCAAAGATCTAAAGAATGTTAATTGTGATTCTGATAGCTTCATCACAGCACTTATTATGATGGATATAATTAGAACATGTGGATTGTGATATGAACTTGCAAAATGAGGTATAAGGGCCAAATGGATTTCTCTTATTTGCAGCCTTTCTTACATTCTTAATTGCGTGATTGCTATAGGTTAATATGTTACTGCTGGGTGTGTTGCTTTGAGATTGCGGAATAAGATGGATAGTCGACAGAACTATTCTTTACCTGGCTCTTTGAAATTAGAATTGAAAGCTTAATGTCTTCTTCGTTAAAAAGCCTTAAAATGTGGTGATGACGCATTGCAAGTGAGATTAGGGAATACAGGAGCACTACCTCGAAGCATAACCTCCCCCACAGCCATGCAAAATCTACCATTTCTGCACTTCAAACCTGGACCAATTTGTCTCAGATTATAGTGCAACTTGTCAAGAAGCAATGTCGAAAAACTTAAAGAGCCAGCAAATCCCTAAATAGAATGGTGCCTTTATAGGTGAATGCTGACAGAGGAAAAGAAAGCTTAGTTCAGTAAAAAAGGGGTATACTTTTACCATGTGCAAAAGGCATGAAAGAATTAGAAATGGTCAATAAGTAGCTCTCTGGGTTGATGAGCAGATAATTGGAGTCTGAGAGGACATTCATTTATCAGAACCCATCAAGTCCCATACAGAGAGGAAGTTGAGTTCTATCCCTGTGCTGGATCTCACACTTGGCTGAGTGTGTGGTTAGACACAGTCCATGGATCACAAAATTGGATGCAGTCAGCATTGAATACAAGGCAGCTGAGGAAACAGTAAAATTATATACCTTGCTGTTGGACATAAGTGAAAATCAGTGACTGAATTCTTAGGGTTTGAGCACTTGGAAAACATATCTCACTATCATGATAACTTTGCCTTTTTTGCCAATCTTGTTACATCTTAATACAACATTATTACAGCCTTTGGGACAGTCATACTAAGAGTGCTTTTTATTGTGATGGAGGAATATTATATACTGAGAGGCATTAAAATGCAATAAATGATATTGATTCAATGATAATTTATGTTTTAATGCATCTCGATATATTTGAAGTGGTGAAAACCATTTCAGTAGTAATTTTGCACCTTGCAAAAATTATTAGCTTATTAATAGCATTTTATAAACAAACATGAAGCTTTATAAAAACACATAAAAGTCTGAAGTATTTCAAAATTGCCAAAGGGTCATGGTTAGAGCGTTATTTAAATATAAGCCTAGCAGAATAAATTAGCTTTCTAATAATGTTATTGTCCAATTATGAATAAGAATTACAATTGAAGTTATTTAAAGTTGCTTTCAATAAAAGTATAAAACAATAAATAATGGCAAAAATTGCTCAGACATTTTCAGCAGACTTGAAGGCTGAACATCAAAGGTGTTATGCAGTATCAAATACATGCTTATTCAATTTAGTTGATTATACCAGTTCATACTAGAATAAACTACTATAATAATTTCAAGTATTAATCAGCAAAAAAGTACAGTATATGTACAGAGAAGATATCTAAATTAGATTATCAAAAGGCTTTTTTTCTTGTGAGTAGTGATTGGTATTGAAATAAATATGTAACTGCAAACAAAGAGACAAAAAAAACCATAGTGAATAGCTTCCTTTGCTATAGTCTTAAGTATTAACTTAGGATAGTAAGGGGATTATCCAGAATAATCTAAATGTATACTTCTTTGATTGCGTATAATTAAAATGTGTTATCTTTGCTGCTATGTGTTCTGTAGAAATAAGGAAAATGTATGCAAAGTTTAAGGCATTGGAAAACTTTTTAAAAAATTACCCAAATCTAAACTTGATCTACAACAGCCTTAAATATTTCCTCAAATTTTATGAAGCAAAAAATCAAAGAGCACCTTATAAAAAGAGTTCAATTCTAGTAAACTCTAGTAGAATGTATAGAATCTACTAAACATTTCCAATAGACATTTTAGATATATTCTCCTAATTAGAAATGTTTGACTCCCATAGGGAATCTGAAAGGAAAACAATATGTAGAAACAATCAGAACAGTCTGATGGAATCATTTATATTTACTTGACTGCTAAGCGTGGGGCAATATACTGCAGCAGGAAATGATTGTATCTTTTCTGTATCCAAAAAATGTGAGAGGCACACATACAAGTAGGAATTATATTTTCATCTCTCTTGCAAATATGCTGAGATAAAGAATTTTATGGTTTAATTTATTGGCCATGGGGTGAGTCCTGGCCTAGTGAACCTTCCGTATGGAGTTTCCATACTCTCTGTAGAACTGCTTGGGTTTATATCATGCACTAATTTCTCAAACAGTCCAAAAACTATCTACGTAGGTTAGTTAGTCATGTTTTTGCCCTGTATTTGACTGTGGTCCTGTCCAGAGTGCATCCTGCCTTGTTCTCATTGGCTGCCAGGTTAGCCCTGCTTTGGGCAAAATGGGTATTTAACATGGATGGTAATTATGTACTGTATACAACCCCTTGGGTATGCTTAATATTTTTCTTAACTTGTAGTTAAAACTATTGTGAGTTTACATTAATGTGTATAGCTTCAGAAATACATTTACCTCGTACACATACTGAACACAGAAAGTGACACCTTTACAGTGTCTAGTGCCCCTAGGATACTTGTATTTAAAATATTTAAGTGCAGTCTGCTTTTCAGATGTCTTTCTCCAGTCTGTAAATTATGAATATGATTATAAACCTTAACTCAAAATACTTTCACTGGAATTTTAAAATATAGAAAGTTGTATAAAAATAAAACGAATTTCTGCCCACTCTCCTGACAAAATTATGCATCTCCTCATCACAGTGCTCAGAGGATTTGGGACTCGTGGGCTCAAACTTCATAACTTCATTTAAACATGTTAAAGATACATAATATATGTACTGAAAATTAAAAGAAAGGTGTAGTGCTCTGTACACAATTTAACATTTTTTTCTTTTTCAATCTTATATTTTCCACACTATTTTAAGCTTCCTCTAAAACACACATATAATATATGCATATACTGTATGGCAGGTATTATTCTGTAGACCTGGATTGCTCACTTTCTAGGATGACTGAGGTACCTTACTTACAGTACCTGTCGAATACATTGAGAGATGTAAAAGATGAAATAGTTTTATTTTCTGCCTTGGGACTGCATGATTGCTATATTTTTTAGAGCTTTTACCTATCTCATTCCCACAATATAGAGACTGCAGCAGTAGAGAGTGAGATTAACAAACCAGTGTCAGGTGCTAATGGTTATGGGTTATGCAGTGGCAATACCAATGCCTTTTTTTTACCATGGAGATTTCCAAATGGATTTATGGACCATGTTATAGATCTTGTTCCTGAAGTGTTTTCGCATTATTAAATGTGAATTTTAATATCCCTATCTCTTTTTGCAGAATTGTAGCCAAATGTAAGTAGAAGACAGATAAAAATGGCATTGGTGCTTTTGGGAAAAGCAAAGGTCAGGTTTTTAAACATAAACATAGTCGAATCATCATCCTGCAACACACAAGCTGTGTAATTTTCAGTAAAAAAACCTAATTTGTTAAAGGGTGCTACAATGCCACCTAATGAAAGTGAACAAGCATCTGGTCAACTAAGAGAGAGGGAAAACTGAGTATTTTAAACTACAGTCCGCAAAGTAGCAAGAAAACCTACATGGTTCCAAGCTGCCAATGATCTGAGACAGTTACAAAGGACACAAGCCTTTCAATCTTGCAGTTGGTAAATTATTGTGGGGGAAGGGTGAGGCCCCAAAAACTGTGGGGTGAATCGCGATTCAAAACATTCTCAGAGCTTCTCTTGGCAGCCTGGACTAACTCATAATACTGCACACACTATGTTCAGTTCTCAGTCTCCCTTGAACTCCTGGCTTAAACCTCTCCATACTTCTCTCAACGCATTTTCACAGGAACAAGAAAAACCACTTGGGCTACCACAGACTTACAACATTTTGCAATATATCACAAATTAGCTACCTACATATTTCTTATGATTTTTTTCAGTTCAGAAGCTATATTATACTTAACAGTTCACTCATGGTAGAATAAACTGGAAAACATTTTTTTAAAGACTGACTTGTTCATTTTTCTCGTTCATTTAAGATAATGAAATTCATGTGTATATGTCTTGTAATCACTCACCATTCTTTTAAGGTTACGTTAGATTCGCCTGACAGTTTTTTGGGAAACAACACGCTGTTCATTTTAAGGATATTTTTAAGCATAATTTAAGAAATCTCAAAATTGTTTCAGTGAAACAGATTCTCAGGTTCAAGCTTGGGCTAGGCAGGTATCGAAGCCGGAGAGCAGCGATGAAAAGGAAAGCTCAGCTCCCGTCATGGATTAGACAAATTCAAGCTGCCAATAAACCTGCTCGTCAGTGTTTTGAGACATGATGGAACATGAATCTGTGGCAAACAACCTATAACCTTCTATGGCAAGCACGCCACAGTCAGCACCCAGAATCAAACCTTTGACTGCAGTGTTATGAAGCAGCATAACATAATATTGATTTTCAGAATGGTTTAGTTATTTTGAAAATATCTATTTAGTAATGTATATTGAATTTCCAATAGAGATACATTTCAGAACATTGTTAGAGTTCTCACAAAATGACACTGCTCCTTTAAGATACACGACACACAATATAAGACATCTCAATTTCATTTTAAGACAATTAAAATTCCTGAAAAATCAAATAGAGATGAATGAAACATCTCAAAATATTTAAGTGCTTGATAATTTTGGTGATATCTGAAAAAACTGGAGACGATTAAAATGTTTAAGTGTTTTAAAATGTGACTTTACATCTACATGATAATTTAGCTCATTATAAATGTCACTGACTGTGGGGAAAACACTTATGAAAACGTGCTGTGATGTAATTATCTATGCCTTAGCCACCTTAACCTTTTTATATATCTATATAATGATAGTTTTTTTTCATTTTGTGTTATGGAATGACAGAATAATTTTAAAGAACATTGGAGCTCCTTAGAGCTTTCTGAAATTTCTTCTTTGCTACATTAATGTACTCTAATTGCTCTTAGAAACTAATAAGTCACATTCCTCTTTTTATCTGTCTTTAGATACATAAAATCTTAAGCTGCTCATAGGTCCTAAACAGAGCCACTACAGGGCTATCAATTCACAGCTTGCAGTAACATTTTATTACCACTTCACACTAGGATACATGGATTGCTAAAGGAATATCACTCATTCATACTACTCAGAAACCACTTTTGCCTAATGAAATGTAAACCCATTTGGAAAGATTCACATTTGACACATTTGGTCTCTAGTCATCATTCTACAAAAATAAAATTGATTATTGTCTTATTTCTGTGTTAGGTGGAGAACACAACCATAAAAGGCAAAGTTGTACTGTGTGGGGGAAATAAAGTAAATTAACTTTCTCAAATTACTTACATTAAAGATTATTTTCTAATTACAACACTTAATTTGCCTAGCATTGTTGAAAAACATCACCCATTGCACTCCCAATTTGTCGTTTATGGAAAACCAATAAATCATATCATTGTCTAACACTTAAATTTACACTTAACGTAAAATGTATGCTGCTTCATAATCCTAAATCTTGAATTCAATAAAACAGAGAGTGGCACTTTCACAACACATTTCTATATTGACCTTTCAGTGCTCACAGAGACAGAAGTTGAATTTCAATGAACAGGCTAAGAGTACTTTGAAAAAAAGCATTAATGAAAGTTTAACAAAAAATAAAAATGGCTTCTTTTTATCTTGATTGGAGACTAAATTCCTATCATTCACAGAGCAGTATTTAGCAACCTGGGTCCTTCACTAACGTGGCTGTTATTTTCTAAGCTACAGCTCTCCATGAAACAGCTCCTTAGCATGGACAGCTACCACATACTGTAATTAAGACTGTTAAATCGACAGTAACAGCTGAAGCATAGAATCTTCAGCTCCTCTATGGTGTGGTTTACATAATATTCTATGCCTCACATAATATTCTATTTTATTAATTTTCCAAATTATATATCATCACTTCATTTCCAATACCATTTCAAATTAAACATAATAAATAAGTTCTTTTGTAGAACAGTGTAATATAATGCAGGAAATGTAATTCATTAGTGAAGCATTCTGATAATGTTTTATAAAACAGTACACCAATTCAAGTATATGTTATAATGTATTAATATTGCCATGGACAAAATTCAGTGTCACAAATTAAAGTAGTACAAATCATTAATGATGACAGCATTAAAATAATTTCCTATGGAAATGCTCATATCTCAATTCCAATATTCTTCTCATATTCCATTCCCTTACATTTAGAGGAAGGAAATACTACAGTTAACTCAAAAATTGATTATTCTCAACAATTATCAATCCATAAATATAACATATTTTTTGTAAATGTTCATTTTTTGTAGGAATTAATCCTAACACAGGTGTAAATGGGTCTAGATGTTAAGCATTATGTATATAAAAAAATGACATTAAAGTAGACCTTTAGCTCAGTGATTTCTTCCTCTTCTGCCTGCCTACAGAGTTCATGAATGAGATGACTTAATGGAACTGTTGTCATCATGTAAAAGCTTTTAAGATCCCTGATCATCATAATAATGAGGCTTCCACCAGTTTATGACTATAGCATCTAACGTCTTATTTTAAACACTAGTTTCTCCCATTGGTTTGCATATATGCTAGCAAATGTTTATTCGGAGAAATGCAAATAAGATATTTAGCATGTATCAAAAGATTGTAACAGCAGCCTGTCCAATGCTGATTTTAAGGCTAATTAATAAAATTGTAAATTAGCAATGAACTAATGATTTGCATTTTTATATGGGCACAAGATGCAAATACATTTTATGCATTTTGAGACTATAATTGGTTTTACTTTACAACCTTCCAGTTTGGAATTGACATTTGTTAGTCAACTTGGCCTATGGCTACAACACCTGGACAGCACAGGAAGAATGAGGGCTTATGCACACACTCCTCCATCATGCCTCCATAGTGAGACAATCGTCATTCGACACACGGAGAATGTCAAAGTGCCTTACAGATGGAGAAATGTGTGCTCAGAACTGTAAGATTGCATGATTGCAGCAGATCCCAATGGTCTTTTTTGCACAGCAACCTAAGGATATTCTGGCTGACCTAGGTCCCCAGCAGAATTGTGATTTACAGCTTGGGGAATAGTGGTCAAAGCTGGCTAATGACATACTGTAGACCATGTCCCAGCCTGCGATATCTGGATTATAGGTTAATGCTCAACCTGCATTCCAACCAAGTACCATCGCTGGTTGTGTCCCTCAGACGTGTTAAACATGTTTTACTCACAAACACTAAGGTGCATAATTCTATCTTCCCATTGTCTAAACATTGATCTTGAAAATGTAATGACAATATATTGTCATCTGATTCTCTTCGTATTACTAAGTATACTGGTAATCATAATTGTACCGATCCATCAGTCACTTAACTGTCCTAAACGTCGGCGCATTCCCACAACCTCAGTTAATCAGACACCAGCCCGATCCAATTCTCGGGAACGACAGCGTACTAAATAATCATCCAATCACGCCTCTCGTCTTTCACCGCACCTGTTATTTGAACCTTCTTCAAACCACACTTCATCGCTTGGAATTATACAGCCTGCTGTTCTCCTAGCTCATCCACTGTTTCAAAACGTTTCTAAGGAAATCTTCTTGCCTCAGTCTTTTGGATACCGACACTCACCTTGCCTAGCCCTTTTAGATTGGCAAAAACTTTCTCTGCCTTCCTGGAAACAGACTCTCAGCCTGCCTCTTCGACACCAACCATGCCTAGCCCAGTTGTTTTTGTTCGTGACCTGCATAGGGTTCTTCGGTTCGCATCATGACAATAATCTTTCAATCTCTTCATTTTTTCATCTTATAGTTTATTTATTTAAAAAGGTTACATAAAACTTATAAATATGTCAGCTTGGTGGATATGTAATCAATGTGGCAGATAATACTGTAACTGTTCTGTAATGTAAGGCATGACTTATGCAGCTTTCACTGTCACTTTTCAGGATGAAAAACTCAATTAATTTACATAAACAAAAGAGCAGTCAGTTCTAACACAGTGCTTATACTGTAAACAAGATACAATGCTGAAACAGTAACTGCTGCATGGTGATTCTACCTTCATTTATCGTTTAATTTAATCACTTCAACTCATGATAATAAATTAAAGCCAATAAAAGAAATTTCAGTTTGTGTGTAAAATATGAGGATATGTTCTTAGCTGGCATCAATTAAAGAAAGAAGGAAGGATTGATTTTTAGCTTAATGTTTTCACATACCATTTATCTCACTTTCTCAAAGGTAAAAACTCATGCAAACCTAGTAAAAGCATTCTGTACCACATAAGACTGATACTGTATATAAAAATATATAATGCATTAGAGATTCCCTGTTTAAATGTATGGAAGGAGAAGGTAGTCTGTCACTCTTAAAAATGTTAAAGTAAATCATCAAAAGGCTGATGACAGTAAAATTCTAGGAAACTATTGTAAAAATTATGTCTCTTAAAAGGTTGGGTTTGATTATTAACAAATTTTATTTTTTCTCGATCATGAAACCACATTTAATATGAACACAACAAAATGCAAATAGAGAGTACAGATCTGTATTTACTCTCAGCCTCTCTCCAACTGTCCCTTGCACACGATCCAAACTGTTTTACTGTTTAAATCTAAAGTACTCCACTCTTCAAGCACGAAACAAAAGAACACCCTGCAAAGAAATCCCAGTCCTACAATTTTATGATGATTTGCATAATGCAGAATGAGCTCGAGGTCTAGTTCATGCAGAGCTGTGCCACTCATGCCCATCACCCACCCTGCATAGAGCCCGAGCCCCATCCTTCAACCTGCTGGTGGTGATCACACACGACAGATCCACTAGGCCATTTCAGGCAGAACCCAGCTGGGTTACATGGATGTCCCAGCCACCAGGTGCTCACCAGCAAACACCACTGTGACGACCCCAGGTATCTGGTGAGGGACTTCCTTACTTGCCTCCATCCTGGCTCTAGGTGTGGATCCTGGTGACCCTGATCTGGGCAGGGTTCTCTGAGTCTTAAACTGAACCATCACGGGAATCTAGTTTCTTGTCTGGCAGTTTGCCAAGGGTAAAAGTACCAGGAGAGCAAAGCAACTGACAGTATCGCCTTAAGGCTCCCTTGGGCACTTATCTCAGGAGGAGTGGGCAGCTGGGCTTCTCTCCATGACAGGGTAAGGAGCTCGGCAATCTGGGAGGACCCTGAAGAAGAGTCGCTGCTCCTCTGGATCGGGAGGAGTCAGTTGAGGTTGTTGGTGCATCCGATGAAGATGCCCCCCCGCTGAAGGTGTACCAAGCAGTGGGAAGAGACCCCAGGGCAGACCCAGGACATGCTGGAGGGATCACATCTCTCAGACGGTCTGGAAGCCCCTGGGAATCCCGCAGGATGAGCTGGAGACTATTGCTGGGAAAAGGGAAGTCTAGTCTGCACTTCTAAGCCTGTTGACACCACAACCTTCACTGAGGTTAGAAAATGACACGAGATGGAAATGAACTCAATAAATATTTCATATTTTCTTAATAAGGTGTATACATGTTTACAAAACTTTATTCCATATAATGCCTGAATTTTGATTTGTTGTTATACACGTATAATCTGATGGCATATGATAATGACTTCATCTTAATTAAAAAACTTTTGATTCTTATAAGATTAATACATCTTACAAGGAAGTGAATTCATTTAATGCCTTTATTTCTCTTCTCAGGAATTACTTACAAATCCAATAACTGCTTGACATACAAATTTATTTTGAATTAAAATTTAATGAAATAGATAGGAATTACATTGCATAGCACTTTTTACCTCCTCGGGTTCTACACTCTACTAGCCTGCTTTTAAAAAAAACTCCTGAAACAAAATACTGAAACTAGTATTTTACATTGTTTTACCAACATGTCCCTCTGAATTAACTCAATTCAGATCAGTGTAAGAACTTTGAAATATCTAGCACCTGGGGTTGTTGTTTTTTTTATAAGGGCCTTTAGCTAATAAAATACAATCGATGGGTTTAATTGCAATGGGGTCTGATTTTTCTGCCGGCACTTTGATTCAGTCCTTATATTAAAATACGGTCCTGTAATCACTTTCAAGGGTGCTTCTATCACATAGCACTTTTTGGTCCAAAATGTTCAAAAGTGTTTACTTTAGGTTAGACTACTCAGCATGGTCATATACAGTACATGACATGAAGTAGGAAATACTGTACATCCTTAAAGTAATAATGCACCACATTTACAAATACTGTGGGGGTCATTTCATACAGCTGTCACATTTGAATGCAGGAATAAAGCTATTACTGCTATCAAGGTGCAGATTCAATGAAAATGTTTAGCAATCTACTAATCGCAATTTACAAACCTGCTGCTTGCTGTAAGTTTCCGTTAGCTAGAAACTAGCAGTTGACTGCAAACATAAATCATCTAGGGAGAATTTGTATTTTCTGACAGTTCTGTAGGTTCATTTTTTTAAATCTGCCTTTTATTTAAAACAAAGCACTTAAATATTTTGATATTATAAAGAATATAGAATAAAAATAGGATAAAATGCTGCTAGTAAAATATTAAAAATTAAACATTAGCATTTTATTCAGATACTTCTAAAGCAGTTAAATAATTCTTAACTGTTTTACGTAGTCTATGCCAATGTTAAACTAAACTGTGTGTCAAGGGTATAGAGGATTAACGGTAATTTGCATAATAAATATTAAACAAAAATAAGAAGTAAATAAACCTTGAAGCAAGTCCTTGTCCACTTTTATCAATTTGTAGTGATGTACACAGTTTATTAATCAATATTTGTAGGGCATAATTGCCATTGTTTTTAGTTTTACAAGGTAATGAAGATTAATAAGTGACCTGTAACAAACAGAGTACATGTAGAAGGGTAATGAGTTCTTTTTCATAGATTAATTTATCAGTGATTTGTCAAGCTATCTGAGAGACTGTAAATTAACTTTAAACTTTTTTTAATTGTGTTTTGTGTTTATCTTGATTCTTTTGCTTCACTTAAAACCCCAGCAGTTCAATCTTGTTTTTCAGACCTCTCATGCAGGAAAGTGCAAGGTTGAATTTAAAATCCAAGTCACACTACTTTCGCTACAATGGATTCTTGCTATCTTAAGGTCTCATGCCATTGCATAAAAAATGACCACGCTTTGAACACATGAAGGTGGTTCAAAAACTGATGAGCCTAATATAGAAGGAAATGAACATTTCTTTTGCTGCTACTGATAGTCCACACTGAATGTATTCAAACAATCACAACATGCTATCCCAGGTAACTTTGTTCCAAATTGCCTAATATTTGATGAAGAGAAATCCTCTCAAAGCCATCACCAAGTACTGATTTCAGAATTTGCAATTGGTTGCAATTGGTAGGCAGGTCAAAGTCTCATCTAGACCCTTTGCCTTTTGTAGAAAACGCCACAATGAATAAATGGGAAAAATAATGTGTCGTAATCAGAGTTTTGACAAATTGTCCGGTGAAGACTGCACTGTTACAACTACATCCACAAAAATGATGATCTCTTGTGATTTCATCTTTCCAAAAACAAAGGTTTCTGCTCTCCAACGCAAATGCGTCTTATACAGTTCTCCACCAAAGAAGAAAGCTTTTTGGTTAGTCTGTTATTCTGTTTTGTAATAACTGCATAAACGTATTTTAGATTTGGCCAAATGAAACAATTTTACCTGAAATCTGACCTCCTAGAATCAGGCATCTTGAGATTACTATCTGGATTTCTAGTTCTTACTAGAAGCCCTTTACAAGGGTGGAATTACTTAAACTAGGTGGAAAGCAGACAATTACAAGGGGCTTGAAAAGCAAATAGATTTAAACTCACATTTTGAAAAGTAATTTGCAAATCCCCTTTTTACAAACTTAAGCAAGTATCATAGACATTCTGGTAATGGTGCAATATATACTGCATATCAAATAAATATCAATGCTGTATTGTATTTTTGAGTAAGACAATAATGTGATTTTTTTTACCAATTTAGCTCTTTTATGGCATTGGCATGACTTTTGAGCAATTCCTAGGATTTTATCTTTTTTAAAAAAAACAGCATTTTGTAATGGTGAAAACATTGGATAAAGGGAACAATTCATGGACTTTTTGTATTCTTTTTTAGTAAACTTGTAAATTGTTTTACTTTTTTTTTTCAGGAAACAGCTACAGATTTAAATGATGAAGGCATTAAAAGTGATATACTGTATCTAACAAAGTGTCAGTATACTGTGCCCAAAACTTTTTTATCTTCTTCAATTGCACTTTTTTAATTCAGTACATAGTCCATACATAGAATGCACGCAGTGGACTATATGTGTTATTATAATTTTCATTATAACAAGTAACTAGATTAAATAGTATATACTTATTTTCCCTAACAACTTATTGTTGTACAGTTGTTTCACAACTGTTATACATCATTGTCACACTCTTTTGTCTTTTGTTTTTATTTGTTTTCATATGAATCCTTTTTTTTTGTATAATGTTATGATGCATTTTGATATATACTCTAAAACTCCAAAGTACACAAAAACTTGTCAAAATCCCCACGTGACTTAATCTGATCCGGTAGTTTTCCAAACATTTATATTTTTAAAAGAATTTTAAATTATCTAGAAAAGTAATCATGAGCCAATCGTTTTCTTGCTCTTGATCTTGCACAAATCAGTCATATATCATTTTTAATAGGGTTTAATTTTAATTAGTTTAAATTTAACTTATTAAAGTTCAATATTTTTATTAAAGGATTTATTTCATATTTAAATTCAGTGAAATAAAAAAGAATAACAGTAACATCCATTTCAGGATAAACAAGTGAAGACGTCTTGTATAAATTGCACTTGAAAAGCAGGTGAAACAAAAAAAAACTTACTATTACTATTGCATATTGTTTTTACACCTCATAAAATTTGCAGCTCATAAAATAGAATCAATGGATCTAACTACAACGGATTCATATTGGGGTGCCTGCAATATAATTCACTCCTTGTAATCATGTTCTAAAGCACTACTTTATACAGTATGTCATCATCTGAACAAAAATGTTTGAAACAGCATACTTCTAGTGCAGACACAACCAATCTAATCATATGGCCACTTAATAAATGAAGAGATTTTTAAAGATATAGATGGACTTGTGATGTCTTGTGGAGCATCCCACAACAGGAGTACAAGTTCTAGCTGGGCCTCGAGCACAGTCACACCCCACACGCAAGATTTAAAGTGAAAATCTTGTCCTGTAGTAAAAATAAGCATAGCTAATAGAGCTCTTCCACAGAACTATAGGTAAAATAGATTCGGTCTGTGCTGGTTGTAGCTGGGCGATCTGACAGGGCATCTCCTAGGATTCAGCTTGTCAACACTGTCTCCTTCTCTACTCTGAGCTTAATGTATCCTGTCTGAGGCAGGATGAGCAGCTGATCCTGCTCCAGTGATTGCAGGGGTCCTGTCAACCCGCCCGTGTTCTGCACTCCACCATCTTGGGCAGGGGAAAGCTTTGGAAAAATGCATAAGTCTAAGGGAAAGGCACCAGCCCTTGAGTATTTGGCCCCATGCAGTGTCATGGACTGTAATAAAGAGCTCCGTGCTCTCTATATATAGTTTATCGGCATTTGTGTAGATCTTTTTGATTCTAAAGGATCCCAAAGTGTTTTTAATATAAACGGCGGCCCTCATGTGCTAGTAGACCCACAGCATATCGGGTAGAGAAGAAACAATTTAATTCAACATTTGAATCAAGGAGAAACCTTAGGTAGACCGATTGTGCAAGCCCAGCAATTTAGCCAGGACATCAGGGTTAAAATCCCTGCTCTTAAGAACTGTATAATGGGATTTTTAATGACCAGGTAATTAGGACTTCAATTTAACGCTTCATGAATAGGAAAGCACTGTGTCTCTGGTCACCATGCTGGGGCATTGGGTTAAAAAGTCCCGAGGGAAAAGTGTCACCTGTTAGTTCACCAAGGTCACCTGCAGCAGTCCCCTGACTTTTTCTTGGTGGCCTTCCATCCTAGCACTGAACAGGCCCAGCCTTTTTTTAGCTTATGAAATCTGACTATACGTTTTCCTAAAGTAGTCAGGACTTCTGTTTTACATCTCATCAGATGTTAAGTGAGAGAGTACATCAAACAGCACAGTATTTTCTGTCACCGTACTAGTGCTTTTGATTAGCAAATTCTGGTCGAGGGGAAATAGTGCCTCTTATGGATTCTACAATATGACTTCAACAGAAGCTGGATTCCCCATCTTACACCCCATTACTGACTAGGTCCAGCCTTACTTCGTTTCTGAGTTCTTACAGGCTCGTGCTAGAAGGTGGAAAGTATTCTTTCCTTAATGTTTGCTCAACCACTGAAGGGATGGTCATTTCCCATGACACATCTGGCCCTTTCAGGAAGAGCAGGTGTCACGGACTCGCCATGGTCCATCTCTTGCCGGCCTCTGTAGATGGAGAACCAGTGCAGCCCTCTTTGTGCCTGTGGGATGGAGCAAATAATGCCGCACATCCTAGAGACTAATTCCCTCTATAGTCCCAGTGGGGGACTATTCACCCTCAACACAGCTGGACCAAAAGGTATCACTTGGCTTAGGTACTTCACATTCACTATATAAATAGCCCCTGAAATGGAAGGTGCATGTTTACATTAATAAATCTTTTAAAATTGCCCTCCAAAATACACATTAGGGCATAAGAAACAAATCATATTAAAACATTTGAGAATCATGACAAATAAGTAAAAGTATTTAATATTATATAGATGTATATGTATATTATACATAAAAAATGCACTCTTATTGTTTTGCTATTGACTTTATGGGTTCTGGGCACCACGGGAGCTTTTAATAAAGGTTTATTCATCACTATTAGGTGAAACATACTCTTCCGAGTCATTATGTACCATACATCACCATATTTCATTGTTCACATACATTTAAGTGTTTTTTGTAAGTTTAAAACTAGTCAATTATAGCGGGTGGTCAGCAACAGAACGAACTGAAAGGGTAATGCTTTGCTCACATTTTTTAGAACCTACAGCTTCATGCGTTAGCATGTTAAGACAACGGATATGACACTATATTATGAATCATACTGTAAATCCATGCGTGTGCAAAACACTTAAGAGGTCTTTATTTAAAAAAAAAAACTTTTCCATGCTTCAAAATGTCTTCCTTTTTACTTTACTTTGATTAATTCCGCGATCAAAGAAAGAAGACAACATTTCGCTGGTGTCACGGCTGCCGAACCGCTAATTTCTCTTCCTTTCCATCGTGACATTTACAACTGCATATTGCTTCGCAGCCACCCCTCTGACGCCGCAAATTGAAACCACACAACACACACGTACTGTACGTTATGTTAGGGATAAAACTACCATTCTGCCTCCTCTGCCAAATAAAATCGTATTAGGTCATCCCATCAAAGTTATACAGCAGCTCATCCAAAGAAAATCTTTTCCAGTGCGAAAATTAAACAAAAAAAAACAAAACCTTTTTCATTTAGATGAAAACGTTTTGCGCTAACTGTAGGCCTAAATAACTAAGGGAGGAGTGAGATCTACAAGCAGTTAATAATGCATCTGAAAATCGGTCTTCCTCTTCTGGCTAGGACAGCTTCCCCACGAATTCCTCCGGCGCAGGTTCGCCAAGTTTCAGAGGCGGCTCTCTCTCGTTATTAAGTTGTTTCCCCGTGTCCCACACACGAAGTCCGCCTCTGCCCTCCTTCCATTCGCCCGACGTTACTCACCTTGGAGGGCGAGGGGGGCTGTGTTTGGACGCTGTCTCCATCGCTCACGCTGCCTGTGGCTCAGTCCCCTCCCAGCAGCTGTTCCTGCTATTTGAGTGAGAGACGAGTGGAGGCTGCATTCAGAGCTGGTCTTGCGCTGTCAATGGCACGGCGGAGCAGTTGGAAACCAGACACTGACTAGCTAACTTCCGATCGCACCATGGTCTCGACAGCGATTCCTTCTGTGTGGATTGTATTTTGCATTAATTTGTTTCGTTACATGGACAGCGGGATAGCACAAAATGTGAAAGAAGGTAAGCTCGATAAAGTTTTTTTCTCTCTCTCTTTCTCATCCTCATCTGAATATTGCTGCGGTAGTGTTCTGAAGTGATTCGAGGCAAGAGATGTGCTAGTTTCTCAATGGGTAGCAACATTATTACGAGGTGTTAGAAGGTACGGTGCTTAAAAGCGTTTGACAGCTCATGAGAGATGGGGATAATGGTAGACCTCATTTTTTGCTGTCTTTAAATATTTATCTTTCTTATGTAAAGACCATAACGTCTACATGCAGTGTTCAAATTTCATATGCCTCTCCGTAGCGTTGTCGTGCCGCTTCAACTTTTGTCTTGTGCGAATTCTGCACCAAAAGTATGCGAAAATGATAGACAACGCAAAACGTCTGAAAGTTAACAACCTAATGCGGTTTCCGACATGCTTTTGTATTCTACCTGAAAAATGTGTTAGGTGAAGTTTTAAGAATGTTTGCTTCTCGCTAAAGCAGCTGGAGACGGCTCATAAAAAAAGTTCAAAACGTCAATGTACGGAAACCGTAACACTTTGCGGTTGAAGAGGTTGCAATGTTTATGAATTCATAGATATTTTTATTAATTTCCTGAACACAAAAATCACTTCAGTAATTAGCTCGCGCGATACGAAATGCAGCGTTTTCACAAGAGAAGATTTAATACACCATACGTACTTGCAACTGAAAATCCTGCGAAACATACTGTGTAATGCACGTTTTCGTAGAGACGCTTAATGTTTAAAATGCCGTACGGTTTCTGCAATGATAAATCTCAGAAGTTTTTGTGTTTTTTAAATGTTCTACAAAGTGTCCAGCTCACAGGAAGCAGATTACATTTATAGCGCAAATGGCTATAATGTAAGCATAGTGACAGTGTTGTTGCTTTATTCTGTTCATTTGGCCTCAGAAATAAATTCTGCGGTATATGCTGACGTCTCACAGAAATAAAAAAAAATCCTTATATTTAAGTCGGCAATCCATTTGAGAAAATATAAAACCTGTTGTATATACAGCTACATTTCGAATCTATTGCTGAATAAAATAACCTAATAATGAGATACTTTAAACAGGTTGAGAGGCTTCAACAGTAGTATTTACTGTGTTTTTAGCTGGAAAATTAATCTCAGTAGCCCGGAGGCGAAGTGTCTTTTGATTTCGGCGCGGAGATTGGCTCAAAGGGAAAGAAAAACGAAAGTTTTTGTTTTACGTGTACTGCCAAGTGAGCAACTGGAAATGGAGCAGTTTTTTAAATACGAAATGAAATATTATGTAACGGTGAAATACGAAATAAATGGCGTTGCTTCAGCCCTATCCTACAGTAGACGGAATTCCAGTAGCTGCACAATACAAACTGTGTGATCTGTAATCCAGTTGCGTTGCACAGAGATTATCCAAGGCATCTTTGAGGGAAAATGAATGCCAATTTGTTAATTAGGAGGCAGTGACTGCCTTCTATGACTGGATAAAAAGGTTAAAATGTTTAATGAATGCATTTCTAAAATTGCATTTGTAAGAACTTGAAAAATTAAAAATATATATAGTTTAAATGCAGTACTGGTGCTGATTAGCCTATGCTGCCTATTTCATTTGGTCAAAATGGTTATTTCCTCCCTTTACTCTCACAGTAATCCTGCTGGACTCTAAAGCACAGCAGACAGAATTGGAGTGGATTTCCTCTCCTCCTAGTGGGGTAAGTACTAAATTACCTTTACTGCGACCGATATCCTCTCATGACAATCTCACCTTTTTTAGGTAAATCTATATTTGACGGGCAGGGTTACTGTATATGTCGCGGTACTCATTTGCAGCCCTTCCGTATTTTTTATATTGAGGATAAACGGGAAGAGTTTTGGATTTACCCGTTTTTCTTATTTTTTTGTAGTGATTACATTTTCGGCAAGTGAAACACTTCCACCAAATAAACATCTATCGGCACTGAAACATAAATATTGCAATCGCAAATGAAGTTTTATAATATTGCTGCGGAGACTCATTTGAGACCTATATTCATGTTAAAGCCAATAATGTCTCACTGCGAAGTGCACAGCACAGTACTGTACTTCCAAATGAAAAAAAACGTAAACATTAAAAAGCCAGACAATTAATATATACCATTTTAAAGATACATTTTCCCTTCTGTGCGATTAACCAGTCCCCTGCTAAATATTCTAAAGACATGTTTGTAGTCATTAGCTGTTAGCTTCTTGTCTAAGTGAATCATTCTTCGTGACTTGAACAATTTCACCACAGTCGTCACCGTCTTGTAGATAACTTCGAGAGTGTTACTGATCTTGTGACTCAAATGGCCAGAAAAGGCCATTTGCAGACTGTTTGTCTATGTAAATGAAGTCGATAGAAAAAGCATTCCAAAATTGTGTAGTGGGTGACATTCTGCTGGGTGGCTGATACTGTTGTTTAGCTGTTGTCATGTGTTTTCTAAGATAATGTTCTGGACTGGAATGTGGAACATTTGTTTTTGCTCTTTGACGTTTTGGCTATGAAGAGAAAAAATAGAACACCTTTGTCTAGAGAAGCATAAACATATTTTATGACTCTATATAAAAAGAAAAATCAGATTTGAGTCATATGGACCTGACATACAGCATATCTATATAAACTATATAGTGTTGTTGATACAGTATTACTTTATTGCTTTAAGGCAGAATCAGACAATTTTAAAATTGTTCAACACTGCAGATGATATTAGAAAAACTTTCCTGTGTGGAACTGTGATCATAGTTACATTCTTCTATGCAGTATTTCATTGTAAGCTATAATTAAGAATAACATTATATTACTTATAAAACCTTTGTACTTATTAGTTTCTAATGAAATTGGTTTGTTAACACGCAATATTAAGGTCTGTGGAAAATAAATTAAATATGAATCATGAATGAATATTTCCAATCTTTATATTGTTCTTCAGATGTGTGAATGTCACCCTTGTTATTTATTAATCCCTTATGTTTTATGGTCATGTTCATTTTTGTTTCTAGGACAAAATTAAACATAATTAGAATTGTAATTCCACTCTTTGCTTTTAGGCAGCATTCCTGTTGATATTGTTCACATTGAAGCTTTCCCTTAAAAATCAAAAGTGTAGTTCCTATTACTACAAATGTATTATAAGTGAATCATGCAATAACTCTTACTTGATAACTTCACTGTTATAGTTTGTCAATGTTAAATTTTCAGTATAAGTAGAGAGTAGAATAGTTCATTGATTTGTTTTGGATGTATGTTTTTACCATCAGCATTTAGTTATACACGGGCCTGTAGCCTGAAAGGAAAAGAGTAAAACCTTTGCAACATGAATTTAGGTATCAAGGTCTACATTTTACCTTTTAGTGGGAAGAAATCAGCGGACTCGATGAAAACTACACACCCATCCGAACTTATCAGGTCTGCCAGGTTATGGAGCCCAATCAGAACAACTGGCTGCGGACTAACTGGATCGAGAAGGGCAATGCTCAGAGGATTTTCGTGGAACTGAAGTTCACACTGAGGGATTGTAATAGTCTACCAGGTGTGCTGGGGACGTGCAAGGAAACGTTCAACTTGTATTACCAAGAAACGGACTCCGATATCGGCAGGAATATGCGAGAGAGTCAGTATGTGAAAATAGACACTATTGCTGCTGATGAAAGCTTTACCCAGGGCGATCTTGGGGAGAGGAAGATGAAACTGAATACTGAAGTACGCGAAATTGGGCCCCTGTCTAGAAGAGGGTTTTACTTAGCTTTTCAGGACGTAGGAGCCTGTATAGCTCTGGTATCTGTCAAAGTGTACTACAAGAAGTGCTGGTCAATTATCGAGAATCTGGCCATTTTTCCAGACACAGTCACTGGGTCGGAATTCTCGTCCTTGGTTGAGGTGCAAGGAACCTGCGTCAGTGAGGCAGAAGAGGAGGCTGACAACTCTCCCAAGATGCACTGCAGTGCCGAGGGGGAATGGCTGGTACCTATTGGGAAATGCATCTGCAAAGCGGGCTTTCATCAAAAAGGCGATGCTTGTGAGCGTAAGTAGAGCCGCTTCCCGAACAGTATCCAACATTTTTCACTCAAAAAATATTGACGGATATTTTAAAGCAGTATTTATGATCACCAGCGCAGTCCGAAAATCTTATTTGTATTTTCCCAATGAGTGCTATTCAACAATCATGCATATCATATAAACGTATAAGTCTATAAAAAGTATACAGTGTGTAGTATCCTGTGATTTTTATACAACCTTTAGCGTGAATGTCTGCATCCAGCCTAACACGGTGCACTAAGCCTAAGCTGGCAGATACTACTATTGTTGTATAATGCTCTGTTTGGTGATTTATGTTGTAAGGCAGTTTGGTATCATCTCATGGGAAAAACAAAAGCTTTCACTACCTGTACATAATGGACAAAAGGATGTGGAAAAAAAGACATGTAAATGTAAATACAGCACAGTATCAAATTAAGTAAAACATGTACTGTAAGTGCTGTTTAGTATTGAAATTAAGCAGTATAATATTTGTTTGAAGTACTGTGCGGTTAGGTATTCTGCCCTGCAAAGTTCATTAAATTGGATGCTCATCTCAGTTAGACAAGTATAAAAGAGACCTAAAGATCCCACATTGGCACAAAACCAGAAAAGCAAGAGACAGTCAACTGTAAATGCTCCCATATCAAGGTGGAGAGCTAGTGTGGAAATGCATTGTTGATATGGAAGAGATTTTGGCCTTAAAGTACTGTATTTGTTATGGATTTTTTCTTTTATTTTAATACCCCCTAAGCTATATATTAATGGTCTACAAATTTACCTCAAATTAATACACTTTTTAGTAATAATTGGGGTTGTTTTATGTATTGTTCTCCATTGGGCTTCTGCGTTTTGGACCAGTGTGGGACCTGTGTAAAGAGTAAACTTGCACTGCAGAAACAAAAATATTCACACACTGACATAAGTTATCTGTAGAGGTCGGGACTTTATGATGACAAAAACTGCTAAATATCCAATTGACTGACATACCAATCCTGATAAAGTTGAATTTTAAGCCATCAACTATTGAAATTTGATCGCATGTTTTTATATATATAATAGTATACGCTTATTGCGGTTTAGTCTTTCAGATACCGCATTATAGCTGTCTGAACTTTTTCTATATGAGATATTTAGGAGCAGTGACACATACTTTTGTAAACAAATCAGCCATTTAATTCCAGGGGGCCTAGGGTATGATGTGCTAAGATCTAGAACATCACCACAGTAAGAAAACAACAGTAGTGACACCTGAACGGGCAGGGGGTTGTAGGCTAATGTTTAGTCCTCATCTCAATTAAAAATACAAAACGTCAAGCAAACCTTGAACTAAGTTTACAAAGGAGAGCCCAGTGAGTTTACTGAAGAGATCATTGAGCCTAAGGAGTCAACAAGTGAATTTTTTCTGATGGCAGGGACAGCAAGTTTGTTAGGAAAAACAAAGAAGCCGGCTTATGATGGGAAGCGCAGTATATCTACTGATCCATTTTAGCTGTTCAGTTGTATCGTGGAGCTCCTCTAGCTCTTGAGGGATTCGAAAATATTTTCATGGTTGAGAGAAATTTAAGAGCAGAGAAGTACTCGGACACGGTACTGACTGAATTGGCCTTCAGTCATAGGTGGTTCACATGTAGCTTCACATCTGCACTGCAGGATTAAAATTGGAGGCATACAGTGCTGCCAACAAAAGAATCTTATGAAGAGCCATTTCACCACCTGATCATGTCATTTCTAATATGGAAAAGAAATATTCATAAGCATTTACTGAAACATTATTTTATGTATGTATTATGATATATATCCTCCATTATATATTTCTGCATTTTATTTTTTATTTTCAAATTTATTTCCCCCTTGGGAATGTTGTTCCCTGTACAACCAGTACTGGCTATGGTATGAATGAAAAATGGAACCAGATGAGCTGGAAAAGCTGACTCTTTCATCTGTGGCCTTTCTGATGTTATATTTTCACCGCTATTTCAGTTTATTTCCTAGACTTTTTTATATTGCAATGCTTGGGCTGAATCTTATTGAAATGCTGTCTGGAGGAAGCTGTGACTGCTAGGAAGCTCGCTGAGCGAAAGCACTCAGAGTTGCGTTTCTTGCATCAAAGTACAGACGAATAATTCACAAATGACATTTTATTGTGAACTGCAGAAAGCATTCGCTTACCGTGATTGAAATCAAAGGTGGGCATACTGATTTGACATCCTGTTGGCAGTGCATTACGCCCTGCAATGTATGGATGTTAATGTGTAACACACTTAAATGCCTTATTTATATATTTACAAAATATAGAATAAAGAAACTCAGAATATGAGCTACATATATTTTAATTACTTCATGTGTGGAGGTACATAATCTGTACAGGGAATAATAATTATAGCTTAGTTATAACTAGTCAGAATAATCAGAATATAGTTAGTTAATCAAATAGTTACTTAGATGCATAGTAGTAGTAAGGCGGTAACTAATCTTCACTTATTTATGTTACTCACTTAATTATGTTATCTTCTGTCTGAATGGAAGGGTGAGACCACGACATTTTGTAAATATAATTTCTCAATGTGGATGATGACGCATTTCACCACCCTTTGGGTACATGATATGTACCCTGCACCTTCTGGATAAGACAGCTGTATACTTGCTTTGGATTTTGCTTCTTAACAATTACCATCTGAAGCAGTGCATTTTAAATCTCAGAAATAATCTGATGTGATAGTGGGATTTTCTGAAATTGATTTCTGAAACTAATTGCAGTGGAATTAAAGTAGTCTGTGATTACTTTATCAATAAATGCATATTTCTAGCCACCTCTGCAAAATAGTTCTCACATCACCATTTTCATGTAATTGTTCAGGTCTGTGGAACATTTGACTTGCTAATTCCAGAGCCCAGTTAATTCAGTTCAACTTGCAAATGACAAATAAGGTCACATTAGTAAACTGCGATAGCAAACATAATTTGTTTTGCCTGTTTAACAATAATATAATTGAGGATAAGGCAAAGAAGCAAAAACAAATCCTAGTTAGTATAATTGGAATCCATGTTAATTGTTTGATAACCAGGCTTTTAATTTATAACTGTAGTTATGTTGACACTAGGATTAAATGATAACTTGCTCTCTAGCTTAGCTCTATGTTCTCCTGGAAGAGCACTCCCCATTTTGGCTGCTTTCCAAAGCAATCACTTGCCAAATACACAATTTTGGAACAAATCCAACATCTTCACTATCCCTCTGCCCCTATTTAATGACCCTGACAGAGGAAGAAAAAATAGCCACACCATTCTGTGGTATTGAGGCTTCAAGCTGGTTTTGTTAAAGAACCAAATAGGAAAGAGAAACAACAATTGCTCTATCTGCATTTTGGAGTCAGTCAACCAAATTACATGATTATTTGTCGCTGATTAGGATTAAAACACTTAAGGATTTCTGGTGGTCACTCTAAAGGGATGAAGACCACTTGTATACAAAAATCCCCCCAAAATAAGCACTTTGGTCCAAATGTTTTAAACGTCTGGTATTGTCAGCAAAGATCTCGCATGTACAATCTCATAAAATACATATCACTTAAATATTCAATAGTAGGTCTATAACATTTTAGTATCATATATGATTAGAAAACTAGCATGTAACCCATTCATTTGATTCACTGTTGTGAATTTGAGAAGTGATCTGAAGTAAACTGAACGTATTTTAAACTGTTACATGAGATTGAACAAGAACAGCAATACTGAAAACTGTCACTTTTACTAGTATAAGATGCACACTCGATAATCTTGACTTTGTCTTTTAACATACCATATATACAGTACATGTGTATGTCCATATACACCTCACATTTCTGTTTCCATTCAGTGGTTCTGTCAGATCATTTCCTTTGTGTGTAGCGAAGTTGCCAGCTTCATGGCTGAAATAGACAATTCAGTGACTGGTAATGTCATATCTTTTATTAATATTGTGACATCACATTTCCAATACATCATGTACCTCTGTGCTTATTATTTGATAAATTCAATATTTTGTCAATACATGTAGTAAAATTCTCCAGTGATACAAAATTAAATCCATAGTGAATTAAGAGACATTAAAAAACGTAATATTATTGCGTTGTTAGAACTGTATTCTGTGTTCCATGGAGCAGTTCTCTAGCCCTCTCTTCAGGTACTACTTTTTTATAATAACGGTGGTAAGACACAACAATTTTCACTGCCCCAACACATGACAAATCCATGTGTAAAAAGGTGTGTATAAAATATTTAGTAGAAGAGAGCGGGGGAGTAAATGAGGTGAGCTGTCACTCATGTCATTTGAGAAGCCCCCCCCCAGTGCTCATGCATTTTCTCTAAAATCTGTTGTGATCAAGCCATTCATCACAGCCATGAGAGGGGGACAGCTTGTCTTTCACTTCTTTTTTATCTCTGTTTAACTCTTTTATGTAGAAATCATCAGCACTAAATGGCAGTCTTTGCCTCTTGGACAGACGATGCTACGTGTACTAAATAAAATGCTTGTTATGCTAAGCACATACTCGTTTGTAAAATAGGGATATTGCACAATAGAAAAGTGGATATTTTTTATGCTGCTGTTTAGCAATGGCTTGTGGAAATATTACCATTTAGTATCTCTGATTTAGCAGCAGGTGTTTATCACATATTGGGATTTTGTATAGGTAGAATACCAAAGCATACCTGCAATTTATTTTCGTCACTGTTCACCACATTAATAAATTACTGATTTGTTTTTCTTGATTTTTAAAAGGTCAGAAAGTGATTGACTATGTTTACACAAAAAACTTCTGCAAACATGTACAGTGTACTTAGGATACTGGTATCTTGTGTAAAGGGATTAACTATTTTTTTTTGTTTTACCTTCTTTATCTTTAGCTTATATTAAGAAGCAAATTAATCAAAAGATTAGATATGCTAAACAAACATAGACACCATTTATCTTTAAACTGTCAGAAATTAGTTGCTGAGACAGTGATTGATGGCCGA
The DNA here is from genome assembly GCF_040954835.1 of Lepisosteus oculatus. Lineage (NCBI taxonomy): Eukaryota > Metazoa > Chordata > Actinopteri > Semionotiformes > Lepisosteidae > Lepisosteus > Lepisosteus oculatus. The sequence continues at coordinate 6,944,758 of NC_090697.1, forward strand.
CACCCTGGGGTAGGACTGTTTCAAAGTGACCATGACAGCCAAGGTGTGAGATGGCAGAGAGCTAAGAGGCACTCCAGCAGGCCCATGCAAGACCCTACTTTGCATTTCAAATAACCTGAAGTCTTCATGCATCTTAACAATCAACTTGATTGATAAGTTGTGTATTTATGTTCCAAATGGTTGTGCCATTGATTACATGTGTTACCTAGCTTAATTATCTAAACACTGGTCATACCCATTCCGAGGAGATGCTCCCCAGTATAATCACTTGAAATTAAAATCATTTGTTGATGGATGAGGGCAGGATCACTGTCATTGAGAGTGATTAGTGAAAAGCTGGTTTCTGCAAAAGGCAGTAGTCATCACAGCAGAAAACAGAAAAGGGTGGATAACAAATTGATAATCAATAATGGTGCATTATTTGATAAATGGTGCATTCAAATCAAGTGTCACAGCCAACACAGGTTTAGAATTTAAGCTTTTCTGAGCTTTCCCATTTACAAATTTATCTATTTATTGCTTTAAAATGAAATCACAAAACACAGTTTACGTGAATTTGTTTCGAGTGCTTTCAAACTGGTCTGAATTGCACTGCTAAAATGTGAAGTTTCATTCTGCAATCAAAATGAAAAAATTAAATCACGCATCAAAGCTGACAGAAAAGGTGTAAACATTTTTTTTAAATTCCACGGAGAGCCTTGAATTTTCTGATACAATGCAAAAATAGTCAAATTGATTGAGTACTACAACAGCTTTTTAGAAGTGGGGAAAAGGGATGAGAATCAGTGCTTGTTGTGCAGAAGAAGAGCAAGTGACTGAGAACAAATGGTGGATTTTCACGCTACAGAGCCCTTCTAAGCACTCCCAGAAAGTCTCCTCTTGGTGTTAGGAATAAAAGGGAGGTTATGTAATAAGTTATTGATTTTTTTCTCAAAAGAAGATTGAACTGCCGAGCACCCCTTAGATGTCCCTTAGTGGAGAGTTAGCCCTGGCAAAAAGTGCATCCCCACTGGGTCTGAACGGGTTAAGACGTTGGCCCAGTCACATATCACTTTCCCCGAAATGCCAGAGGGAAACTGAGCTAAACGGCAAGACATTGTCTTTGCCGACATGATGTTCGCCTGTCCAATTGCATCCTTCCCAACAGACAGTAGCAAGCAATTACAAAAAAGACATCTGTGCCAAGGTTTAGATAGCTAAAGAGAGTAAGCTTAAGAGCATAAGAGGTATAGAACCCAGATCGATGAAAATGTCCAGACCTGTTAGCACAAATAAAGATGAAGGCTGCTGAGCTGCTCTGAGAGGTCTTGCGTTGCTGAAAGGAGGAGGCTGGTGCAGTGACTCTTCAGGGGACGAGGGTCAACTAGTACTATCATCCATCTTCCGCTATGGCAGTGTCCTGTCAGGTCTCGGTTCACATTACTAAGCAGAAGAGGCAGGACTCCATTGTTAACATCAGCCTGTTTTCAGCCAAGTGTAAATGAAGTTAATATTCACTGACCTTATGCATAGCCAATGAGATCCCCCTGTGTCACCTTGGAAATCATGCTATCTGACACAGAATACAAAATGTTGCAGGATATTTTTTTGTACGTTTAATACTTACAGTTACTTATTTTCGCTCAATTAAACTGTTTTATACATAATTTGTCTAGAGATCCTAATCAACCTTTAAAACTGACCTTTAATAACTGTTTAGTGTCAGAGTATGAAATTAGGAAGCGAAAGGAAATATTTGTCTTCGCTGGACATGACAATTCAGAGGCATCATTACAGTATTAGAGGCAATAGGGTAAAACATAAATTCTGACCCAAGTGCACTGAGCCAATTTTATAACAGTTGATTTCGTATTCAGAAAAGGAGAGCAAGGAGCCTATTAATATTAGTACGACTGTGAGTTTTTAAGATGTAAAAAAAGAAAAGAAAAACCTTTTTATTATATTTATTATTTATTTATTAATTTTTACACGGAAATAGTCTGAACAGTAAGCATCTTGTGATTTAATTTCAGAACAGTTTATAAGGGGTCGAAGTGCTGAACATTACATTGGCAGGATTACTAGATGGAACATTGATGCCTCTTTTCACTCCAGGCATTTGGAAATTACTTTGACAGGATGCTGCATTTTCTAAAAACATCATTTAGTGATGCCTACTGAAAAAATATTTTGAGTGGGAGTTCAGAGTTCTCAGGATCGCATTGCCCAGGAGCAAGATACAACTCATTCGTTGCCAAAAAAAAGGATCATATAATTCCTTAAATGCACATTTAAATATGGTTATTATTAAACTAAAATAATAACAATGTAAAAATGGTATTTTCTGTGAATTTGTTTTTTCTGGGACATCCAACAGGATTAATATTGGGTGGTACGTCTTTGTTAAAGACAGTGTTTGGTTAGCAGAAATGTAAACACAAATAATTCAATGGCCTAAAGCATGTTTGAAGAGGTGATTTAATGGTTGTGGCCTATCTTGGTGACCGCATTGACCTGCACTATTGGAACTGGGATCACTGTGATACTGGCAGAATGAAAAAAACACCCACAACCCTACCTGGGCAAAAGGTCTGATTGAAAATAGAACGACATTTTTTAGTCCTGGGAGCTCTATAGTAGAAACCATGACAAGTTATAAAATAAGGAGTCATTTTTGGAAGAAAGTAAGTGTAGTAATCGTAACTGTGCAGCTGTAGGCAGTGACCATCTGAGGCAGTGACCAGTAAGTACCAGTCAGTGATGGTAACTGGAGGGCTGACAGATAACTGATTACCTCAAGGGTTTGGAAGATTAGAGAGGCACTACGGCATGTAGTTAGGACGATAGGGTATTTGCCCCTGGCATTGTTGGTTATTTCATGGCCTTCTGTGTCCGTACTGGATATATATTTATATCTGTGATATCTACAAATGTTGGCCATTTATTGATAACACAGATATTATTATATCCTCCTGAAAATGTCTTGAAATTGAAATAAAATAAAAAAACACATTATTCATAGATGATCTGTATGTCCAAGTTTAGAAGTCCACTTTCATAAATATCTCATTTAACAAGTTTTGCATGTTCACAAACATAAAGTGGATTATTTTTATAATCCACTGCTTGATATTCATATATACTGTTCATGAGTTAGTTCCAGCAGGTATACAGGCAGTGTGAAAGAAAAGCGTATTACTTCTTGAACAGGACAGAAAACCAAATTTGTTATGTGAACGTTTCATCAGGTTCAGTTATACTGTATCTAGTCCTTTTAAAAATAATTTTATGGCCTTTCCGTGATGATATAAATGACAAGGTTTGTACAGGCTTAACTTAATTTTTTTTTTGGTGCATGATATTTTTTAATCGTTTTTTTATATTGGATGTATTTTTCAAAAGTTTGTGATTCAAAATCACATTTTGTAAGTTCGTCATTTAAGTTCTGAGTTTTACAGAACTTTTAGAAATGGGCTGTATCTGTACATACAATTTGTTCATTGTGTTTTCATAAAAAAAAAATCAGCCATTTTGACTTCTTTATTTATAGCATCTGTAAATTATTTCTTCATATTTCCAAAACATTTATTTTCACTCAGCTGGTGGTACTGTTCTATTTCAAATTTAAACACTTTGTTAGTTGTTCCACTTAAGTATATACTGTAATGTCACTCTAGTAAATTTCAGACAAGGATTTACTCTCTGAAAATGAACAAAAAAACAGTTATAAAGGATGTCAGTTAAAGTAGACATTTAAGCAGTTTTCTAGATAAGTCTGCTGCAATTTGGTAAGATTCTTTATTTGTTCGTGTCAACTGCATTAGTTTATTCAGGTATTTTTCAATACATTGCAAAAAGTAGTTTTTAAGAGATGCATATTTTCAAAACAATTGATGAAATTAAAACATTTTTTGAAATATTTAATCTAAGAAATGTGCACACAAAATTAGAATAGGGTGCCAAAATAGTGCGCAGGCAGTTCATGTGAGTTTATCTGCTCCAGACGCATAGTAGGAATTGCACTTTTTTTCAAAAAAAGGTGACATGAAAAACAAAAACTGAAGTTAACTTCCACCCTTTTTATTATCTGGAGTAGGTGGCAGTGGTGGCAATTTTTTTTTGCTTTTTACATTGACTCGTCATTGCATCATTAATCATATGAGTTTTTTTGTGTCCCTCAATTATATTGCCGCTGTATTGAATTTCTTCACATTGTTGCATGCACGTCCTTGAGGCATTTGAAACACTAGCTTTTTGAAAAAAAAAGTTGTATAAATAGAAAGCTTGTTTTGCATTAATTAAAATGAAATTTGATTTTTGCGGCCTTTTTTTCACACACTTGCCTTTTGTCTCAACTCACGTCTCAGCCACGTCGATTTGCACAAGAACCAACCAAACAGCTAAACAAAGAAAACAACATTGTAGTAGAAAGCGCGTTTATGTGGAAATGCAAAGCCTGCAATTTTCAGTATCCCCACAAAAAACAAGTATAACGATGGGAATGATTGCTATGCATCGCATGATGATGGCACGAAGAAGGCTCATGTAAAATCAGAATCTCCAAATCTAAATGCCGCAAACTTAATTTATGTTCTTTTAAGTGTTGCATTTAACTTTGAATTCGCGACTTGATTTTTAACATTTTGACTGAGCTGCCAATAGGACAAAAGAATTCTCCATGCGGGTATTGATCCCCTCACACTCCGTTGAGGCTCTGGTGGCGTTGTTTGGCAGTAGGAGGTGCATGGAGCACAGAGCCAGGCCTCGAGCCGGGAGTTGTGGGTGGAGGAGACCGCTGTCCTTTTGTTTGAGACTGAGCGCAGGAGCAAGAGAAGCGCAGCTAGCAACTGGTTTAACATTGTCCGTCTGCCCAGCTGTTCCTGTCGCAGCGGCCTGACGGAGGAGCTTGCAGGGAATGTGCAGATAATATTCTCCTTGGAAGACGGGGCCTTTTTTACAGCAGATTAGTCTTGGTAGTAGGAGGCAGAAACTTCTACAGGCCCTCTGGCCTTTATCTTTGAAATAATTAATATATTTTTTCCCTTTTTTTCTTAGTCCTTTATTAAGCATATTGCCAAACAGACCAGATCTCCCATTACCTATGATAAGTTTGATAGTTTTTTTTTTTTTCCACTGCAAGTTAAATGAACTATGTTAGATGTAATTAGGCATGAAAATGTTCAGTGTCAGGAAGACTTCATTTACACAGTGTAACATAACTTTAAACGTGATAATACAAGATAGAAATATAGACTGTTTATTTACAGTATAGTTCATGCTTAAGTAAAAATTAAAGCATTAATTAGAATAATTCCTTGATTTAAAAAAAAACTGTTTTGCAAATCCTTTGAATACACCTTACCAAAAGTATATACTATAAATGAATCAGTTTTGACATATGCATATTAAATATCTTGGCACATTTTAGAGGTTTAAATGAAATGTATTTTATTCACTTTTTCAAAATTATTATTACTTTATTTGCGTGACGTTTTTATTCAGAACCACTTGCATTTGTAGCAATTTATACTGCCTCTATAATACCCTGTTAGTTGCACTAATTGACAGTCAGAAACTGCATCAGTCTTATTCATAAACAAACATTACAGTTTATAGGGAAATCATACATCTGTGTATTACATGATACGGATTGTTAACAAGATGTTTCTATTGTTTTCATCCCATGCCCATCTTTCTTGCTATATCAGGTGGTTTCCTACTACATGTTTATTTTAAGGAAATATTCTATGCATTTTCTAGAGGGAAGCAATTTAGTAACACATGCACACTCATAATTATTATTTTTAGGGAGCCAGGAATGTAAAATACAGTAGTGGTAATTGTAGTGCATTTTTAAAATATTTTTCTGCCTTTTTATCAGAGGAATGTTTTTTTTACAATATTCCAAAAAGTCAACCTGCTGTCCCATCAGAATATCCCTCAGATGCCCTTAGGAGTTTTTTTAATAGGATGCCTAGCTGCTTGTTCAGGAGACTGTAAACAATATGTGCACTCAAGACAAAATAGAAGGCTGTATAACTACGAGAAGAACATGCTTGTTTAAAAACAACAACCAGCTTTTACAGTTTTCCTGTACTTTTCTACACATTTAAATTTGGATTTAAAATGCCTCTATTTCACCATACTTTCGGACATAAAGATTTATGAATATTATTGATATGTATTTCAAACATGAGATGAAGAGATCTTCAGAACATACCTGTACTTTAATTCAAAATGCAAAAAGCAGTCGATCAATGCAAGGAAAACAGTATCCAGCATCACTGGATACACACCGAAAATCTTCTTTAATGGTTCACAGTTGAGAGTTGAGAAAAATCATTATGCTGTGTTTTGGGTAGCCTAAGAAAGAATAAAGACAATAAAACTTTAGCTTCATCCAACAAAATGAAATGAGTGTAGCTATAAAGAGAGTGTAATGCTGTTACCCACATCAATTAAAAGGGTTTATAACCATGCTGATAATTGGCATTCTGTGGCCAGATAAACGCAGTGTAAGAAATCGCTAAGCTTTTCAGGGTTCCTGTTGCAAAGCTACTTATCTCCAGCTAGGCACAGGTAAGAACGATGAATGAAACAGTGTTTCCGACACAACTAAGTCAGCCAGCTCATCTCAGGTAATGTGTGTGCTTTATGTGAATAAGGAAACGTATGATCATTCTTACCCTTTTAATCTGGTGTTTCTAAGGCTTTTAATCAACTGCTACCTTTTTCTGAGATTTTCATTTTTGCCAGCTTTAGTTTCTTTCCAGAATATCTTTTTGTTTATAGGTATGGGAGCTGGAATCACCTCGCTTGGAAGTGGCAGACTTTGTGAAACACAATCCCACCCAGAGCTGTGTTTTCCAAGAGGATTTCAATGCTTTAGTTTCCTTTGTGAATTCAGCCACTGTTTCCAGGATCTGGATAGGCGCCTTTTCTTTTTAAGGTGGAAGATTAAAATGTCTGGGGTTAAAGCACAGATGTTCAGCATAATACATGTTTTTAATACGTGCTTTACAAAGTATTGAGTTGTAGAATTTGAATTTGGGGCATGGGCTTTCTACAGAGTAAAAATGTCTCTAAACACCTGTTGCTCAACATATATTTAACGAAGTATTTATGTATACATGTGTATACATGTTTCTGTTCAATAAAAAAGCTTCCATGGTAAACAAAAAAAGGAAGTGCAATTACAATACTGAGTTTTTAATTAGGAAATATTCACACATTGTTTGGATGAGCAAGGTACAGTAGATCTATTTCCTGAAAGCGCTCTTCTGCATATAAAGGGTGAAAAGGGAAAACGTTAATGTCTGAGACTTGTGGTCCATACAGTAGGCAGTTTGTACTTGTGGAGAGCATTTAATGGTTGTACCATAGATTGTTTTAATTGGATCATGTTTCAGTCTAAAATAGCAAGAAAAAATACTAATTTGCTGAATGCTGGTTTAATTAGAAAAGGCCAAATGCTATTAAAGATTTTTGAAAGGGCAGTCAGATTTACAGGTTGTTGGAATACCTCTGCCTTCAGAAATTAATTTAATGATTCATTGTGGTTATAAGATTGTGATGTAATGCTTAGTTTATTTCAACAGATGGTTAAATTTTTGAACACCTCCTGTACTTAACTTAATGTTCTTTGCATATGCTCTTGAAATATATAACTATATATCTGCAAAAGCTTTAGACATTGTAGACATAGACAGGAATTACCATTTGCAGTATATATATTATGAGAATCATAATATATATATATACTCTGTATATAGGCTCTGGTGGTGTTTTTTCTCTCGATTTAAAAAACAACTTTGGATATTAATAATACAAATAAGAGTTGCAATTTTTATTTCGTATTGATGAGATTACAAAGACTCAAAGTAAACTATACAACACGCAGACAAAATGGAAGTTTTGTTGTAGCTAACCCATCACATTTACCAATCAAATCTAACTATTGTCAGGAGTTCCTTGTTAGTAATATAATGTATTCCTCTACACCAATTTTTAAAGCTAAAGTCTACTTTTTGTGTTACAAAATACAGATCTGTCAGGACATGTGGTATGCTTGAAACATAATGGCCAACATTTCAGTAAGATCACCATAGATTTGCATTTATGCATAACGAAAGACAGGAATAAAACAATTAAAAATGTCTTTAAATATTTTGCATGGGTAGCGTGTGTGTACAATATACTATATATAGTATATGTGTATCCAGGCTTTTGTTTTGATCAAGAAACTTTTTTTGCTGTATTTTACTATAAAACGATACATGGATGTCAGAAAACAATGTAGAAATAGCCCAATAATTATAGTTATAAATACATTTTTTATCTACTGTACATTAGGATAACACAGTATAAAGAAGTATGCTGTTAAATACACTTGGGTTAAAATATTTTTACTTAATTTGTTAAGGGTATCTAAATTTCTCCTCAAAACTATAAATAAATTTCAGAACAGGCTGGGCCAAGCTTCACATCTTTGTACAACCATGTTTAAACAGAATGTTCACAAACACATTTCCCCACCGTTTCTGTGGCGAGTGTTTAAACAAGAAGGCAGTGTTTGAAATAAGAAAATAAACTGTTTCTTTTATCATGTTTGACCCATTCCACCTGGCATTCATCAGCACTGGTGTTGTCTGCTCATCCTGTCAGCTGCTCTTTCTTGGTACCTCCTTTATCACTCTAATGGGGTGCTATCTCTAAGTTTCTTTGCATGTCTTTCTACCGCTTGCTGCAGTGCATTTTTTCTCCATATCCACAGTGACAATGAGGCGGATTTAACACATAATTATGAGAGAGGGACGGGGGTTAATCTTGAGTGAGTGCTTCAAAAATTCTTCTTTACCGAAGTTGGTAACGATAGTTGTGCCTCTCGATTTGCCATATTTCAGGAGCTAAATCAACTGAAGCCAAAAAAGTTAGAAATCTGATATTAGTCTTTCATCCCCATGGACTCTAGATTCTGTCTGCACTTGATGGTCTACAAAGATACCCACTTGATTTCATTTAAAGGTTAATGGGAGGGTGGCTTTTTCAAATTTTGCAAGTTCAAAAATGAAAAGTTGCAGTTGACTGTAGGTTATGGTAATACTAGCTTCAAGGCTTCTAGTAAAATCTAATCTGTCTATCAAAGTACTACTTTAACGAAAGAAAAACAGTTTCAGTGTCATGGCGTCACACATGGACATTAGTAATAATTATCAACTCAGCCACAGCTAAAGGAAATGGTATGTCAGACTGTCACAAAATGTCGGCTTCGGTTTTGAATCTCATCCATCTCTCTGTTTTTTGGCTTTTCTTCAGATTGTCATTTAATCACCAAACATTTTAAGCACTTGGATACAATTCAAGAATGTTAAGTAGCTGAGTAGAAAACTAGTGTCTACAACTAATAAGAATATTTTTGTCCCAATGAGATTGAATTCCTTTGTTTTACCAAAAGCACTTCAATGAGCATTGTGACTGAAATGTTTTCAGGAATATGAGCCAAGTGTCATTCTTCACTTAACTCCAGAGCTATTTCTGTAATATCAATTCTATATGTTAAACAGAGCTGACTAACAACTACTGTGTTCTTTTTCTGAAAATTAAAGTCCAACCACTGCATGGCAAATTACAGGTGCAAGCGTTCTGTGCTTATCTTTGAAGAGAACTTGCAAAAGCTTTGTTTTAATCTTTATACCTATTGAACCCCAACTTGCTTTTCTTCTAAAAAGGAAGAGAAGGGAGTGACTCTATACTGTATGTATTGTTGTAGTTGTTGACTCTAGTGCAGGGTTTTCTGTTTCATGGGGATCACATGTATATACATAAAACATATTAACAGGTTTGAGTTTAGCAAGCTTGTGCATGTATAGTTTTCTGTGGTAAAAAGGCATGTTCTAGCAATGTAGCTATGGGTGTACCAATATGATTCTGACATCTACAAGACTTGCTACATAAACGCAGTTGCTCAATGTTTTTTCAGGGTAGTGATAGGAAGAAGTGACAAGAAAAGTAGGAAAGAGTCCATTAAAAATATAATATACTGTGTAAGTGAAAGTGTGTTTGGGTAATGGAGCCAAGTAAGGGAATATTGCTAGCCAACAGCAATTACTTTGCTTGGATTGGAATGTATTCACTGGTTTGCCATGTTTATATATGTCACTCACATTAAAGCTGGAATAGCAGTGAAATGAGTTTGGTTGTGCAATTGTTACCCATTCCTTGGACGTTTTTGATTTGAAGAAATTTGTAGCCTTGTTAGCTTCTGGGAATCATATAAATGCTTCAGAAAACACTGACATTTGTCTGACACATTAATAAATAAAGTTTGATCAGTAAAGGTAAAATATACTAGGCATACTGTTTTGCATATGAATGAAAATGAGGGGGATTTTTTTTGTTTATTAGACTTGCAGAATACTGTTTGCTTTGTGTCCACGTAAATTAGGACTGCTTTAAGTAATTGTTGTAAGGCTGAAGGTGGTGCTTTTAAGTTATGGCAAGGAACCAAATTTGGAATCAAATTGTAGTTCCCAAAGCTCATAAGCATTTGAAACCTTTAAAAACAAAAGAAAGTTTGTGCAATCTCTTAGAGTTAAGAAGGCACCTATGTCACAGTGCTATATCCATCACATTGGAAGACCTAATTCTGTGACTTGGACTTGGGCATAATTATAATCAGATCCAAAATCACTGATTAGGGTCAAAATCAATTATATTTGCTTATTATTAAATTATACACATACTGTATATATGAACATGTACTGTATCAGATTACAGGTATGCTCAACACATTTCTGAGGATGGGAAAATATTAGCAGACCCTTATAGAAGTTGTAGTGTTGTTCACGATCTTACAATACAGACATTTTCCATGTTTTTTGGTCATATTGATTCAGAATAGAGAATTATATAGATTCCACCACAGTCTCCTTCTGACCACTTGGTTGCACAGAAAAATGTTAAATAAGTTTAAGAATTTTTTTTTTAAGAATTTAAATAGGATGAGAGTAAACTCTTATGAGAATGAAAATGAATCACTGAAACAAAAGTTCTCATTTTTTCTTTATAATCACATTATTAGGCATATACTGTATATAATGGTTCAGTTACCTTCAATGAAAGATGACTTGTTTATTAAATGGCTTGAGATTTGGGAATATATTCATTTATGTTTTGCTATTTTAAATACAAATATGGATGATAATTGCATACACATGAGGGATGAATAAACACATGTTAACTGAGTTATCAGAACTGAAAGTTCCTTTTTACTTTTTGTTATGTTGATCTGTTGCAAGTCCTGCTCCTGCAATATTTAATACGTATGACATATTCAGTATTCATTTTAAGTTTAGTGTATTATTGTGAAATTGTGGTAGAGAGTGAATAAAGGACATATTGTGTTGTAAATATACACTGATACTGAGTGAATCGTTTTACCATATATTATATCTATACAGTATATATATTAAATTGCACTGTAGAGGGAGGGAGCAAAAATGAGACTTGCTTGCATTATTTATTTTAATAGATAGGCAAGTGTGAAAGTATCATTTTAATTAAAAAAGCTGGAAAATACAAGTACGTTTGATAGTTTGACGTTATCTTTCCTTGACGTATCTAAGGGAACAATATGGATAATTTGAGGACAAGATTAACAGTTGCAGTCTGTGCTCTATCTACACATTAATTAGCATTGCATCTGTGTTAGGAGGAAGTGACTTTACTGGAGGCTTTTGAGGGTATTTGTAAATAAAGAGCATGAATAATGAGGTTATATGAGTATATTGTACTGTAATATGTCAATTCTTTCCCATTTTTGTGTTGCACAGGTGTTCTCAGCTTGGGAAGAAGCAAAAATTGTATTAATTAAATTACAGGAAGACTGTCATATTTTGTTATGATTTGCAGAAAGTCTAATGGCAACTGCTGTGTCACATGATACCTCTCTCCTGCAAGACTCTGTACCTTTCTGTCTTTTCTCTGTTCCTGTGTTTGAAAATTATAAGACATCTTAAATCAACATAGACTGAAATATGTATTGAATAACACGATTAATGTTTTTGTTCATTAATTGCATTGCATATAAATATTCAAAGGGAAGTTTTCAGAATTTGTTTTTCCTTAATTGAAAAAAAAATCATGGCAAAAAACTATTATTTAGTTTAGTTTTTTGCTGAATAGATTATGTAGCTTGTTAAGCGTCTTGCCTTGTTCTGTCTCTAATGCCTCAAGGCTGGGTTACTGTACAACGGTGCTGTTTTGAACTGCACCTTTCCTGTATTTATTAGTCAGAGATGTTGTTAGGTTGTACGCAGATCTTCCTAAGGTACACTTTTAGGCTGTTACCTCAACAGGAAAACCATACAGTGTCACCTGGCACAGATTTTGCATGGTCACAATGAAAGGTTTGCTGGGATAGTTTTCTCCACAGCTGATTTCGGCAGGTTTGAAACAGATGTCTTAAGGCAAGAACTTAGCCCTTGATTTTGCAGTCCTGTTTGTTTGTTTTCAAGAAAGGTAAATTTGACTAAAGGAGGATGGAGTGGATCTTAGGGACAGGTTTATTGGATCACCAGCTGTCCGCTGTGAACTGAAAAGTGAACACGAGACTAATTTTCTTTCTGATCCAGCACAGTTGGGGCTCGGTGTTAATTCAAGTGTAAATATGTTTCTTTCTGTTGCAGCCTGTGGCCGTGGATTCTATAAATCATCCTCCCAGGACCTGCAGTGCTCCCGCTGCCCTGCACACAGCTTCAATGACAAAGAAGGCTCTTCCCGGTGTGATTGTGAGGATGGATATTACAGAGCCATTTCAGACCCGCCATCTGTGGCATGCACAAGTGAGTGTTGTTGCTAGGAAAACAAAAGCTGGACAGAAGACAACATATTAAATAGCAGGATCTAGTCTGCTTCTCTCCTGGCAGTAAAGGCTAAAGCAAAGTATGGGGAGGGGGTTAAGTGAAGCTCTTCTCTGCACTTTGCACAGCTCAGAGTTATTTTTCACAACTCAAATCTGTGTTATTTTAGCATCTTTTTTAACGATGACGGACAGACACTTCCTTTTTTCATGATAATTAGTGGTCAAACAGTTCAGTGTTCCCCCCTGCTGAACAATCTCAATTAACTTTAAAGTCCAGCAACTTCTCCAGTTTCTAGTTGTCCTGGTGAGTGTGGCAATTATGTGGAAGGCTTTGAGGATTCGTTTAAAGAGGTAAGTAGATTAGGTAGAAAGAGGGGCTCCAAAACCCATGAAATTTCTACCTTTTAGAGGTATAGCAGAAAGCTTGTTGATGCATTGTTTGAGAAGTAAAGATAGGCCCTACTGAAGGGAAGCAGACACGCTATGAACTAAATCAGTGGTTTTCAAGGGTGGAGCAGGACTTCTTTAACAAGGGATTAGAAAAATGTGAGTCTTTTTTGACAGGATTATTTGCAGTTATACATTCTGGATCAGAAAGCAATCTGTCACCTGCATAAGAGGCTTTCCATTTTAATATCTGTTGATTCTCTAGGGCTGTAAGGGTTTAAATATTGAAGTGATAAATGTGGCTAAAAATATTTCCATTTAAAAAATGTATTATACATTCAAAACCGCTTACCAGTAAATATGCATTTTTGTGTTTTTTCTGCATGTTTTCCCTATAGATCTGTCTATAATTTTGACCTTTAAGCCTTGCCCCTCTATGTAGCTATATCTCCCATGTGATCAGTGATCACTCTTTAATCAATCAAAGATGACATCCAATATGTAAACATAATACCAGCACATTATCTAACAGGCTTGTACAGTCTGCGATGAAATATGATGCCATTTCCTAAGAATAAAGAAAAGCTGACTTGGGAAAAAAAAGGAAAGTAATGTTCCATTTGTTTAAGTAATTTAGTTTATCAGGGACGTGTTAAACCTTTAGGGATGCAATGCTGAGTCATGTCTGATGTAAACATTCACAGTGTTTGGGAGGATGATCAGTACATGTGAGTCAGTTCAAGTTTCCCAGCATTTCCTTATCTATCAGACAGTTCTGTTTTGTGGGAGTATGAAGCAGTATGTCTTAACTGATGTCTGCAGTTTGTAACACGTTATACAATTCTAAAAACATTCAATTACTGTATAGGGCGGGGGCTTTCACTTATACTCCCCAGGAAAGTACCTGCCCATTGCTTCAGGGTAGACTTGGTTTCTTTTTAAAAGTGTTTTTAAAATTCATTGGGGTCTCTCTAATCAGAAGTGGAATCATGACAAGATAATCTTCAAAACCCTAAATAAGCACCATTTCCAGTGAAAATTGTGAGAAACAAGGACAAGGAAAAAAAATAGATGTTAAGTGTTGCTTTGAAGGCAGATAGTGTGACTTTAAAGCAAACCATCCTACAATCTCTTAGATATCTCTTAGAGGGCTAAAGGGCCTAATTTTCATTAAATCATTTGTCATTTGATACATGTATATTTTGCGTTTTTGCATAGAACGGGATATGTTACTATGTGTAAGTGTAAATTGTAGTCGGATGAGGCAGTTAGGCTGCAGTGTTAACTTCTTTTTAACCTTAATTTATTATCTTGAAATTGAAGATATGTGAAAGGGCAGGGGTACCTTACTCTAATCCTGGAGAGCTGCACTCCAGCTGGTTTTACAGGGCTCATTAAATCATCAGCACCTTAAGAACTGCAAAAAGTTGTTAAACTGGTCCAGTTAAGCTAATTGGGTTATTAATAGCCAAGCTGGAATGAAAATTTACCAACCCAGTTGCCCTCCAGGGGTAGAATTGAGCACGCATGCAGTTAGGACAACAAACCAAGGTGAAAAGAGGAAGTTAAAAAAAAAAAGTACAGATAAAATAATAAAACCTAAGTTTGTATCCCTGTTTAAGAAACAATAAGCAAAATAAATAAAGTTTGGTTAAGCAAATTCACTGTTTAATATTAACACACAAATATTACATTCTTAATCATCATTGCCACATAGAAGGGCTTATTCCATTATTTTTTTCCAGCTACATTATAGACTATGCAGTGCCTAAGCAATGTTGACATAAATGGAAATAACTGCAAATTTAGTCAAATGCAGAAAAGAGCTCAAATAATTTTATGAATGACAGGTCCATAACAATGACAGTTGAACTGTGTGGTGTGTTGTTCAGTTCGGAATAAATTACTTTACTAGTCCAGATTTCCATTTTATAGTTACCAAGAAAAAAAAAAACAAAAAAAAAGTTTGGGGTAATCTGGATTTCAGTAACCCATGGCAACATCAGTTATATATATAAAAAACTATTGTTTATATAATGATTCACACTTAAATTGAATAGTCTATTTACTCAGTGGTTTCTATACATATGATCTAAAAACATATGGAAAAATTGCATCAATCACATGATCACACCATCTGTTTTAAATAAAGTATTTGAATTTTTATCTGTTTTAATTATTACATAACTCAATACTTTGTTAAAAGAGTATGTTTTTCATAATTTACAATGACATTTTTTCATTACATCTAAATTCCTGTGCATACTCAATGGAGAGATTATGAATTTTATAAAAGAACGTTTCTGTTTGCAGTGTGTTACATTATACAGTAATTGGATGTGAAAAAAGAGTTCACTGAAAAAAGCAACTTGACAGTTTAATAAATAAACATTTAAAAACATAAAACCTTACACTTTGGGGGTTACGGTAAAATAAGGATCAGTCTGTATAAAAATAAGTATTTAAAGTATTAATTTTTGACTGGAGTGAAGTCTTTGCAAATACACTTAGGCGTTTATCTGTGTTTGAAAACCAGTGTTTGCTGGACAATTTGTCCAGTAGTAGGGAAATTAAAGAGTTTACATGCTTGGTGGATTATATTCTCAGATTTTATCTCCTCTATTTTGAGCCTTTTGAAATAACAACTTGTGTAACGATACCATAAATAGTTCAGATTATCTAGATTATCCAAATATGTTTTGTGGTATGTTCGCAATATATATTTCTTCAAAAAGCTAGACGTACATATATTAAATATTTTTAGTTCTGTGTGAAGTTGTTTTCACTTACTTAGGTTGTGAAATATGTTTCACCATACTACAGATTTTAGTTTTAGTATTGGAATTTTGTCTATGTACACTAGTTACATTTGCAAAAGTAAAATTTAATATCAACAAAGAGGTTATTTATTGAGAACCGATCGTTTTTCCTTTGGGGTTTCAAGATGAATTGTCGTATTTTAGCTGTATTCTCTTACTTCAACCTTCCATGCATGTATGAAGAACAATCTCTCTGCAGACACACCCATGCGTGCCTGGCAAGACCAGTGAATATTGACATTCCTTTACTAAACGTGTTAAAAGCCTGAGCATTTTAAATCTAAGTTCAAAATCAGCTTGTGGCATTGTTTCTTAAAGATGTGACTATTTTCTATCAATGGCCTAATTTTTGCAGACACTAATATTAAACATTTACTCTTATAACTCAAAGAATGTTTGAATATGTGACAGAACTATTTGTTTTAATATCAAGGTATTTCTACACTTATTTTACTGTAATGCACACACTGGGTCATAAATTAACTGAAGTATGCTGGTGCAATCAGTGGTACTTTCCACTGAGGATTTGCAGCTGACTCATAAATGTGTTACATTAAAACTTCCCACTGATACAGTGCTGATGCAGGTTTTCTGTTACCACCGAACTATTACAGTAAAGTATCTAAACAACTGGATTTAAAGTAAACATAGTATTATGTGAATATGTATAGAACAAAAGAAATAATCTAAGCAATGTATTTGAGATCAGCATCAACACAGAATGTTTGAAAATCCCTCCCAGCAGGTTGCTGAAAATGTTCTAATGCTTATAATGTAAATAATAGGTCTGGAGTTAGTTAAGCATTAAGTAAAGGTTTATTTCATGCTGAAAAGAGAAGAAATGAAACAAAATGTTTCGGCTATTGAGCCTTCTTGTGACGCAGTTACGGTACCTACTTGAACTAGTTAAGCATTAGTCAAGCATTGGACGAGATATCCCACTTCATGGTTCAGATGGAACTTCTCCCTAAAGATCTTGACTATTTATTTAATAACAAATAATTTAGGTTACACTCCTGTTAACTTGGTTACAATTGTGATGTCACCTCGTATTTGAACCAACAGAATCTTTGAAGGGGCTTTGAAGCTATTGTACTACTTGAAATATTGTTTCCATAATCATTTTAAAGAAACAATGCAAGCCAATGTATGTTATTGGGTTTATTTGTGGCTCACACACAAACATGGATGAGCAGGGAACACTCCTGGTTTTGGTATAGACTTGTAAATATAAATACACTCTCCGTAACACTAATCACTTGATTTCCCTCTTTTGCCCTTACTTGACTACCTTTTTGGAGGAGCAAATGTTTGATGCTAGATTATGGATGATCAAAAGGGGATCCCACTAGAACTATTTCTATCCTATCAGAGAAGTGCAAAGCAAGAATTATACAGTCAGCCATCAGATTAGTCACTTGCATTAATTAAACAAAGATCTCATTAACTACATCCACATGGATGCTATTGTTCAAACAGTATGTGGATAAGTTGATAAGAACATCGGTTAAAGGAGGATAATTTTTATGACAGCATTATAAATTTGCTAAGACCTTTGACCTGCTTTCACACATTTACATTCCTCAAAGCATTGGAATTAACTTTCCAGAATTATTGGGGGTACTTGTCCTAAAATGTTTTCACTTTAACAGAACTTTTCTTTGACCTCCCCAGTGCATTATTACTGTCATTGAAAGCTTCATACTGTTTGTAAACCGGCTGTGTTACTTTGAGCTGTGATTCTGCTAATAAAGTTATTTCTGGAGTCTTCAATGTCCAATGAAATAGACTCTCCATGAATATGGAACACCAAAATGCATTTCGCTTTTCTTGGCAGAATTTATCATTACTCACACATATTGTGTTCATTATTTTGCTAGGAGCTTCCTAGTGACAGTCAGATTGTTAATGCTATGAACACAGAAGTCAAATTAAGTGCAGATACTTGGGATTGTCAGGATTTTTTATACCTCTGACTTTCCAAATTACAAATTTATCCATTTCTGAAATAAAAATATATCTAACTGTTAAGTTAGCTCATTTGCAGTGGCAATCCCATGCCCACACTTTTTTTAATCAAACCTCAGTTACTTGCGATTACAATTTCATTATGATAGGTTATTAAATGACAAATCTACCGTAACATAACTAGCCAAAAGTCAGATGAGTTGACTGTGAAGTCAGGGTCAAGACATAAGAGTTATGTAGCATTGTGTTTTTGCAATATTATGGTAATCTTCCAAACGTGTACAAAGGAAAAATGAATTCACCCCTGCTTTTAACAATAATAGGATCAGAAATATTCGAGACGCTTGAGCTCACACAGCACCCACCAAGCTGGGGGCTGTGCTTTTAGGTTTGTTATTGTTATTATCTACTGGTCTTTTGACTAAAGGTCAATATAAGGAATAAATATTTATTGTGGCCAGCAGCCATATCACCCTGCAGCTCACAGCTGGCAACCCACTGAAGCAGGTGTGAGCCTGGTCAGTACCTGGATGGGAGACGTCCTGGGAAAAACTAAGGTTGCTGCTGGAAGAGGTGTTAATGGGGCCAGCAGGGGGCGCTCACCCTGCAGTCCAGGTGGGTCCTAATGCCCCAGTATAGTGACGGGGACACTATACTGTAAATAAGTGCCGTCCTTCGGATTAGACGTAAAACCGAGGTCCTGACTCTCTGTGGTCATTAAAAATCCCAGGGTGTTTCTCGAAAAGAGTAGGGGTGTAACCCCGGCGTCCTGG
This sequence comes from Lepisosteus oculatus, assembly GCF_040954835.1. Taxonomy (NCBI): domain Eukaryota; kingdom Metazoa; phylum Chordata; class Actinopteri; order Semionotiformes; family Lepisosteidae; genus Lepisosteus; species Lepisosteus oculatus. The sequence continues at coordinate 6,963,546 of NC_090697.1, forward strand.
CCAAATTTCCCATGCCTCTTAATAATCCCCCTCTATGAATTGGCTACATTACTTTGTTCTCCTCCCTCCCACTCCGACGGCAGGCAGAGCGACGCGCCGGTTGGAGTATTTCTCGGTCGCAGTTAATGGCAACGTCAGCTCAAAGATTTGGTTCAAACCACCAAATGGAGACGGGCGGGCCGACAAGCGGACCCTGCTGATGCGGGACTAACGCTAGGAAAGAGAGATAAGGAATAAATATTTATTATTACAAATGGCTACACTCTTTTAACCACAAACTTTATGGAACTAAGATACATAAGATGTCAATAAATTACACTGTGAGTGCTTTTTGTGTGAAAATGTTTTGTGGATTTTGAGTTAAAAATGCTTTCTGAAGTTCTGCTGCATTTGCAAGTAACTGCTTGGCATTGGATATATCTTTTACAAATTATTGTGGTCACTTTATACCATATACGTAAGCATTGATGTTTTTTGATCACTTACACCACAAGCTAAATTAAAATAACAAAGTGCATAATTTCTAATGGTCACTTTCATTCCTCTGACTCATGATGGCGAACCACATTCTTAGAGATTTAGCAAAAATAAACCTTTTTGTAGCTATTTAAAAATTTCCAGATGACGAAATTAAAAGTTGGACAGAAAGAAACAGTAATATCTCAAAACAGGATGTGAAACGGGATCTAAAGTGCACTGTTTAACTGTCTGGGTCATCCAATAAATTTAACCTTAGATCTAAGTCTTCCTGCTGTAAAAAAGGTTTCAGTGTTTTGTGTAAATCCAGAAAAATTATATCTGAAAATCATGGCTTTCTGAATTGTGTCATCTTCCTTACGTTTCATGTTTACATACTGTGAGAATAACATACATACTTTGTCATTATGGTACTTAGACATATAAGACCGATATTCAAAACATTTAGGTGCTTATCTCTTTTGTGTATAATGAGTATAAGAGCACAGAGTTAAAATTATTAGTAGAGGATTTTTCTATGTAACTTATTGCTGCAAGCAGCCTCTCTATACCGAAAGCCTGGAAAGCAAGAGATCTATGCATATTTTAAGAAACTTAAGTGTTCATAAAATCACTCTTTTATTTAGAAAATACTAGAATTTGACATAATTAGCCCATGTACAGTATATAGACTATAACTTTACTGTCATTGATCATCATTTTATAAACTGCTCTTAAGTTAAATTAGACGGAGGTCAAACATCATCAGCCAGCAATAAATGACAGCAAAAGAATTACGCAGTGCATTGGAATAAAATATTTGGCATTTTGGCATAAGCACAACTCTGCAACTGTTCTGAAACATACGTGTTCTTGATGCATTTACTCTTTTTTTTTCTTCACTTGCACAAGGACCCCCATCAGCACCACAGAACTTGATTTACAACATCAACCAGACCACTGTGAGCCTGGAGTGGAGTCCTCCTGCAGACAGCGGAGGTCGGAATGATGTCACCTACAGGATTATGTGCCGGCGCTGCAGCTGGGAGCAGGAGGAGTGCGTGCCCTGTGGCAGTAATGTTGGATTTGTACCCCAGCAGTCTGGATTAGTCGATACCTATGTCACCATCATGGACTTGCTGGCGCACGCCAACTACACATTTGAAGTTGAGGCTGTGAATGGAGTCTCAGACCTCAGTCACACCCAGAGACTCTTTGCGGCCGTCAGCATTGCCACTGGCCAAGCAGGTAAGATGATTTGGAATTTTGTTCCACTCAGAGGCATTTTGAAGTTCATATCACAGAGCTGCGGGAATGTGTGAGCAGCAAGGGAACATGTAGCGGATAATTTCGCGTTGAAAAGTATCAAGATGGAAAAGAAACACTTTGGCCATGGAGACATGTTTGGGTGTGTAGGGGATAAAATATGAGACCAGCAACTATATCAATCCTTTTACTTTTTAGCACATCTTTTTACTTTTCATCATGGAATTAACCTCTACTTGTTCCATCAGCATTAATGTTTCATGGACAGCTAAACACATGAAATGTAAAATGTTATTTACAGTAAACGTAAGAGTTATCTGATAATGGAGCCAATAGCGTATACACTCAGGAAGCTAGATTCACTTTGGATGTTGGAAGGTTTTTCCACTGTTACTTGTATGTTGTGTATCTTGTGCATTTTAGCCCACCATTGCTTTAGATAAAAATACCTTTTTCTGACCAAATGCATTGCTGAATTGCTGAAGCAGAGTCTAACTGAACCATCCTTATATATACAGTGTGCTGTCTGTGTACAATATATTTTGCAATCCTTATAGTTCTTTAAATAATCTTAAATGCCTTGTTCTGTTAGAGTGTAGTGGCCTTGTGTGTTTTTAGTATTCTAGTGCAGGTAAGATATTCAGATTCTTGATTTTCCCATACCTGGGAAACTGAGTTAGTAGTTTTTATATTAAATTCATACTGAATTGCACTAGATTCTGAGTGTATATATATATCATAGTGGTTTGCTATGCAGCCACTTTGATGATTGAACCACAAAGTGCAGCTTTTATTCCCACATACAGTAGGAACAAAAACATTATTTTTACATAAGCTTAGTGTAGCTACTTTAAAGATGAAAGAGACTAAGATAGAAAACCATGAAACAGCATGTATTTTGGAGCCACTGCATCTAGTGTTATAATTAAAACAGGAATTAACTTAAAAAATCCCATAAATGCATTTCAATTAGTTGAGATGAAAACACAGTGGGCCTTAAATTCAGGACACTTGGATTATTAAATCCCTGTAGGATAAAATGAGAATTTAAGTACCTAAGTGTTTCAGATATATCCATCTAACACAAAATATTATAACACCATTTCCATATATTGCTGTGTGGTTGTGGTTTGGTTATATCACATATTAGATTTGGTTATATTATGTATATATCTAAAGGTTTTGTGGGGTTGCTGGAAGGGTACAGTTTGTTTAAGTGTGATATTGCAAAAACTTAAAACAATCATTTAGTGTATATGTTAGAACATAAGAACAAAAGAAAGGCTACAATTGAGAGGAAGCTATTCGGCCCATCTAGCCCGTGGTAGTTACTAGATAATTGATCAATATGGCTGGATAGCTTGTTCCATACTCCCCTTTGGTAAAGACGTGTCTCCTGTTCTCATGTTTAAATGCACTTCCATGTAGTTTCCATTTGTGCCCTCTAGTTCATGTTTCACATTTTATTCTGAAAACATCGACTGGGTTGACTTTGTTAATGTCTTTGAAGATTTTGTGCACTTACGTCAGATCCACCCATAGTCTTCTTTGTTCAAAATCCTATATTGACAGGAGAACATTGCAGCAGTATTCTGGTACGGTTACATTTTGGTCTTGACAACATTGTAAAGAATATTTGACAGTGAACCATAGAGCCGGAGTGTAACTATGTCAGAGTGCATTCAAAACTGAGAACAGGAGGCACCTTTCTACCTAAAGGATTTGGGAATCTGGAACAAGCTACTCAGCCATATAATTAAGCCGATATCCTGTGTTTTTACAAGTAACATCTAAATGACCTCCTTGTATCAATAAGCTACTGGCTACCCAATGGACTAGAATAGAATCTAAAAGTTTTCATTTCAACAATATTTCTGTATTAACTGCAAGTTTTTTCTAATATCGCCACTGTGTAATGTGGTTGGCTATGTAGAGGGATCCGAAAGAACTGGCTTCAACAACACGGATCGTTCTTCATAAACAAAACCTCCCATTTTCTCTCCTAAAATTTTAAGATGTGAAATTCCCATTTGTGGTTTTGGATCCATGTTCCCTTGATGAGCATGAAATAGTCCATATACCCAGGAAGTTGCTTGAAGTGGTTCATGTTTCTTATAAAATTAATTAACATTTATGGAAACAAAATAATTAATACAGTTTAAATTTGTTTTGTGTATCCAGCTGTACTGTATCTATGCTAGACTGCTCATAACCTGCCAGATCTAATTTGTGGGATTATTTTGACACTGATGAATTGCATCTGGTGCGGGAAATCCAAAACATTGTGGTGTTTTGGTATTTCCAATAGACTGTGCAACGCAGTCCATTAGTATGTAAACCAATGGAATATCTGTTTTTTACACTCGTAGACATCTGATGCAGTTTAACCAATCATAAATTTTAATTTTCCAGTACCATTTTATAAACACACTTATTGCATGCAGGGTTTATTAGCATGTAAATTACTTTTGACTAATTAAATTTGCACTAATGATTATGTATGTGCTGGTGTTATGATGGCAAATATTAGATTTTAAGATTTCCCGCAACTATTATCAGTATAAGTAACAGTGCTTGCCTTATATTCTCAGGGGAATTCAACAAAATTCAAATACCACATATTCAGATGCATGTTTAGAATGTGGCATGCTGGACCTGTAACCTTTTAAGTCATTTTACAGGTCCAATAAACCAGGTTTATTTTTTTAGTTTAAGCAGCCCTGAAGTATAATTTTATTTAAGCGTGTAGTAGGTAGGATCATTGACAAACATTGCTTCCGTAAGACAGTGATTGTTGTTTGTTAATAGAATGAAGTCCTGTGTATGTATTATATATTTAAAAATCATATTTTCGGCAAATTGAACAGCCTTATGTATTGTAATAATATTGTATACCACAGATTGTATTCAAACATAAATTACAGTTTATACTTTTTATTTTATTATGCCAAAAATAATGCATTTAGAAGATCAGAGTGCAGGTTAACAAATTGAGTAACTAAGTTCAATACTTTAATAACAGCCTTGATAAAGAAACAAAGGTGTTTGATACCTTTCAAAGGTGTTTGATACCTTTACAATATATACCTTTACTGTTATATTGTAATGGGGTTTCTAGATTGAATAGTAACAAATAACATCCTTTTTTATCTTTTTAGATTAAGCATTTGTGAGGATCTATTAATACACACACAGAAACCATGTATTTTAAATATTCAAGCCACATTATAATTAAGTGTCTCGTGTCTTAAGTATCTTGACTTAACACATGGATGATATGCGTTGGAATACAGCTTCAAACCTTCCAGTATTCCCGTAACACAATTGTACTTCCTCAAATGAAGAAATAAGATCCAACAAACCAAAGTCTACCAAACAATACAACAAAACAAGACCATACCCTGTGTATATTCATGTTGCAAAGAGGTCAGGCACAGACGGAGAGGTAATTGCTGCCAGCCAGCAAAATGAATCTGGGATGAGCTGACTGGGATGATGTATGTTCAATGACAAGATACGTGACAGAGATGTACGTATGAGTCTGTTGTGGCCTGCCTTGGCAAGGACGCGGGAAGGAGACCTGTGAAAAACAATTAGCATGGATTCAGTGTGAACATTTCATAATTATCCATGGCATGTTGACAACAGACAATTAGAGTACCAATTTTAACAGTATTTAACCACTAAATGATGTTAACTAAATGTTGGAAATTTAAAAAAAAACCCTCAGCCTACATTTATAACTGTGGCATTTAGGAATATTGCACGACCATTTATTTTAATCAACATTTCCTTCAGCCTTTTCTGTTGTTGTTTCTGCTGTTTCAAATATATTTAAATTTTAGAATTGTCACGTTCACTCCAGAATGTTTTCACAAGAAGAATACATTTCACTAAACAGTGACGATACAGATGAATTAAAATGCATTGGATTATATTTTGTTTTAAGCATACATATAAACATAGTATCTATAACTTGTGTGCATCACTGACTTAAGCATTGAAGTTTGTATATTTGTATATATGTTACTTTAAGCCCAGTGAAACGAGTGGATGTGTCTCGCATTCTTGCACAATATTAACTCATCTACTAGATCTACTGTCAGTGGACCTTTAAAGTTTAATTTTCGCAAGACTGGAACTGAAACGCCTGAGTGAGTTGTAATTGGAATGTCCTGGTATCTAAAACACTGACCACTTCCTGGGCCCACATGGGGTCACTTGTGAGAGTGACTACATTATTAAACCTTACACCTCATCTTCTATTTTTGATTAACCTTTACCAGGAGGGGCAGAGTCAGATTTCTGGCAAGTGTTAAAAAAAACAGAAAGATCCACCAGCAATTTTCAATCTAATCACAGGCTCTGACAGAAGAGCACAGGAACATGCATTGTGTGAATGCAGATGGTAATCCTATTGCAGATGTAGGTTTTATACTTCAGCTGAGTCTACCAAAGAAACTGGCTTAGATGTAAATAACAATAAAGAAATTGTGATCATTCTTTAAAATACGTTGTCCCGCCTAACCTCATGATTGCTTTACTATGCATTACATTTCACTTGACTTTTTCAGCCCATAGAAGGAAGCATAAATGGGCTACCTTTAATGCATCCCTTTTGTAGTGTGATATTGTATGATGCTTGCATAACAAGAGAGTTGAGAGTCTATCAATCAGTCTGCAATTGTGACTTAACAATACTACAAAGCAGCCCTCAAAGTATGTTTATAAAGCCTCTTTTCTGATACATACTTATAAACAAGCTTTTGTATTGTAATAGAAGCATGCAGGTAAAGATACTTTATGGAACCACTATTAATATTTGTTCAGGATAGCATTTATATATTTTAGCCTGAAAATGCACTATGGAGAGCAGTACAAAAGCAGAATTGGATTGGTTAAGGGAATGACTATGGGACCTCTGTATAAGCATACAATACTGAATAAAAAGTAGAAGGAATTTAAGTGTGAACAGCTAATTATGTAAGCAGCATTATAAAAAGGGGGATTTCTGGAAATCAATTTTTATGCCAGTTGAACACTTTCTGCTAGATTGTAATACTGTATATATACATATAGATAACAGATACCAGAAAGTTGAACAGTATTTGTTGTAGTGTTGCCACTCTCCATGGGGGATAACAGCAGTTTGGTAGGTAAGTAAGTGTGCATCAATATTCAGCACTTGATTCACAAAATGAAAAAAAATGCATCTGTTGGGTATATAATGATTTCCTTTCATTCTACCATGAAATATGTCCACCTCTATAAAATGTTTTTTGGAGGAGTCTTTCTTAAGATGTGTTTTGTATTTTCATTACCATATTTTGCAATGCATTGTAGCTACAAATCGTTTGAGACTGATTTGAAGGTATACCTTAGAAAAAACACTTCTCTTTTTTTGGTTGCCTTCTGATCAGTTTTTTTAAACATACTTCTGTAATCTGTAAGAACAGTAAAAGAGGGCAGTTTAAATCAAGAACTGCTATATTAGAATTGTACAGTGCACTAGTAACATTTAGAGTATTGTCACAACAACTGACATGAAAAAATGCTGCACACTGACAAGGTGCATCTTTTAGTTTTGGATGGAGAAGAGCATGAACGAACCTGATTCAAATATTCAGAGGCATTGACAGATTCAACCAAATGAGCTTTTTCACAATCAGAAGTAAAAAGACACATTGGTAAATTTCAAGCCGTGAAATGGAGGCACATTTTTACACACACAGGGAGAAATGTCAGTAAACGCACTGTAGTAAGAAGTGGTTTAATGCAGTGATTAATTTAGTGAGAAACACAATTTCCACAGGGACTGCAGTTTCCATTTTAGACCAGCAGTTCTGATGCTATAATGGAGACACAAGCATAAGAAAATGTATTGGAATATTTCAAGATAACTTTAGGATGTGAAGGAAGTAGACTTACAGGTGTGAATGTAAATAAAACCTTTGTTTTGATTTTAGATAGTTTCTTGTAAATTTTATAAAAGACCTCCCTTTTGACAATTAGACTTGCTGTTAATTTCAACAGCTTTAGGATAACTAGTTAAAAGTAAACAGTATAAATCAAGCAATGCTTATAATTGTATCAATAATCAATTTCAAGTGGATTTCATATTGGTATCAATCATTTTGTAGGAATATGAGAAATAACATTATTCTTTATTTAATTGTTTTTGACTTACAATAGGCGTGCGTTTTGAATAATTAGATTTGAAGCCACAAGCATTTTTGTGTGATTAAAAGAAATTTGAGATACGTGAAAGAGAATATTCAACTAAATGTTCACACCATCCAGTCCACAGACACTTGAATGGAAATTTATACTGTCACTTTATCACTACAAAGGGGATATTGTCCAATACATTTGTAAGCATAACTCTCTGGGGAGCGATAGAGTTATTGATTTATCACTTACTGCTTTTTATGGTCTCACTTGCCTTTATGGCATTAAATGGTATGGATAGATTGAATCTGAAGATTCCCAGCTGACCGCCGGCATGTGGTGTAATTTTCTAGTTAAGCAGATCCTCCTTTGTAGCTTTTGTCCTCGGTTTTATGTTACCTGGGAGCCTTTTTTTTCCCCTTTTCTCCACATGCAGTAATTTGATGAGAGCCAGGCAACGAGGTTTGATTCAGCAGCTGCAAGAAAACCGTGCAAGTCTCCCAAGCAAAAATCTTGCCGCACTTAACCTGTAGCTTTTTGTAAATGCCTCCTGATTTGTCTGTCACCCAATCCGTCAGCAATGAATAATTTTCATGGAAGGTGCACTTTAATTACTTTCCCATTTAAATTGCATTATCATGCCCTATCTAGGTAATTAATCTCTCCAAGTATCCTGTTTCAGCCTTTTATTACTGGCAGATGAGCCCCTAAATCCCCCAGAATCATCTGTGCTTGAGCGCACACTGCTTTGCTATTGCCCCTGTTCTTTTTTCCCCTTCAGTTAGTGTTTATGAAAGATAGCAGCCTAACAGCACCAAAGCCCCTTTCTTCACCAGCGGAGGCCTTTTAAACATCTCCAGTCTTTGTCCAAGAAGCAGGTTATCTCTTCTCTGACAAGGGCATTTTATTTAAAGGAAATTGTGCAAACTTTCATGAAACCTTAGGACCTACATGCACAGATTCCCGATTTCTAGTGTCATCCCCTCCTCAGAGGCCATCCTAGAATTCTTCTTTCCCAGTTCTGTACTGTGTCCTATTAATGACTTCAGTTACACATTCATGAAACTCATAGACCTTTAAAACAAACCCAGGCTGTTAAGAAGTGCTTTAACAGCATCCTTATACTGAGACATTCATTTTAGTATGCTGCAGTGATATATATATATAGCAGATTCATCTTCTAATTATGATGTTTGTGATCATTTGGCACACTGTCGAAGTTGAAAAGAAATGCTTTTTAAATTCAGTTTCATCTGCTCTCCTCTGCTTCTTTTCAGCAGAAAGATCTGTTCAATTATTTAGATATCCTTAAACCTGTAAGGGTGCTATTTTAGAAACTTCTATTTTATTTAGTTATGTTGAATAAAAATCAATTCATCTCCCTATTAAATCAAATTGTGGATATATCTGCGGATATACAGTTTTATCTATAAAAATATTTTTTAATATGAAAATAAAATATTTCTGGAGTTTTGTCAGCATTCTCTTTAGTTACACGCTTCTTTAAAAAACATTGGCTGCAGTGTATAACCATAAACCAATCTTCTTTTATCTGGAATTTTGTCTCCTCGATGTTTTATATTGTCTGTGAAACTGAAGTATTAGACCATTATGGTCTGGAAAGCAGTGAGCATTGTAACTGCTTAAACAAAGATGTGAGGCCAAAATTGTAAAATAAATGGCCTCTAAGGATATATTAAGGCCTGAAGCTCTTTAAGGAAAATGTCAAGGAGAAAGACAATGGAAGACTCTTTAATAATGTAAAGTTGAAGCACTCAGGACCTTTAATGAATTTCTTTTGAATGACAGGGACTAATTGCTATAGTTGCTAGTGGACTAGAATGTAGTAGATGACCATTATGCAGTTTATGAGCAAGATAAATGACTAATCTCCAGAAAGATTAATGGTAATGAAATTACTTTTAACAGTGCTAAAGGCAAGAGTGCAGAGTAAATGTAAAGTTTTATTATTTCTTTTAATAAAATTTCAACCATTCTTATGAATAACATCATAGGACTGCATATTCCTGGTAATGGTAATGCCATGTGGAACCTATTCCTAGTTCACTGGACCACATCCTGAATGGGACTACGGTCCATTGAAAGGCACGGGGACAATTTAGAGATACCTAATCTAGCCTGCGCGTTCATGGGAGGTGAGTGGCAAACCTGACCACCTGAAGGCATCCCATGAAAAAAAAGAAAATGCAAACTTCATATGGCAGGCACCTCAGCATGGATCTGAATAATGACACAAGAGCTACATGGCAGCTGTGTTATCTTACCATTATGCCACCCTAGGAGGTACTGTATGATAAAAATGGACGATAATACAACATTTATGTGCCTTTTTCAGGTATAGTGAGTCAGGTCACCAATCTTAAAGATTAACACTTCAAGACTGTTTTGTAGAGAAAGATTTTGTCAGCATTTTTTCCGGAATTGGCAACAGGTGTCTAAAAGTCAGAACTATGCTCAAGGGAATGCCACGATGCCCATGTATTGTGCATGACCTATAAATGTGAAGCTTTAATGAATTCTACCATTGATCTACAGGGTGAATAGTGATAACAGAGAGGAACAGTGCTCTTGGGATAGTGAGTGCTGGAGCGTCATTGTTGATTACAGTTCATTTTAATGTCCATCCAGCAACCATTTCTCATCTGTTAGGCCATGTTTGGTTGACTGGCTGGGCTCTTGTCATGGTAGTCCTGCTATCAATGCAGACAGAGGTATTCATCTTCTGTACCTTTACTGCTAGACTCAGTCAACCAGAGCTGCAGAAAATGCTGTTGATACTGGGATTCAAAACTATTCCTTTAGTGACGGAATAGATTTAAATGTGGTGGCCTATTTAATTGTTCTATGTACTTTTTTTTAATACTTGAATGGGACATTATTGAAGTGGTACCATTTGTGCAGTTTTGTAGTTTAAATGGCATAAGGAATGTAAGCCAGATATATAAGTCTTTGCATGTGCTTTGCACATTTATAGGGGGGACTGATTGCTTGTTGGCATTCCACCTGTTATTTAACCTAATTATTGTTTAGCTTGACTTGCAATGACTTTTCCTTTTACTGCCTTGAAGAATTGTAAAGCAACAGTATCATTCCCAGTGCACTACCTTGCTCCACCTGCGATTCTGGCATGGTCTGTTTATTTGGAACACATGTTCTAAATGGGGGAAAGAGCAGACACAATATGGAAAATATTTCATTAGTTTAATGGTATTTAAAGTGTTTCATTTCCTGAAGCCAAATAAAGACAACAGCAATAAAATCCAAATAACAGTGCATTGCTTTAGGTATCTACGAATGGCAAAATCTGTGCAGGCAGTCACTGGAATGTAACAGTTACCTCCTGTGTGCTGCCACTATCTCAGGACCTTGATCACTCACATAGTAAAAGGAATATTATTTCCTCTGCTCTGCTGAGGGTGCATGGGGATTTCCGATAACATTGCTGGAGCAGTCAATTTTACCTAGCTTGACAGGTTAAACACTAGCTGTTACTTAACACGAAGAGGCAGAGTCAGTCACATTTGAGAGGATAATATTTTGTGGAGTGTTGTGGGTACCCCCAGTTGTAATAGTATCTCCAAGTAAAACCACAAAATGCAAATATGTAAACATTATTATGTCAACTGATTTATTTTAAAAGGAATCAGTGTTGCCTTGATTGATAAAATTGATTCTTTTTTTATCAATGTGGAATGATTGATTTATGCATGTATTGATTGATTTATGCATGTATTTATTTCACAAGACAGCTGCGTGAGAAAGTCAGGAGGACGGAAGATGTTAAGCTGTGGCCTTTTTGGCTTTGCCACTCTTGTCAAGTTCAGTGCTTTAGTAAGATCGACTCTTAGAAGGCATACATACTTGTAATTTACATTATTCAGAATCTGGATATGTCATCATAATGGGAAAAACCTGCATGCTATTTAAGCCATAAATTACACTTTGCTTGTGATCAAATATTAAAATTCACACTAGAACTAGACAAGAAGAAAACAAAAGACACCATAGGTTAAGTAGCTGTGAATAATGAATTTAAATGAAATTATATTTCAAGTAGTATTCTACAGGATGTGCAGTCTGGCTTTCAGGATTCACTTGTGCTCTGGCATGTTTCAATGCAGTCATATCACAGGCTTCTGAGGACTAGTAGGAATTCCTCGCACAGTTACAGACATACCCAAATCTGTATTTGTTGCCCTTTCAAAGACTGCCCCTTGTTAGCAACCTTATGAGCCCCAGATCTGCTTCCTCATAGTCTCACAGCAAAGCCTGTTCTTCATTTCACCCCGCACTCGCTAACTTCTTCAGCTCCATGTCACTGCTCTCTTAGTTACATCATTTTACAACTAATACCTTTTTATCACAGTGAAGAGAATGTAGGGTGGCCATCTGGTACTATGATTTTAATAATTTAGTATGAGACAACAGCAAAAAGATTGTGTTTTCCTCAGAGAGACTGTAAGATTGTTTTCACAGCAGATGGAGACACATCTGGTCTGAAGGATGTAAGTAAGGGCACTGGGGAGGCATCAAATGAAAAAGTCCCCTTGCTTAGAAAAATTCCTCACTTCCTCTCTGTCAGTGCCCTAGAAGGTGAATCGTTTGTGTTTTCTGCTATTTAAATAAATCAATGATCGGCTCGTTTGCCAGGGGTATTCTTTATGAAAAGCCTGGGCCTTAAAATTTAATTGGACAGGAATAGTTTTTTGGATGTGTGAAAAAGGTCATCAATTAGTGCGTTCTGAAACAACATAGTAGCAACATTATCCGAGGAATTCAGATGTTTTTATTTATAAAGCAAACAACATCCTAGGTTCATTATAAAGTAAAAGCTTTTATTTCTGCGGGGAATGAACTGTGCCAGATAGTTAAATATGTTGGATAGGCTAGATTTAAGTGAGTTATCACATAATCAATAATACTAATGTTCCACATAACCGTACTTAAGATGAAATTTATGGAAGTTGGAATGCACTCTTGTACAGCATGTTTGCACTTACAACTATTATTATGTCAGTAGTGTAATAATACAAAATGACAATATGGTATACTGTACAACACTTTAATGATAAAACTGTAACTCAATCAAAGATCACTGCAAAAAAAAGTAAAGCAGAATTTCATGTGCCTTAAATGCTAATGTTTGCTTGTTTTTCACATCATCTGCAAACACGCAGCAGACGTTATTCCAAACTACACACACTTCAGAGAAGATGCACACAGGAGGCAATGCAGAAAAAGACTGAAGTCTAAAGTAGAATATTGTGTGATATAAATGTCTCAAAATAAAATAGGCAAAGATGGTATGTTATGAGATAGCAAGGGATGATTTTGTACTGAGTTAGGGCAAAGATGTTAGTTACTAGAGCATTATGATTAACAAAAGGTCATACAAAAGTAAAATGCTTTTACTGCATATTCAGCATTTTACTTGAGTTAAAATAATTTTAGAAGCTATAATAGGGTGCTACACAAAGTTGATCCAAATGGCTAAGTGTTTAAAAAATAAATCAACCTTTAAGTAGAATTTTGTTTTAAAGAAATTATTTAAAAAAAAACTGAAGGATGTATTTATATCATAACATATTAAGACAAGTGGAAAAAAAAACACCTTACATTTTTTCCACAGGCTTATTCAATTTCTTTTTAATGTAGATTTTTAATTTCATTTTTTAATTTTTAAATAAATATATGGTGTTGAAACAGGCACTTGGTTTAGTTATATTATTCTCAGTTCAAAAAAATCGTTTCAGACCGTTCTTCCTTTGAGACTGAAATAATTGAATTTTTAAATTCCTCTCAAACCTTTGGTTACTGTAGCACTGCTGAAAAAACAAAGGTGCTGCCAAAAACCCTGTGGCGCACAGTGTACAGGCCATACTTTTCTGGCAGATTTGTAGGGATATATTTTTTTCATATGGGCTGTGCAAAATGAACACAAAGATTAATTTAGAATCGTGAATTGATTGCATGTGCTTTTTCAGTGAACAAAAGTCTTTAAAAAAGCTATACATTCGCCTGTCAAGTTTTATTCCAAATTATCAAACACAGATTTGTGTTGGATTTTAATGTGAGTTTCAAAGACTAAAGAAACTTAAACTGTTCGATTTTTTTTTATCAGGGCCCCAGCTCCCCCGCAACCCTGTATTGGACAAAGAGATTGAAAAGAGATAGATGGATTTTTTGTCAGTGTATATGTCCATTTAATACTGTGTGTATGTAGCTTCACAGTTCTGGGGAACTGTCTTTTGAGAGACACTACTTAAATTCTACAAAGTATTGTTTATTAAAATATACTTATGTAGGATTACAGTTAGGATTTCTAATGAGGTAACTAACTTAAGACAGCAATTGTGAATTAGTATTTCATGACCTAAACTTTCCTTAACTAACCTATTGGTGCATCGTTCAGTTTCACAAAACAAAGAGCAGGCCTCATGTGGGTATACACAATCCCAGCCATATCAGAAGATCGTATTTTTTTATATACGTGCAGAGCAAAATAACACTGTCATTCTTTCACATTTACCTTATTGGTGAAGTAGAATTAAATCTCATTTAAAAAAAAATCCTGCAACCCTTAAAAGCTATAAAAAGCTGTTCTGTCAAACATATTGAATATAAAGAAGGAATGTACCTGCAGACAGCTTATCTGTCCAGTATTGGTTTAACTTTTACACAGCTTAAGAAATTCCACCCTTTATACTTTCCTTCAGTGAACGCTGAGTTTCTTTGCCTTGTTTGCTTGTTGACGATGATAAACCGTAAGTAAACTGCATGACACAGAGCTCTATTTCTAATTTAAGATGTACAGTATTTACACATTTATGAATGCAACACATATAATTGCAAGTGAAGGTAATATTACTATAAAATAATCATCAGCTTTTAGTTAAACTTTAGTTAAACTACTGGTGGCCCATAGGAAATCAGTTTTTTTCCAGCCCCTGGCCAGCCCATGTGCTCAGACCTTACATTGTATCAAACAGAAAGGTGATGGATGGGGTCAGTAGGAGACAAATGCCAGGACTATTCTTTCATTTAATAGTAAGGATTAAGGCAATTCAAAATTTAAGCCCACAAAACAAAGAACAGGCCAGGACAGCTTTTTAATTGTGTGCTTTGATTAATGGCTATTGCGTTAGACCACGCATTTCAAGAGACAGCAAAATTAAATTTGATTCAAGGCATTGACTATAGATTACTTCCACGTGGAGGCCCAGAAATTCTTTTACTAGAAGCACGCGTCTTCATTTGTAAAAGAGGAATTCACATTATTTTCTCTTGTATCATGTAGAAACGAAATGCTACTGTAGAAGCTTCTGTTCATTCTTATGTTTTAAAAGACCAACAACGAATATTGAACAAAAACTGGAGATGGAGTTCATGCTTTTGGCAGTGATCCAAGCTTTAATCAGTCTTCCAACTTCAAAGGCCGAACACGGCCTTCCTATTCCTCTTGCATTTCAATACCTTTCTTTAGTAATGTTCTTTTCATATATGAAGAGGCTGTATTTCATTTAAACTCTACATAGCTGTTTTTTAGCAGACCATATCCTCTGTGTGTTATTACAAATAGCTTACAATAAATTTACCATAAAGCCTAAAAAGGAAGCCTTTCTTTGATCTTAAATTAGAAAATACTACTTTGTAAGTGGAATAATTATAAAAATGTTTTGACAATTACTTAATGACACTGTGTTAATTTCACTGAACAGTATTTACTAAGTACAAAGCAAAAGGTCTTCCTTTAAACAGTACTTAAACAACACATTTAATTGACATAATTGGTACAACCTCTCTGATCGTGTACTTTTAATCTTTAAACTCACTAACTATATTGTGCTTGCTACTGATGTTACCTACAGTCAGCTTTTTTCAGTGCCTTCAGTGAAACTTAACAAGCCACTTGCAATGATTGTTTCTTAAAAATGCTATGCTGTAGATTTAACAAAAGCTGTGGCTGCTTTTGTTGTCGTAATGGTAAGGCAAAGCAGGGACCAAATGAGTGATCATTTTGGTTTGGAGTGCAGTTGCATTGCTTAAATTATCCAGGAGCATAGTCAGAGAAATTACATTTTGAATAGTTATACAAACAGACTGAGCACGAATTAGCAAAAATCCCTGCCGTCACCTGACAATGACTTGTTTGAAGCAACTTAGAAATAATTGTTAAAGTTGATATTATTTAGACTTCAGCCTCAGGCCTCATTATGACAACTTAGAATACCTATTTGCAACCAATCATATCACCCTGCAATCACAGGAATGTATAAGTGAAACAGTACAGTATGCAAAAAAATACCTTCCTCACGTTTTGTCTCCAACCACATCCACTATTCTTTCACTAGATTTACAATCGTCTGACATGGCAGTAGCTGTCTTTTCTAAACATTACATCCTTGGTTGCCTGAGGAGAAGATTGAATAGAAGTAACCTATGTGGACTATGCAAGTCATGAATTCAGAAAGTAACTTTCAGATGTTTTTTTGATGAGGGCAGAGGGGATCACAATCATACTGTGTATATCACAGCTTATTTCTATTAATCCATGTGCCTGCCTTCCACCAGCTGTGTGATATATAAGTTCTGTTTCTTTTATTTTATAAAACACAGAAAAGAGGATTAGGCCATTGGAATTTGCTTCTTTTATCTTGTAATTAACTTGGAACATAGCTACGGTGGGCTTTTCCTGGGCTGGTTTACGTATAGTGCAGTCGGTCGCACTAGGCGATAATGTAATCTGGTAGAGTAGATTCAGGGAACTGGTGGGTTTCTGGACTGCCTTTGTAGGTTGGGGAGAGCTTCTGTGGTTTGGGGTTTTTCAGGGTTCTGTGAGAGAAGGCTTTGTTTTATCAGGTAGCAGATCACTCAGCAGGGTTTATGCTGCAGACATTTAAAATCAGCAACAGATTCCAGGGAGGCAGAAAGCACCCGTGTCTGGCTTCTAGATAATCAGCCTTTTCTAATTCTGGTAACTTAGCTTTACTACACAGTGCAGTGACCAACTAGACACTACATAACATTAGAGTGGCTGCTGAAATATTTCAGCACTGTAGTCTGCTGCATTTGAAGACTTTATAACTGTACTGTAGTACTGCAAAAGCTAATCTTCATGTCTTCTTTGGTGAATACAGTAGAGCTCAGCGCTGCTGAAATAATCATAGAGATTTTTTCTACCTTTTCTATAAAATTTTCAATGCTACATGTAAAACAAAATCATTAAGGAATTCAATCAAAATGCATCTCATCATGGTCTCGTTTAGAATATTGTGCACAATATTGTTTTTTTCCAGAAAATATATTGCATTCTTTGGCTCAAAGGAGTGTCCCACACTGAGAGTTTATAAAGAACTGAACCATAAAAGGACCTGATAAAAACATTCATAACCTGCAGTTATTGACAAAGTCAACCTATGTGACTATAGAATCTGCACTGAAACACCAACCTCAAGACATATGTAGAAAGTTTGTTAAAACATCAATATTATGGTTTTCTTAATGACGATGGTATATTTACAATTGATTTCTGTTATAAAAAACTGAGACACTTATTATTACACTTATTGAGGCACTTATTAACACAAGGGGTTGTGGGAGTATGGCAGTTGCCGCAGCATGTCAAATACAACATAAAAATGGTAAAAGACTAACATGTTACTCAAAGGAAAACTGAAAATAATTCAATGCAGTTGCATAAATGAAAAAAAAAATTACTAAGCAAGCATTACACAATGTTTATTATAGTGGTCTATGTTACCAGCATGACACGACCAGTCAAAGTGTTACTTTGTCAGAAAGTCAGACATAGTTGCCCATGACTTTACTGTTAGTAATGTTACTGTTACCATGACCATCTCAAAATCATTTTTAGTGGGTGTTATGTTGTCACAATCTTGCATATATTCCAGAAATATACCACAACCCAGCTGTTGCTGTGTTTTTCCATGGGGTTTAATGCATTTGAATGTCACAACGCATTGAGCCATGTGGTGAGACACAGTATGCCATAATTTGCACTCGATTTTGAAGTTGCAACCTAAACATGACATCATCACATATGCACCACTATATGAAACATACAAGCTTATACTGTGAATATTCTGCTGGGATCCTTGATAAATCATGTTGTACATGAGTCATTTCCATTTTTTTGTAATGTTGTAAGTAGTAATAAGGACTTAATGGAGTGGATGTTGTGATGGCATATTTCCTCTATGCATAGTTTTTAAACTAGTGGGAATGTGATTCTTTTAATTTGGTAAACATTGTTGCATGGATTAATCTGTCCATGTGTACAAAAGCTTACTAGCATGAATAAAGATCGGTATAGATCCAGGAGTTCAGCACCCCAACAGTCTCATCCCACCCAGGAAATTGGATTCTTTTAAGCTAATTGTGCTTTTATTTGTTTTACTACACCCTGCTAAGTCCTTACTACTGCAGATGTGTAACTTTCCCTAGTTCCTACTTTGTCTGTGCTGGGCATACCATGCTATGAAATGCCCGCAATGAAAGTGATGTGGGAAACAAACGGTTTCAACAAATCAACAGCTTTGGTTGATGCACAGAATGCTCCAGGCAGAACAAGTGTGGTAAACTGGAAATGAATCTAAAATAGAACAGGCACATATCCTACCTTCAGTAAAAATATTCATGGTGTTTAGTAATATTTAGGTATTTCGGGACTGGTATTGATACACCTACTGTATATTATATTAGACATTCCTTTCCATAGAAATCTACAGACATCCATCTGCACACAAAATCCTATTTTAAGTGCGTGCACTGTGTTTTAGCGGTGAACAGATAATCAAAATTTGGGCCACGATCTATGAAAAACACATTTTATAGAGGTAGGAATCCAGCTACACATTTTAACAATCAGTATATTGGCTCTGAATCTGGAGGCAATCAAAGGAATACTTACAGCCAGACTATTCAATGCCAATTATAGTAAATGGTGGAGGGTCTGTTTTGGTTTGGATACAGTTTTGCTGGCATGGACTTCCAATATTGTGATTCAAGAGCATATGGATACTCATTAATATTATGATTCTGACAAATCAAAGTGACAAAGGTATTTTTTACTATCGAGTTCTCTTATTGTCATGCGATAACCTAAAGTTTGTTTGAACTGTCAGATATTTTGTGGCAATTAATAAGCCTATTTTCTTTTTCTTTGCTGAAGAAGATTCTGTCTTCAGTATATTTTAAATCAGAATGCAAATACAGAAGAAGGATTAGCCTTAAAACATGCATTCATTGAAAGGAATGCCTCTCACCCACATTAGAGATAGAAAGTATAAAATACTCATAGCTCCTAATTCTAATAGAGTACCACCATAATGAAAATGATGTACTGTATATTCAAAAGTTTTTTTTTTTAAACCTGATAAGAAATCAATAAGATAACACACTTTGTTCATTAAACACAGACAAGCTGCATCTGGTATTTAAGACATACTATCATAGAACAATGTAGATTCATGAAATCTATGGATTTCACATTCTGAAAGGGTAACAGGAAATGACTTTTTTTTCTATTTGCACTTGGACCACAATTCTGTCGTAAGGATACTGGTTTTCATAATCTCTGTGATGTACAGATTTATTTTTAGTGATCCCAGTGTGTTTTTTGCCTAAGGCTCTACTTTTACTTTAACTAGAAATAAGAACGCAGAAGCCCTTTGGCTGCTTAATGCCTCTTCTGAGTACAGTATCTGAAGGAGTCCTAGCACTAACCCCAGGCATGTTCACTGCACAGCTTAGTCTTCCCAAGTATTTGCCTTGCAGTTTGAAATATCATTTTAAAACATTCTAAAAATGTTAAATAAGCATTCCAATATCTGTATAATAACAAAATATTCACAATTTACTCCTAAGGTCATATTGATAAAAAGCTGTTTTTTTAAAATCAACATTTAACAAGACCAGCTATATTTTGTGAGCTTCAGAATTTATATACATTTTTAATACTTTTATCCAAGTATTCTGTATTCCTTCACACTGTGAACACTTTATATGAAATACAATTTGGGTGTCTGTACAGTTGGACTAGCTTTTAGTGATTTCCTTTGTTGGAACTATTCTTGGCAATAATACACGGAGAAGTTGTGTTGAAATTTAAAATGGTACAAATTTATTTCTGGTCTTTCTTGTTTTAGAATTAGTTTCAAGTTAAATTTATATAAAGTAAAGTACTGTATATAAAACAAAATGCCCTGTACTCTACAATGAACTTTAAATAGCATAGCATGGTTTATGTTTTTAATGTGGTCTTAAATTGGTAATTGCAGTGAGTAGTTCAATAAATACCAAGGGAAAAGCCACATTGTTTCTTGCAATGTGAAGTAAAGGAACAAGAAGCAGCTATTTCTTTTTTATTTCTCTTTTCAAACACATTGTGTTCCTGATACAACTACCAGGCCTTACATAGTTTTCTTTTCAATGTTTATACCCAGATTGTGTCAAAAATGAGAAGTGGAGCACTATAATTTCAGTGGCTAAGGACTTTACAGAACTGTCTGTAAGACAGTATTGTTCTTCTCCAGTAAGGCAGAAAATGAATAAGATTGCTTAATTTGACAAGATTGTCTGGCAAAGGCCATGTAGTTTAACTTTGGAAAATAAACAACAAATTTGGACAGCATCCTTTCAGACGTTTTTCTTTTTTTCTAGTCCCAACTTGGACCTTCAACTAATTTACTTCATCTGCTACAACATTTGCTTTACTGGTTCTTATTTACGGTAGCTGAAGGTTGACATTAATGCAGCTAGTCTCAAACTTCGAGGGACTTTGCTTGGCTTCATTGAAATAATGTTTTCCCTTTGCTTTTTTCGTAAATATGTGACTTGTTCTCACTTTCAAAATTTGAAATTAGTTTGCAAGTTTTGCAGTAAGCTGGAATCAGAAAAATATATGTTAATAACTGTGTCATTAATACTACTATGTAAATAATTATGTAACAAAGCTGGGTCAAGATTGTTAAGCAATTATAACTGTTCAGAACATCCAGGTTACAGTTTAAAGTAAAAAAAAACATCTGGGGTATAGATTCTGTAGGTATAAGTGTATATATTGCATATTTTGGATAGACTTACATTGTGTATCTTATGTCTAACAAATCCTAAATAATATTAAAATAACAGATGTGTTTTACAGGTGGAAACAACATTTTGCAGTTTGGTGAAAATTCCTATGTTGTCAAAAATAATCCTCATGTATATAATCAGTATATGTTAGAAGGAGATTAACTAAGACTAAAAAAAAGTAAATACAGTATACTATATAGTATTATTGTCATGGAATTCTTAATATGTATAGCATTCGATAATCCCAAAAATCTTAATTTACTATACGCTGTATTATGAATTAATTATTTATGAAACAAAGAAAAAAATGTCTTAAAGCACTCTGATAATGACATGAAATTGTCATTTTAGTAGCATTGTTAATTTGTCTATGTGTAAGTGTCAGATACACATATTAATCAGTTTTCTACCACCACTTAAACTGAAATGTCAACGTGGATTCTCGTGACACTCAACCCTTCATCCATTACTGTACTATAAACTGGCACGTCAAGGCTCAAAGCCAGGGTTTTCAATCATTCTTGGCTAATTACTTTCAAGTTGAACTCTTTGACCCCCAGCATTGCAAATATTTTGAAGTCCAACATTATTATGCAGACTCCGTTTTGCACTATCTTCCAATTTCTTGCCTTTACTGTGTTGCAGTGTTGCATTTCAAATAACTTATTTTATCAAAAATGAGAGTGCTCATAAATGACACACTAAAACAAAAGCCCAATCTCCATAATAATGGCCATAATTGTGTGGACCATATCTTTATAATAAAAATAGTGAAACTTAGATATGAAAATTAGGCTGTAGAAAAATAAAAATTCTTGAAGTGTTAAAATTAGCAAGGTCTTTTACTTAGTGTTTGCATTTCATCCGTAAAGATAAAATAAAACGTATCATTATTGTTATTTTTACTGTTGAACACTGGCTTGAATCACTTCATACTGAAATGAAATCGGTAGGAAGCCCAAAGTAGTCTCAGGTGACTGTCATATATGAAGGTGTCTTAAGGTCTAAATTCGCAAACACAAGGTCAGCACCTGTGCTGTCTTTACCACCCTTTCACGACCAGGTACTTCATAGTGTACAAAAGTAATTGCACAAAGTGCCGTTTTATAATTGTGGAGATTTCTGGGTTTGATACAGGATGGTATAAGATGACAAAGCTCGCAACAGCCGGTCCCCGGGCAGCTCGTCACAGGGATGGACACTGAACCGAGGGCCTTGTCAAGCCAGCTCGAGCAGTTTGCTCACATTCATCAAAGTGAGGACCTATCATCGTTCGAGGTTTTGTTTTCTGACTCACTGAGCCACTGCTGGCTGCATGAAACAAAAGTGAATTCTTTTCACTTCTTTTTCATGTCTGCTCTCTACACACAGCCTACTGATTGATTGAATAACCTTCACTCTGAGCCTCAGATGTGTTCCAGCACAAGCAGGGCCTCAGCCACTGTGCGCCGGGTTGGGAGCTTGTGTTAAAAATGAAGGAACTTGAGGATCGCACAGCAAGCTGGGCCTCTTGGTCACTACTCCACCTTTTGTAGACAATGCAACATTTAGTATAACCGAGTACAGTGGGTTTCTTTTTTTAACGTGTTGAGTAATGATGTTGTATTATGAAGTAAAACTTGGTTATTTTTCCTCAAATAGTATAATGCGTACATTCTTTAATCAGTCTCAGAATACATTAATACTCATTTAAAACAATAGCAATACCGAGGAAGATAATGAAAGTCGTAACAATAATTATTACATTAATAAAAAGAGCATTTGCATTATACCATCGGTGGAGCGCTGAAGTCCAGTGTGGCACTTTATGCAAGACCAGGGGTGATATTATGGTTCCATCCCAGGCTTGCACAATTTGTCCTTTTGAAAGTGCTCCCTCAATTCGGTTGGTAGAGCAGTTTCTCCCTTCTCCATCTCCACCTGATCCTCCATGTAATGGGATGGCTGAGGCAGAACAGCTGCCACATGTCTCCCAGATGGGGATTGCACTGTGGTGGGTGAAGTCAGGCTCCTCATGTGTAAAGTGCTTTGGGATCTTTTGGGATAAAAAAAGCACAATGTAAGTATGTGCTTTAAAATGACCACTTCCCTGCAGCCACGATGGTATTTGTTTTTCAAGTTTGTACAGAAATTAAAAGAAAAGATTTCCTGTGCGGCTCATTTGTCTGTTTTTTCAGGTTTTCAAACAGATTAGCTATGATATGTTCCGATTATTGTGAATTTCCTGTTCTCAAGAGTGAGTACAGTAATCTGGTGCACCATTCACTGTTTTACTCCAGTTGTCTTAGAGAAACTATTTTGGTAAAAACATGTCTAAGCCTCTTACTGCTCTTGTATTTTAAATAGATAATATGAAAAAATGATTCTTTAAGCTTTACAGGGTTGACTTGAATTGTTCAGTAATTAAAAAATGAGCTTATAGCCCTTGTATGCTTCACAAGCCAAGCGTAAGAGCAGAGAAAAGAGCTTATAAAATGGAGCGTTATTTCACAGTTAACACTGTTGTAATAGTCAAGCTAACCAGCAGAGTGAAAAAAAGCATTGCAATTCCCATAGGTAATGTATTCATAATGTATTCAAATGTAGGGCATGACAGAAAATGGTTTCCAAATGAATGAACTTTTCAGGAGGAGCCCAGGCCACTTATATCCTCTTTAAAATCTCAGAGGTCTTGCACGAATGTTCTGGCAAACAGTCACTTTAAATCAAAATATAACAATTAAACGTTTTCTGGTACACTAAGCTCCTCAGGTATGTTAGAAGTCTTTGAGTGCCTGGCTGGGTCTTGTCAAGTATGGCGTTAATAGTTATGCTGAAGTTCATTACTAAATAATCCACCAGAGAAATAGCAATAAGAGTAAAGTACCTCAGCAGTCTCAACACTTTTACAGTCACACTTTTACAATTGCCTTCCTATAATGCTAGCACACTCATCGTTTTAGCAGCCCTGCTACTTGTATCATTCAATAGAAAGAGCCTCATACCAGCACACCTAAATGTTTGAAACTATGAAATCTGTCTCATTCTGTTGGACAGTTGTAATTAGCAGCCAGGTGTGCATTTCTACATGAATAAGAGTAAAGTAGTACTTAAAGTATTTGTAAGACCTAAAAGTCCATGAGACTGAACTTTGTGAATGGCTGATTGGTTACTGACTCACCATAACATCCTGAGGGTGTGTCTCATCATCACCTTTTGAGTGTCTAGATAATATGCAGAAAAAGACCTGAGTGTTGCACAAACAGTTTCTGAGGATTTTGTGAGGATTTGGTGCAGAGAAATTTAATAAATACCCAAATGTGCATAAAACCAAGTCCACCTTAACAGCCACTGTGCTCTTCTTTCATACAAGACCCTGTCAGCCAGGCTGAATCAAGAATAAGCAAATCTGGGAATGTTAAATTCGCAGGCATAGATGTAGAGACCATACTGCATTCTCACTGCTTAGTGGAGGTCTTTTGTTTTAGACACAGCAGAAGATGGGGTTGGTACGCCAGTCTATTAAAAAAAAAAGGTATTGATTAGTAAAGGTCCTGCACACAAGACTCCACTTCATTTTCAACGTGAACACGAGGAAGACAGATTAAATTAAATTAAGGCCATTTTCTGAAGTACACCTTTATTTTCAATTGTATTGTGGTCTATCCATCAGACTAGTCCTTCTGTATGTTGAAGCCTTTCTCCCTCTCTGCCTGAAGGGCTGCTGCACGTAATGACTGCCACACAGCACACAGGTGGGAGCTGCGCTTCAGTCATGTGTGAAGTGAGCCCCTCGTATTTGTTAAAGCGCTTTAGGATGATGCTAATAATAATCGTTTTTTTATTATTGTTGCTATGATGAGATTTGTACTGCAGATGGTGAATTTCAAAAGAGGATAAAGTAAAGGACCTTAATATCACGGTGGGAGACAAGCTCTGGGCGCTTTGTTTTTCCTCTTTACTAGGACAGGAAGAGACATTTGTTTTGTGTAAAGGATAGGGTTGACAGCATGCTAGGAGACTAAAATGACCATGTTTACTTAACAACCGGCAATGACCATGTACAGTAACTAGAAATGAAACTTTGAATTCTTCTGGATGTGCAGTGAAGGATTTGTTGTTGAAGTACGCTTGTTACAATCCCATTTATTATGGAGTGTTCTGTGATCGCTTCTGTGGTGTCAGCCCAGCACCATACGAAGGTGACTGATGGTAGCGATGTATGCAATTCTGCCCCACTAGTTGGGGTGTCAACTTCAGAATGTATCAGAGGTCAGCAAATGTTGCACCCAGAGACCTGTAGTACCCGTTGATCACTTAACATCTCACAAAAAAGTCAGCAATTTTATTTTGCTTTGCTTAACAATATGTCCTTTGATACCCTGTCTCCTCTGTTCTGTCCTGGGAGTTTCTTGTATCTTTTTTTTTAAAGTCCTTTCAGAATGTCAGAATCATTCTCTGTATGTGTCTGTCACAAGATACAGGATGATTTTGTCATTTTCTTTTTTGGAATATTTGTTTTTAGTGAAAAAGGATAGAAGCTGTTAAAGCACAGGATCACTTCAAAATAGACATCTCACAATCACACACTGGAGATTACAGTATACATTCATAATTGATCTCAGAAACCAATAGGTAGTGGACAAAAAAATGGAAACCACAATAAAAATAATTAAAAAGGGTATTGAGACACAATGTGTAGCCATAAATGTTCAACTGGGCTTAGATCTGATGATTAAGAAGGCTGTGACGTTTGGTTAACATCAGTGTTGGTTTACGGAAATGGGCCCACCGAAAGACCCCTTAGTTCAATTAGTGAAGTGGTTTCTCTCTTTTGTATCTTATCTGTTATGTATTTTTGCTGGTTGTGCATGACGGCTGCTGGACACCTCCAGGTAGATGCTACATTTCAGTGGAACCCCTCATATAAGCAATGTTCCTAGGGATGAAAAGCTCTATATAAACACAAGACATTGTTGCAATTGCTGTTATTATTTTATTGTTATTATGATTAACAGATTTTAGCGGTACAGCAGTGTTAGCACACTGAATAGTTCTTTGGAAAACAATTTGGATCGGCAAAAGAAACGACCATAATTCATATTAAATACAATGAGTGGATATGTAAAAATATTTTGTAAAATAATAAATGCATTTCTTAAGATACAAATTGCATAGTAACTTGCTATGGTACGTCAGTTGAGACTAAAATGAAAACATATATATATATAAATGATAGATGTGCTTTATTATACCTTTGTTTAGTTGTTGTTACACAACTTTATAAAACCATTTTTAAAATGTTTTGTCATCTTGAGAATATACTGTATACTGTCTGTTCCACCTATTTAACTTATTGTTATTCATAACCCACAAATTCTGGTTCTTACACTGACTGTGATAATGCTATCTTACGCTGTTTGCACTTTAATTTAAATTTCTATTAGGGTTTCTAAACATTTACCAGCTACCATCTGAATATTCATTAGCACCCAAAAAAGAAAGAGAAGTGATTTTTTTAGCCGTATTGAAAGACGCCTGGCATGGGGCTGATTGGCTTGGCGTTTGATTGCGGATGTGAAGTGGGTTTGCCCTGTGCTTATTGACATGTCTTCTTCAAACAGCTCCCTCCCAAGTAAGTGAAGTTATCAAGGACAGAGTGCTGCAGCGAAGTGTCCAGATCTCCTGGCAGGAGCCGGAACATCCCAACGGAGTCATCACGGAATATGAAATCAAGTATTATGAGAAAGTGAGTGGTGGGAACCTATGAATCTATTAATGAGAGGTCTTTTAAATGAGCTAGTCTGTGGCAGAGCAGCCTTTCTTTCCCTCCTGCCTGCCGTCAGGTAAACGTGACATTGTTGTGGCATTAAATATGAAAGTAAAACGCTATAGGATATGAGGCTTCAGCTGAGCGAATTCACAGCAGTGTTTATTTATGAGGAAAGTTACAAGATTGAAGCTTTTTTAGCACGTAACTCCATATACTTGGAAATAATTTATAGTTTACTTCTTCTGAAATGAGGTGTTAACTTCTGTGTGCACACCAAGGTCTGCCAGCAGTGCCCCAAAAAACTTGTAATAAATAAAACTTACAAATTTTATAAACGGATTGTGACACTTTTTTGATGAGTTTTTTTTTCTTTTTGTCATGCACTGACAAGGAAAACTAATTTCAGAGATAAGCAGGAGAAAATGAGAGCACATCAGAGGCTACGTTTTCCTTTTATAA
Organism: Lepisosteus oculatus; assembly: GCF_040954835.1. Lineage (NCBI taxonomy): Eukaryota > Metazoa > Chordata > Actinopteri > Semionotiformes > Lepisosteidae > Lepisosteus > Lepisosteus oculatus. The sequence goes on from NC_090697.1 coordinate 6,990,763, forward strand.
AAGTAAAACAGCAGTACGCTATGGGAATCTTCAGAACAAATCACAGACGTATAATTCCTGTCAAGATTAACAGTTCTCTTAAAATCTTCTCATATATGCTCTGTATATACTGTAGCGTATGACAGAACTAGTGTCTTACCCAAGGCGTATATAAAGATCACGTTCTGGCAAAAAGGTGTGAGTGTGGTTTAACAGTTCAAATCGTGAACTGGGATGTGAGGTTCCAGTTTATGATCCTTGCTCATTTGTGGCCTGTGAAACTCTCTGGAGAGAGGCCTCTCATCTCCCATCGCTGTAGTCCATCCAGCTGTAAAATTGGGAACAAGCATGACTTCACTGCAAACAAGATCTGGCATTCCATTTGGGTTTTGCAGGGTAAATAATTTACAAATCAACAAGATAAAAAGAAATACCGCACTACTTCATGCGGGCAAAGGACCTTGTAGTTACACATAGTAGTTGCATATTCCTTTTTTTCCCGCCTTTTTGATTCTAGCATACTCTGCTTTCTTTTTTGACAACTCTATTTAAGATAACATGATGGGAGGGCTGTGTGAAATAGAAACATCTGTGTAATATAGTTTCATTTGAAGTTGGATATTCTTTTATTGCATCTTAAATTTAAAAGACTCACTTAATGTAGTGTAAATGCTGCCTTATGGCCAAAACATGAAAACTAATTAGGCATCACAATGACATTTATCTATTTTGTTTTGTGGTGAAGGATCAAAAGGATCGAACTTACCAAACTGTGAAAACAAAGTCTACTTCAGCCACTGTCAATAACCTCAAACCAAGCACAGCCTACGTTTTTCAAGTCCGAGCCTTTACAGCTGCTGGCTATGGTACATATGGTCCCAGGCTAGAGATCACCACCCAGGATGAAGCAACGGGTAAGATGTTTAAGAACTTCATTGCATTTATCTAGTTGTATTTTCTTCTGTGTCATAATGTTGAAAATTACTTATTGTGTGAATGCTCTGTGTAACTTAATGTCACACATTTTACTGACATTTAACTAAAATCAACAGCAGGACATTACAGCGGGAGCAACCCACACTACAGACCTCATTCTCACCCATTTTTGTTTTTCTGCTAACAAAAATGATGGCATTGTCTCTTGAAATGAAGCCACTGAACTTAGTCACGGTCAGTTACTGTATGTCCCATGCTGAGCTACTAAACCAATCTCACTTAAACTGCCCTTTTTTAAAAGCATAAAAGATCCATTTAGTACATTTAAACATAAAGGCATTTATATATAATATATATGCTGTTATTTGCTATATAAAATTTATATTTTAGAAGTCAATGACAAATTCCATGGATATGAATTTTATTGCATCTGGATTGAATGATCTAATGTATTGTCAAAGAGTTTTTTTTTATTGCAAGTGTTTTGTTACACAGTTGTCATGACTAAAAAATGTCACCAACGTGTTTGGTGCTAATATCAATTTCCAATATGAATAAATGAAAAATGTCAAGTTCGAAATGAAACCAGCACCTTTTAGTCATGTAAATATGACAGTTTGTAATCTACAGCTTGCATTAAAACTTTTAAAAGTTCTCTCAACCAGCTATTACAGTGAAGTAGTGCACAATAGAGTGTTAGTATAGAGGCATACGATTGTCTTTAAATGAATCTCAAAAACAGATATTACCAAACAAACTATATTTTATTTGTAAGATGCATTAAATACACAGCATTACTTTTGTATTTGCCTGAACATTAACTGACATATCCCGATGATGCTGGTTACACAGTAGGGCAGATATGGGAGGGGTAATTAGTGGTCATCTATGGTTTTGTAGTAATTATGGGAATTGCTGTCGTATCGTGATATTAAGAAAAAATCAACCAAACTGAACTTTCTCTTTATTTTGATATCTCACTCAAAACAATAGAGAGTATTTGAAAATAAAAGTGTGCCCAAAATCTTACAGGCTGCCACCATTTTCTTTTTCCCAAACCTTGCCCTAACCTGAGCACTGGTAAAACAGCCAATGTTTATGTAAAGGACATACACTGAAAAAGCAGCATCATTGTGGCTTTGTGCTAGAAGGAAAAATTGGCTGCACAGATGTGAATTACCAGGTATTTGCATCACAAATATCTTTGGATTCACAGTGTTTGAAAAGGGAGAGTTATGTGAAAAAGCAACCCAATTTTCAATAATCAAAAGTAAACACAAGACAGGTGTGCAATTGAGAAATGCATATATAAAGTATAACATAAACAGGCAAAGTTGTGCACATTTTATAAGCAGGTGTGTAATGTGGGTTAATTTGATGTTGCTTGAATAATATAAAGTCCTTGCTTTACGATCTTTTATACGATAGCTTGGTTACCTCCTTGCTGTGATTTTTATGGGGGGGTAATTTTGAAAAAGCCTGTAATGAAAAGATCAATGAACTCAGAAAAAGAAAAATATCAAAGAAAAAAACGTTTTCTCAAATAAAGAGCAAACCTGAGTGAATAATCTGAAGTGAAACCACTCTTTATGTTTCAAGTTAATCAAATTACACTTTAGATAGAACAAACAACTATATAGCTGTAGCTGTAGCCAAAATGTTAGTAAATTTACTAACTTAATGTACAATTAAGCAACAAAACAATTAAGCAACAAAACTTGTGTAGAGATGCAATCCTGTTGCAGTCCAGCATGTAGTATCTTTTATTAAAGGCCTGCTCTTTTTGAAAAAGAGCTTCTATTCATTTATAGAAGAAAGACAAATACAAATTTTTGCAGGAGACGCGCGCAGTAGACTTCATCTATATGCAATTTTTTGTTTTGATTGATTGGGTGGGGAGATCTTCTAACCTTTCCTGAGCTGAAAATAATTGTTTCTTGTAATGTGCTGCTCTTCCAGCCACAGCTGTCTCCAGTGAACAGAACCCAGTCATTATCATAGCTGTAGTCGCAGTGGCAGGAACCATCATCCTTGTCTTCATGGTTTTTGGATTCATTATTGGAAGAAGGTATGGCCTCTCTTGACCTTCTACTGCTGTGGTTTGGTGTTTGTGAATTAGACTGTGGATCTGCAGTGTCTTTAAATCATAACACGTCGCATCTTCGCTCACATTGTGTAAGTGTTTGATGTGATGGGTTACAATGCAATTTCTTATACTGAAACACCGGCATTATTTTGGTGTATAATTTTGAATAGGGGTTATATACAAAGAGAAATACACAGATGCATCCTTTCAATTTTATAACATATCTGAATATTCTCAGGCAAAAACAAATCCATGTATTTAATCTCTAGGTAGAAGGATGTGTAGCAAGTCCTCTGAACATTTTATTAACCACATAGGGACACATTAAGAAAAAGAGTACAGCCTTGTTGTAAAGCAATCCCTTATAACATGACCCTGTTTGTAGTGCTACTAGCATTTTAGTCATGCTTTTTTCTAGGTAAGGTATATGAGAAAAACTGATTAAAATCACTTTCCATCCTCTGGGCTTGTTAAAACATTGAAGAGCTTGCCAGGACATAAAAACAGTACATGAGTCCACCTTAGAAACAGTGTCAATATTTGTGGGATGTAATTAAAATACTGTCTGGGTTAATTAAAGAACTTAAAACTAGGTGAAATACACAGTCTTTTACATTTAGTGAAACAGTGGACAAGAGAAGAAATCTAGAAAAAAAAGTTACTCACTTTTCTACTTCTAAACAAAATCATACAGACTGCATTAAGCACTGCTCTGCTCTTTACATATGTAAATAAGCCCCAGGCAGATTTGGATGACTCGCTGTCTCTGATACTTGGGTCACAAAACAAGAGTTCTTGCAGGCAGAGTGGCTATGTTTTCTTTTTAATGAGTTTATTAATGTCCAGGATGTATCTCCCTTAGTCATAAAAAAGAATATTCATCTATTTTGGTTTTAAAAAAGGGATTTTGTATCTCAGAGCTTGATTCTCTAAAATCCGCATAACAATACAGTAGATTTGGAGCCTTGTAGTAGTGCTTTTCAAAGACGAAATGTTCTCACTGCAGAGCTCAATTTGTGCATCTCACCTATTGCACACACACAAAATAAACCATTGATGTGCACTTCCAGTACCCAGCCTTTTATGTATTTTAAAATGCTGTTTTTACCTTAGTTTGTTCTTGACTGCACATTGAAGTGTAATAATGAACAGCAAACGTAGATAATGAAGCGCCAGCCTATCATTTATAAGGGAATTGGAAATTATATGCACTTCCTATGCTTTGTAATTGTATGTGCTTAAAAGAAAATGTTTTTTAATATTAACTAAAAACTTTTTTCACATCTTCTTTTTATGTATTAGTGAAATTTTTCACTTATCTATTCTACTTAAGTTTTGCAATACATTTTCTTATAATCCTACAGTTTCAAACCAAAACAGTAGATTACAGATTTACTTTACAAAAGTATTAATAAAAAATACTAAAGAAAGAGCTGTTTTTACTCCATTTGGCCTTTTTGTATGACATTTTATGTTGTTCATAATATAATGAACAAATATGAATGATTCAACTTGCAATCATTATTTTCTCCAAATAATTTGGTTCAAAAACACATTTTAGCAAAGCTGCTTGCTGCTGTCTGTCTGGCAAGAAGGAAAAAAATAACCAAAATGAAACTATCACCCAGTAGGGCAGGAACAAACTTGATAAGTTGCAAAAAGATCTTGCAGATGAAGATCGTCCTGCTGTAGGAATCTGTCTCCGGTATTGTCAAAAGCTGCGCAGCTGTAACTATTACATTGATTTTGAACTGTAACCATATTTTAAGGCAAGGGCCTCCCATTCTTATCACAGAGAGCCCCAGCCCAGCAGGTTTTGTAGATAGCCTTAATGTTATCAATTTCTAAAAGCCGGGAACAATTTAACTGTGATCAATTAAACAAGTGGTGTTTTCCATTAAGTAATCTAAAGATCCTATGGAACAAAACTCAGAATAGCTTCTGGCCTTCAAAGACCAGTGTTCCCTTTATTTGCTTAATTGATCAATTGCATAAACAAGTGTTCCTTATCTTTAAATAACAGATTATTTAGGGTGACCTACAGTATATTAACTAGACTGCAGTTCTCCAGGACCTGGGTAGGAAAGCCCTGTTCTAAGGAGAAAAATAAAGAGACAATACAGTAGATAAATAATTTATGATTTACTAGAATTACATTACATGCTAGTTTATTAATATTAAAAGTCTTTTAGGTTTCTGGTTTTGATTGACTTCTTATTGTATCCAAACTTTATTTTTGTCATTAAATGTCAGCAGAATGATTCTCCCGGGCTTAGATCCATCTCAGATTACATTTTAATTAAATATGACTGTGCATCTATACTTGATCATCATAGCAGCTGCTGTGATTTTTATCTTCAAAAACTAAAAGAAGTTTCTAAATACACTTTGATTACATAACCCTTGGTAAAAATAACAGCTGGACAAAGCTATTATGGTATAAACAAAAGATAGCTTTGTTCAGCAAACTTATAATTTATACATTGGTGTCTGGACAAAAAAGGCTGCAGTATATCAAAATATTGTGTTAAAAGTGATTTTCTGAATTGATTCTCATTCAGTGGGGCACCCAGAATAAATGTTTAAAATCCCTTTAAGAACTGAAAAGTGCAGTAATACACAATTAAAGGCTTCATTTTTTAAACATGACAACTGCAAATAGTGGCATCGCAATAACCACTGTGTTTTCTTCATAGTAAACTTGGTTTTAATCATTTTAACCCTGTTTCTTTGTTCATTATCATGGTAGACTGTTTTTACACCATCTTTGCCTGTGTAGAAATTCCCTTTTTGTTCCCACATTTTTGCCCCAAAAAGACCTCAACAGCATATATTTTGTGCCACATGACCTAAAGTATTAACTGTATAATGGTTCTAGATGATGTGTTAGAATTGTTCATTAGTAAAATTCAAAATAAATTATTCGTAATAAATTGTATTATAATTAAAATTTTAATTTCAATTATAGAATAAAACTGATGCAAAAAAGATATATTTGTATTAGATTTCTTCAAATTCTGTCCATTAACAACTTGTGTTCTTTTATTTTCATATGAAGGCACTGTGGGTACAGTAAAGCTGACCAAGAAGGAGATGAAGAGCTTTATTTTCAATGTAAGTAGTACCTACTGCATCTGCACAGGAAAAGAATAACATTTATATTTTTGTTTTAAGGTACACTTTTTGTGTGCTAGTAGCTTATTGTTAAAACAGCTGTTTGAGATTAAGTAAAGTAAATTAGGTGAGATTAATTGAGTAAATTAGGAACAAACCGTAATACAATGTATAAGTGGCGGCAATTCTATTTAAGATTTACAATATCTAAATACATAAATCTCGAAGAGTTGAAACCTTTGGTCAAATATTAGCATCCTGTGAATACCTGTATACTGTATAGCATATTTGATCATTTTTGTTTTCATTTTGCTGTGCAGCGTTACGATTTACAGTATAATGTACAGTTCATCTATTTCAAGGTTTTCTCCTTTGGCTACTTTTCCAGTAAGTGTTCCACACCATCCTAATGATCCCCCCCGAGATGCAGCTGCAGATAGTTTCTTAGCCAACTTGTGATGATCTTTGCTGTAGGCAAACTGCTGATTAGGAAACAAAGGGTCAGCGTGTCACATGGCTGTGCGGCAGAAAGCTGGCTGGCAAAGCAGGCTGAGTGCACAGTCGGCCCAGTGCTACTAAATATCTGAGAAAGTCTGGGAACACACTCTCCTTCCTGTTGGTTTTCAATTGAAATTGCTGTTCAAGCTAATAAAGGTATCCGTTTCTTGGTATTATGTTAAGAAATACTGCCAGGAAGACGGATGACAGAGATCACAAAAATTCAAGTCATAGGCCCAATTTGTCTTGTTCGCGGCTTGGGAGACTGTGACAAGATGTCTCTGATAAGATCCCACTACAGCCTGAATGGACAAAGCAATTATAAAAGGGGGTTGGTATAATGTAAGCTGGCATCATTACATAGCTCAGTGTTGCTTTATATTATTGAATAAAACTGATTCGGCTGTGAAAAACAGGGTTATCTCTTGTTTTTCCAGCAGTTCCTGTAGAGCTGATTATCCTCTTAATGATGATTTTTTTAATGTATCAGTTATAGACCTTGTGTCCCATTACACAGCTTGGAGTATTGAAGTTGACAGGTAATGTTGTAATTAGGGAAATGCAATGTATGAAAAATTAGGTCAGAGCAGAACATTAAATTGCCCTGATATAATGTGATACTTTACCCTCTAAGTCTGGTGCTCTAATTATACTTAGATCTCTCTACAAACTCTTTTCTTCTTCCTGACAGGAAATAATAATAAAAAATCTATAAGGCTAGCAGCCGAGAAGCTGTTTGTTTATTGAAAAACAAAGACTTTTTTTTTACTTTCTTTAACAATGCCAGTGCAATATGATTTGCTGCCCAAATAAAAGTTACCGTTCACATAAATGTAGAAGTATTTTTTTCATTGTTGATTTTTGGGGTTTAAAAAAAGTTTAAAAAAAATCTTTCAAAAAAACCCTTGAGTCTCAATACCTCATCCTCTTTTACGGGTCTACCATTGAATAAGAATAATTTGTGGTTAAACAGGTTTAACATTTAGTGTCAATAAAAATATACATTTAACTAATTTGCAAACAACAGAAAGATTAAATAAGACTTGTTATATGGTAAATTATATTCTTTATCCTTATTAATATGTTCTATACTGAGAGCCTTTCAGTATTTGCCAGCGATGTACAAAACCATCATGCATGTACACATATTTTAAAGAACTGGGCCATGCAGTGCTACCTAAATAAACTACAGGATGTCTCTCTGTTAACATATATATATATATTATACTTATAGTCTCTTTTGTGACAAGGTAACATGAAATTATAAAAAAGCCTTACTGTCAAGTAGAGAAGGAAATAATACTTTAAATGTTCTCATTCAAGCCTTATGACATGACTCTTTTTCATCTGCTTATATTTGTGTAATTCATTCTGAATTGGAGCCCTTTGTAATTGTGTTCCTGTCAAGCACTCATTGTGCAGTATGCATACTTAATCGTAACAGTAATCCTCTTACGCTTTTACAGTTAAATTTCCAGGCACCAAGACATACATTGACCCTGAAACCTATGAGGACCCGAATAGGGCTGTCCATCAATTTGCCAAGGAGCTGGATGCCTCTTGCATTAAGATTGAACGAGTAATTGGAGCAGGTGAGGCTGCTTTTCTGGTGTGCTCCATTTAGCCACCATATAAACCCATATATCACAATGACAGCTAAATATTTATACCTTGAATAGGAATGTTATTTTCTACTCTTCGTTTATATTGCAATTTTAGAGGGGGGAAATTGCAATTAAGAATTTATTTCCATCTTGTGGTAGTAAAAAAAAGACACTGACTGCAAACAAATTACTTTCACACGAGATTTAGAAATATTGTCAATACTACTAACTGTATGCCCACGATGTTGCTTATTATCGGGTTCTGGCATCCCCAGTGACTTGTCGAATAATCCCAAAGTGTTTCAGTAGCAGCGCTGTTAGCTGTGAGGGCAGTACAGTAATACTTTTACCGATTCTACAAAGACAAAGTACTGGGTTTTGTATTGATGACATGTTGGCTTTTTTTTCTAGGGGAATTTGGAGAAGTATGTAGTGGGCGGCTGAAGCTCCCGGGAAAGAGAGACATGTCAGTTGCTATTAAAACTTTGAAAGTTGGCTACACAGAAAAGCAGAGACGAGACTTTCTTTGTGAAGCCAGCATAATGGGGCAGTTTGACCATCCTAATGTTGTTCATCTGGAAGGAGTGGTTACACGAGGTAAGGAGTACCACTCATGCCAGAAATACAATGAACCCATGATTAATTAAAAAAAGCCTTCACAGTTAGCTGGGAGGTCACATTCTCAAGGAAGCCTTTTTTGCTTGCTCACAATCACAACAGAGAGCACATGCTTCCCATTGAAAATTATAGGGGAAACGAAGAAATCAAAATTCACCAGGGGTCAAGAGGCAAAAAAGAACAAAGGCTGACTTTATGCTTTACCGCATATTAAGGGATGGCAGAAAAGTAAACAGAAATCTAAAACTCAGTGAGTTTCTTGTTTTATTTTTATCAAAAAAAGCTGTGGGGTCCATTTAGAAAACAGCAAATTGAGATGTTCTAATGAGAGTGTTTCTAAAAGGGCATTTGCAAAATCCGTGGGTAGCTAGGTTGCCTCAGCATAAGTTCTAGTCTGCTCACCTTGTTTGTTACAAAAATAAAGTATTTATAAAAGAAAGAACATAGTTTTCTATACAATTTCATTTGAGGTTTGTGCCTTCTGTATGAATGTTTCACTCTTTCCTGATTAGTGACCATTAAAACATCTTTGTCGGTTTCTTTATGTTTTAAATTGCACCATTTCTGTGTTTTCACGAAGTTGGGAAGTTGCAGGAATTTTGCTGCTCCTTCCTTTCCTATAATTGGACCTGAAATGGCTTTTGGATATGTAATGCATTAATATATAAAGACATCCACATGTTGAAAACAAAGGCAGTAAAGAGTGGAGAAATCACAACAATGATCAGGATGGGAAACAGTTGCAACATGTGCAGTGTTAGAACAGCTGGCACTGTAGTTTATATTTTTTAGCAAACATTATGTTTGATCATAGTGTTTCTACAGTTTGGCTATAACCCTGTCCAACAGTGGATTACAATCCAAGTTTTTTTGTGCTCCTATCTCCTTTTCAACATTGTCAAATGTTCATGTTTGTTAAAGTAAAAACTATTTTTTTCAGGAAAACCAGTCATGATTGTAATAGAATACATGGAAAATGGAGCATTAGATGCTTTTCTTAGGGTAAGTTCCATTTGCTGTTTTTTGTTTCAGACTTTATTAACAGTAAAAAATAAAATAAAAGTGTCATATTGCACCCTAATTATCTGTTTGTATTTCAGTACATGTTAAATTAAACTCATATTTTGGATGGGATTAGAAAATGCTGAAAATTGGTTCAGCATTTTCTGAAAAATAATGTTGTGGAAAAATGTCTTAAAGATTGTAAACTAGAAAAACAATGATTTGATAATGTATTTTTGAAAGTAACTATAGGTCATTTGTTGTGAGTTTGTGTTTGTGTGTTAAAATGAAATACATACAGTAAACCCTACATTAGGACAGGGCTTGCTAAGACTAAAGCATCTTTTGGAATGTTTGGAAAATTGCTGCTTTTGCCAGATAACCTGACATCTTTACTTCCTAAATGCAGAAACATGATGGTCAGTTCACCGTGATTCAGCTGGTGGGGATGCTGCGCGGAATAGCAGCGGGCATGAGATACCTGTCTGATATGGGATATGTTCACAGGGATTTAGCAGCACGTAACATCCTTGTCAACAGCAATCTTGTATGTAAAGTGTCTGACTTTGGGTTGTCAAGAGTGATAGATGATGACCCCGAAGCTGTCTACACAACAACAGTAAGTAAAGAAACCCAATTTTGTGTCTTTCTCAAGTTTTAACATAGATCCTCTAAAAGAATAGTAAGCAAAACTAAAGCAAAGACTCAGCAAGTGCACGAATGTTACATATGCAAGAAGTGGTCTTTAATTTTTTATAAACATCATTTTTCAAGGCAGCAAACAGATTTAACCCTGTTGAATTTCTTTTTCACTTGCAACGTAGCATCTACCAAATTTGAGCTGTACTCTGACAAATAGTGTGTGTTTGTCTCACCAGGGTGGGAAAATACCCGTGCGGTGGACAGCTCCAGAGGCCATACAGTACCGCAAATTCACATCCTCCAGTGACGTCTGGAGCTATGGAATTGTGATGTGGGAAGTCATGTCCTATGGGGAACGACCTTACTGGGATATGTCCAATCAAGATGTAAGATTTTTTTTTAAACTGTGGTACTTCCCAATTCTCAGTCTGGTACATTGCTATTTTACATCATTTTCAAATGTACGACAGATGTTATGCATGATAGATCCTTACTATTGTTGGCATGTGTCCTTCTGCTTGGAAATGTTTAGGTAAAATAAACTCTGTGGAAAGGTTGCCCTGAAAAGCAAAATACATGACAGTCTAGATGTTTGGCTTAGATGTTTTTTTTCCTTTTTTTTTTCTAATTAGTAAAATTAAAATACAAGGCAGTGTTTCTAAGGAACTGTCTGAAGATAATGTGGAAATAAGCTATGGATTGATTTCAGGTTTACAAAAGCACATTTAAACATAGCTGGTATTAAATCTTCATAAACAGACATGATGTGAAATATGTTTGTTATGAACACAGCTCTGTAATTTCGGAGAAATTTACTTAATCATATAATAACTAAAGTCTTTGTTTTGTTTTGGTTAATTTAGGATAGATGAAAATTATGATGCTGTTCATTATGCCGATAACAAAAGTGACTTTATTAGAGTATGGGCAAATTAAAATTCCATGGGAGTAATGATGGAGAACATGACATAAAGTATTTTAATCCAACAGTGTTTCCAAGGACTTGTGTGATGGATGCCCAGTGTTAGATGGAGCCTATGCTCAAATTCTAATTACGTAAGACTGCAGATATTCATAACAGATAAACACCCCTAAATTGCTAGGACTAAACATAATTTAAAATTCATCTCATGGCTAGACCTTTAAGCCCCGCTGATTGAATGATAGACATCAAAGATTAAAAAAGACAAAAGCACATGACAGTCAGTTAAGTGACGTGCAAAAGTGTTAATATTTGACAGGCTTCAATGTCAAAGATTTTATATGCTGTCAGGATGTGGGAAAACAAATCCTTTGGGGTGCAGAAAAAGAAATATTTACATTTTCTAGACAGTTTCAGTGTTTTGACACTTTTCTTCCATAGCTGATTCACGTTTAAATTGGCCTGACAAGAATATAAGATGACTCTGTGGAGAAAAAAAGCATACCTATGTTAAAAGAAGGAAAGGAGTTCTCAGCAGAGACCGTGTTTCCAGAAGTTTGAAGCTGTGAATTGCTTTCAAATAGGCAGTACAGAACTCCTGTCTCGGTCAAACAGTGTTTTCTCATGCTTGGTTACCATTTAGTTAAGTAAATCAGACTTTAAGGCCAAAGAGTTAAACTTTATCAACTGATAAAATCTGAACTCTGATTTTGTTTTGTTTGATAAATACGTTTGATAATGTATTAGACATATACACCAGTAGGAATATTTTTTGGTATGTACATGATTTTAACTGCTGATAAGGTATAAAAGAAAAAAATCTATAATGTTTCTTTTTTTAAAATAACAGACAAGTATGCCTGTTGGCAAAATTAATTTATTTCTCCATAGAAGCATTTTTTCACTTCACATTCTGCCTCATTTGGACATTTGTACACAGTGACCTTGTGCTTAAAATAGTTTTAACAAGCTGACAACCAGCAGTTACTTCTGGTTAGCCTACTTTTCCTCCTAAAGCCTATTATGGCTAGCCACAAACAATTATCCAATGAATCTGTTGTTACAATATAAAGGATTACAGGATCAAAAGAAACACAGACAATATTTTTTTTTAAAAAAAAGCTCATCTTTAAGTAAAAGTCTGCAAGCTTGACAGCATTCTTTCTGCTGCATTTTCTCTCTGTAGGTAATCAAAGCTATTGAGGAAGGTTACCGTCTGCCAGCACCTATGGATTGTCCCCCAGGCCTGCATCAGCTCATGCTTGACTGCTGGCAGAAAGATCGGGGTGAAAGGCCGAAATTTGATCAAATAGTCGGCATTCTTGATAAAATGATTCGCAATCCTAATACCTTGAAGACTCCCCTAGGTCCTTGCAGTAGGTAAGGAAAACTCGTATGTAGAATTTCTTTTGAGTTTTTTTGATGTCCATGAATAATAATTTGACAGTCTCAAGAACAACAGGAAAAGTTTGAAATTGATTCCCTAAGACCAAATGATTGTTAACAGTCTGAATAGGTGCCCGGGTTGTGTCAGTGCATATATTTTATGATTTTTTTTAATTAGGATCAGATATTCAGCCTACGGTGATTTTGGCTTTGGATTAAAAAACTGTCAATGAAAGACAGAAAATTTTCTAAAAATAAAAAAGTTTAGAACTGGTGAGGAAAGTCTTAATGTTCACCACTGTTACTTTATTTTTTATCATTTGAAATGTAATAAAGACTCAAACTAAGCTTCTAATTTTGTCTTCTGTGACAATGAACTGCCTGGTTTAGATTTATGAATGAAAAAGGACTCAGCTAGCTCAGTGTGTGTCTTATTTATGTAAACCATATTTTACATTTCACACTGAACTGTTTCTGCTAGGTGACCTTTTATCTGATATCACATCTTTATTCGAATGGTCCTTGAACCAACCAGGCTGTTTTTTCCATAATATTTGTGCAGTTTTGTGCAGACCTACCCATTAAAATAAAAAAAATTGGGAGGACTGCTGAGTTTTGATTAAATAGAGGCAAGTACTGTATATAATAAAGCTACCTAATTCTTTTTAACTCTTATAATAATAATAAACTATAACATTATTTAATAACCTGAAAAGCTTTTAATACTGTTGCATAACTTTATGATTAGATCTCCCTTTGAGTCAACCTACAGTTTCCCCAGCTGAATGTCAATAAAACATAAATCCCACAAAATCAATAAATAGAAGTCTATTTATTGACTTTGTGATCCCTATGGCTTTCTCAATCAGCTGTTTTAATGAGTTCCCGTTACTTTAAGAATCTGTTGAAAGAAGCGACCTCATAATGAGAGTTGTCCTAAAAAGTAATATATTTACTGTCAGAATCTTACAGTACATCTCTGTTTTATTAAAATATACAACCCAAAAATACCAGTAAGAGGAAAGAACAAAAGGATTTTTTAACTGATGTTGTGTTTCATGCAGCTGGACACTGGTCTTTTTCTTATTTAGTTTAAAAGCTTACTGCAGATGTATTAACCGTACATGAAATAAAAAATAATAGTTGCTTCAACCTTTTTTCAAATTCCTACTAGTTTGAAGTTACATGGATTAATGTAGCAGATGCTTGAGTCATAACAGTAATCAGTTATAACCTTGGATTTCAGCGGTAGCTGTGATATAACCAAAGCTTTTAATCTTGAATTTTGTTTATTAGGAGTTTTATATAATACATGACATTTACATTTTTCTCTGTTTATCCTGCAGACCAATTAGCCCACTTTTAGATCAGAACACTCCAGATTTCACTACTTTTCGCTCAGTGGGAGATTGGTTGGAAGCCATCAAGATGGAAAGATACAAAGATAACTTCACAGCAGCAGGGTACAGCTCTTTGGAATCAGTGGCCAGAATGACCATTGAGTAAGTATTTTCTTTGTTAACAGATAAACAGATTTGAAACATAGAATGCAGCAATCAGTGGGTGACTTCCTGGCCATTTTCTGGGAGTTTAGTAAAGCAATAATTCCCCAGACTAATTTTAATACTAAATGATTTGCTACGTAAAGCAGTCATAAAAAATTGCATTATTATTTTTCTTGTTTTGTAGGAGGTACAGAGAAATACACTTTTTATTTTTAAATTGAACTTCTGTTACCACTCTAATAGTTCTTCCTCCTCAGGAAAAGAAATATAATGTGCTCTAGAAAACTGAGACTTTTGAGCAGCTTTGATATAGCCATTGTTTTTACAGTTTCAGCCATGGCGTCTTAGAGTCAGGAAACGGTAGTCTTGCGCCTTTGATTTGCATTCTAAGCCAGCATTGTTAAATGTATCAAAGTTTGTTCATTTTGGAATAGGTCCAGCTGTAGATTCTCCAGTTGTATTTCTTTTTTCAGAAACTTAATTATTATACAGTATGTTTATTGTGCTGCATCAATGTAATTTCCCCCAAACCGTTTAGTCTTCAGACTAATGTATTTTTCACAATAACAATAGTATTTTCACTGAAATTATGCTGGCTCTGAAATGCTCAGTGTGTTGTTTTAGCATTACTTTTGCAAAAGCACGTTTTACTAACAAAAGAGAGTTTGGAGTAAATTTGACAGATAAGGTTCAGTTTCGAGGCATGCAGTAATTAAGTATATGATTTCAACAGTCTGTTGCTGCTATTTGTGACTTTTAATATTGTCATTCCCAGGGACATGATGAGTTTAGGAATCACCTTGGTGGGCCATCAGAAGAAAATAATGAGCAGCATACAGACTATGAGGGCACAAATGCTGCATCTACATGGCACTGGTGTTCAGGTGTGATGAACAACATTTCCTCCCTGCTGGGAGGGCACAGACTTCTAAAGGACAACGTGGACATTAGTGAAGATAATCATTGACAAAGTGTTGTTTCCCATATTTGACACTAGGGATTAACACATTCCTTGTCCCTTGATGCCACCTTCAAAAGAATGAAGAAATTAAACCAGGGCCTATTATACGTAAATAAGAAGGTGAAGAAAAATACTACCTGGATACATGGAATTTTTGAAGCTCTGTGGAACTCTTTAGCAGGATATCAAAAAGAGACGGGGCAATTTTCGTTCCTATTTAGTTCCTTAAAATTTGTAATGTATGTTTTATTACCAGTCTAGATATGAGTTTCTTGAAAACAGTGTCCATCTGTGGAAAAGACAGAACGGTTGCTTTGCAGTGAAGATTTTAAAGTTGTTGTTTTTTTTTACATTTTTCTTTATGTGGTGTGAAAATGACTTTTTTTAACGTGGACTTGGCAACAGGGTAAAATTTCCCATCCATGATGGAAAGGCAATCATTAGAATTTAGATGTGTTTTTCTGGCACTTTAGGAAACCTATTGTTAGGCATAAGTAGCTACAGTTATGAATGTGTGATGAAGTGTAGTTCTGATATTTTTATGCATTTAACCCTTTGCAGACTACCATATGTGCATGAATCCTTTTATGTGTTCCAAAAATGCATTTCTTTGCAAATGTCTTTCAAAGTGGCCTTTACTAATTCTGCTACGTAAGACTGCAAAAATGGTAGTAATAGTCAAAACTCTCAGGAACTATGATGACAATAAGCATTTAAAAAATGCTACAAATTTATTGGGCTTTTCAGAATGTTGTATGACACATCTACCCTTTGACCAATGTGTTACAATAATGAAAATAAGTATTATTGTAGTTTCCTGAGAAGCAGAATGTGTACAGTTATGTAAATTCTATTGATTTCTGTTTGCCTTGAAATATTGTTATTTTCACCATACCTTCATATTTATGTATGGCCAACCCTGAGCACCAGCAAACACTGCAAACAATTGAAGGATATAATTTACAAAGTAAACTAGTTAAGTATATCAGAAAAAAAAACAAATAAATGCACCTAATAAAACTAAAGTAACCAAGAACCATTTATAGTTATAAAACATATGACCTTGTATAGACAGCACATAAATTAAACACATAAAATTGTATTTCTTTCCAATAATTTCTCTACTTCTTGTACCCCATTATTGTATTTCCTGATACTTTATTGTTGAGCACATGTATTTTTTTCTCTTAATTACTTGCACTTTGAATTAGTTGTGATGGATTAATTCCAGACAGAAACCAAGCAAAAACAATAACCGGAAACTAGCACAAAATTTTATTTTGAATACAGATGAAGTGTGTTTGTATAATTCAGACACCCTTGTAATATTCTTTCTGCAAAGGGTTAAATTTAACATTTTTTGGTAAGGATATGAGAGTACTTTCCCCACTTAATGTGGAATCTCAAGCCAGAAACACATTTTTATCAAATTTGAATGTTTACTGCTTGAAGTAAATTCATTTAACAAGGCTATTTGTAAACTCTGATGTTTATATTCTGTGCATTTTGTATTTAATGACGATGCTCTATGGATAGCACTAGAAGAGGATCATGATAATACAAAGTCTTACTTCCAGGGACAATTATACTGTATTGGGATTCCCTGGTTATGGTTACTTCCTTCCTTTAAAAATCCATATTTTAATTTGGAAAATACAGTGTAAATGATGCCTGTATGCGATAGGTTAACACGACCAAACAGAGCAATAATAACTCCTGATGGTACATGGCATCTTCTGAAATGTCAAGGTGCTAGGTTTTTCTAGATATTTCGTGTTGTGACAATACTTTGGAAAATTTCAGTCACTGGGGTGATAAAGAATATACATTGAGATTTTGTAGCAACCAATTGCCTCAAAAGTACTTTTGATTGTTTATTTGTATTTCATTCATTGTTACAGTTATTTACCAGTCTGTGACATCGATTTAAGTACAGTATGTTTCTTTTTTCCTCATGTCTATTCAACAGGGCACTATGATATAAAAAAGGTTCTGTTATGTATGTGCTATTAGCTACTATCCACTGGTGCCATTTGATTCCATTTTATACAACAAATGATTGTCATGTTTTAATTTGTCTTCAGCATTGTAGACAAATTATTTACAGTTAATAAATTGGGTCTAAAGGAAGAATTGGTATGCCCTATAGTAGTAGCCTAAGGGGTTGTTCGTTAATTTTCATTTTTTCAAGAAAATACTCATATGAATAAACAGTAAATTACAATAATGTAAATTTAAGTAAAAGGAAGGGAATTGTCACTGTTACTTCATTAAGTAATAAACCTAAGAACTATTAGTAACAACATGAGTGTTTTATACCTGAAGAGGCTTTTAAAGATCCATCCCTGAATTGAAACAACTCATATCCCTCGTCATAGCTGCTTTAGACCTGATTTTGTTTCTTCTACAGAGTTTACACCGCTTTTTGTAAGTGGAGAAAGAAATACTAGTGTTTCAGAAGTAGATATAAACAACTTTGAGTGCATGCAGACATATACAGTAAGTACTAAACTACAACTTATCCTTGCTTCTTTTGACTTTGTAAAGTTTTTGGAATCTTGGCAGTAAAAAAACAAACCTAAACCTAAGTTTGTTTTATGACTTGCTTTTCTGGTCCAGAGTTTGTGACAACCTACCTGTTGCAACATTGTACATCATTCCAAAACATTATAAAGAGCTCCTGGGCCAAGCTCCTGGGAAGGGAATAGTGTTTTTTTTTGTGCTACTAATGCAAAATGTATACTGCTATGTTTTGTTTCTACAGAGTAACATCAGTAGTTTTTTTGTTAAAGTTTGATTTTCATTCCAATTTTAGCGCAATAAATCTGCATTTTACCTACTCCTTTACAACTTCTTCACATCTCAGTCTCAGTTCTGCTCTTAAAGAGCCAGTCTCCATAGGAATATATCTATTTTCTTGACAGCAGCTGTGCCACGGACTGGTGTCATTCCAAGCATGACTTACTATACATCTGGCAGCATACTGTAGGTCTTCACGCAACCTTCCTGTAACCAAGGCACACTAACATTACGTGTAGATGAAAAGTATTTGTTTCAAGGACATTTAGAGGAGAGGGTAGTGTTGAAAATTGTGGACTTCCCCTTAGAAGAGTGGCTGATAATTCCAAAGAGTTTAGCATTGCTGATTGTGTCAGAAAGATCCTAGGGATCAGAGGAAAATTTGTATATGTTCTAATGTAAAATTTGTAAATTTTATTTATACTGTCATTTTTTACACACATTACTCTGTAGTGAGCTCTGAATACATTGAAAATGCACTATATTTTTCTATCTCAGATTGTCTTCACCCATATATTTTCAGTTGTACATAGTTTCCCATTTAGGACCAAAGATGGCTGTAGGTTGTTTTGTGTTTATTTTGCTTTTCACTTTTTGCGTTTTTGTTTCTTTCTTCTTTCAGTGTGATGTACAGTGAATTGATTTCTCAATTTATTATTTATTTCTGTTTGAAAAGAGAATTAAAATTATCCACTGGTCAAAAGTATTTTTCAAACAACCACAACAACAGAAAGTAATGCTGTAAATCATTTATCTAGGTAATTTCTTGTTACATAGACATTTTTGCTTTGTAACCTTTGTAATAGACTGTAAATATATTTTTGGAAATATAATACAATCTCTAAAGAAAACTTGCTCTTTTCATTTGAGTCTCTGGCAAAATTGTCTGCATAAATGATATGCATTTTGTGAAGAGTTTTTGTATTATTCACTGGCTTCTTATATGACACTTGCAAATGTTAATGAGTGTATACTATAGGATTTAGGATCACTGTGGTTTAATCCTGATAATTCCAGGCCAATTTAGTCACCATTCTGTAACTCACTTGCATTTTTGACATTTTACAAATTGTTTCCAGGTTATTGTAGAAAATAATCTTTAGAGTACATCACAAATGGATGTTTTGATTGATGTACTTTGTACATAGAAGATCAAACATAAATAACAGGGAAAAACGTTTTGTGCAGAGCATCAGAAAAATTTGGAAAAAAAGACATTCTGGGCAATTGTGAAGATTACATCTTTCCAGGTGCCTTTCCTAATAATTCTGTATTATGTTGCAAATGTTTAAAAGGAATGAACCTTGAATGTTTTTCATGCCACAGAATGTTTGAAATTGTCACACAATAGGTTAAGACAAAAGTCTAGGTTTTGGAGTAGCCCAGAAAAGAGAAAATTAATTAACAGTCTGGGAGACTCGAGCAAGATTCTCAGCTTAGTGCATTTAGTGATTTATTGGTAGGTACGCATAAATATTTGTGGTTACTTTTTGGCTCAGACCCACCTCGCTTCAAAAGTCCTTGGCTGAAGAACAGCAGCCTGGCACTAAGCCTTACATGAAACTAAGCGCGTGGAAGCTAGAAAGGTGATGAGGTGGGAGACAGTATTATTCCCCACATAAAAGACTTATTACCTTTCTTTATTCCTGGACAGGTATGTGGCATGAATTTGTTTATTCTTTTTTCATCCAGGTGTTTCAAAAAGTTCATTTTTATAAGGCAGTTTCACTCTGTCTTCGTTATTTCTAATGTGTACTCGAAATGTGGCATGGTAAAAAAGAGACTAGTTCTTTCAAGTTTCTTAAAATCTGGCACTGGGCAGAGAAGGGTGACACTGGCAGCATGCCCGATCAGGGTGTTAAGTTCTTCTCGGCTTCAGGGTTCACACTATAAAGCTGTCAGTTTATTTCAATGCAGACTTGCTTGCATAGCAGACAGAAACAGTAATCAGGTACAGGGACCTAATTTTTTTTTTAATAAAAAATAATTTTGAAGAAGCATCCTAATGCTCTTTTTTACAAGACAAAGGTTAGGAAGGGGTTAGGAATTGTATGCATGCACTGAATACTAAAGGTAAGAGGCACATTTTCAAATCTATGATAGCCAGGAATGACAAATTAGCCAAAACAGTGGATCAAAGACCGTAAGAGGAAGTACCATTAATCCTACAATCAAATCTGCATGAGCAGGTGAAACACCATGATTGACAAGATCAGCACAAGATTAAATTGCGTGAAACTGCAATTTTGCTGCAACCACCTGTTGAAGTCTTTTTGCAAAAAGGGCAAAATGAAAATAAAATGGCAGCTGTTAAGCCTTTCTGTCACGACCACATTTTCTTAATGCAGTTGTCTTCAGGTACAAGAACACATCTCAAGGACTCACTGATAATATGTCACAAAAGAAGAAAGAGCTGAGAAGCTAGGTTTTAGTAAGAGTGCAGAAATGGGATTTAAGACATAGTAAGCAGTACATCTATTTGTAGCAACCAACTGAGTTACATAGGATGCATCAACAGCAGGAGAATGAAAGCTACTCAAATCTGTGAAAGCAGGAGAGAGTGATTGTCAGGACTGCAGGAGGTGAGCTCAGGAGCTGATTTTTAATCTTACGTATTCTGTTGTTAAGAATTGCCTGAATGTGTTACACTATTCAGTGAATGAAGGAAAAGAAGATTTCTGAACTGATTTTACAATGTTATTGATGGTGGAATAAAATACTATTATTACTGTGAACCATATCAGTAAGACTGGAAAAGAATGGGGTCACCGTTCATTGCCTTACTGTTGTACAGTTGAGATTGTTCATAGGCATGTAGTTGAACAGTCGGCCCTGTCTCCCTTCTGTATACCAGATGACGAGCAAGCAAAACAAAGTCAGTTTTACAGTGGCTGGGCTATCAATGACTTATGTAAAGGTGTCATTGTAAGGGGTATCAGAATATGTTATCTGTAGACCTCAATGAGTAACAAAATCCTTCAATCTATCAAACTTGTGAATAAACCAAACTCTGTCTATGGGTGAGGTCATATTCTATATACTGTTCATAAGAGGTAGAGAGACTGTGTGGTTCATTAAGACAGCTTTGTGGTCATAAGTCCAGTTCAAGTGCTGGACAGCTAGAAAAACTAGCATCACAAGCATTGATTCAAAAGCCAATATACATACATGTTTATATGTTGGGAAGCTGATATACAGATTAAAGCTGGAACAATCTAGAGAAGCTAGGAAATCACTGATAGCTGAGCAGTTAGAAGGAAGCTCATGCATATTGAAATTGCCAAGAGAATGAATACTGACAGAGTCTGATGGAGCTGTTTTAGTAGCCCTTGAAGTTTCATTTCATCCAGAAGTTTTCAGTAGAAACCGAATAGTAGATTTAGAGGAGTAGTAAACAATAACCACTATCAGAGGCTGAGACTATTTCATATTAAAAAAATCTAACATTGTATCCAGAAACTATATTAGGAAATTTGGTGAACAATGTTTTAACATTGCCTTTGCATAATTATCTTGTAACTCTAATGATATAGTTGTGATACAGTTGATTCCATGATATACAGTATACTGTATCCTTTTTTTCTTAGTAACAACACATTTAAAAGCAACATATAGAGCATAAAACAATGTAGGACAGCCTAGTACAACACTTCATAATGAAAAATGAACAAAATACCTATTAGTGTATTTTAATCACAGAGCTCCCTGGGCAATATATTAAATTGTCCTCTCCATTCCACATGGTCATACAATGCAGCTAAGAGAAAAACACAGCATTAAATGAAAATTAACTTAATCTATTAATTAATTTACATTCATAAATCTTAAGAATGTAATATGTATTACAGAGGCGTCCCGTCTAGAGTTAAGTGTTCTTCAATGTCATGAAGACTGTTAAAATTCCTAAAGTACTATAAAAAATAAGCACAGTACACGTGTTGTGTTAATAAGACTTGTAAAAGATTATGGTAAAAAGGTTCTATTTTCTGGAACCATGAATGGATGGACATGGGCAGTGATTAGTGGACATCAATAACTGGTACATTTTCTGTACACCTGCAATGGACAAGAAATATTTTTAAAAAGCAAGTCTATAATTGAAATACACAGTGCTTAAGGGCAGTAAATCAAAATGGAATCACAAATATGTAATCGACTAGGTACTGTGCTATTTATGATGACTATTCCTTAGGTTCCGCCATTGATGAGACAGGTAATGCTAAATAATTGCTGTTTATGCTATTATCTTTGTAATTGCTATGCATGCTATTATCTGTGGAAGTGTGGTGAAGGATAGGATAGAATATTTTTAATATGAAAAGCTAAATTTTGGCTTTTAAAAAAATTGAGCATTATAATGCACCATATTTACATGCTATAGTACACCATATAGATTTAATGATGCATTTGAAGACAAGATGATGATTTAAAATTTATACGGTTAATTACTTATCTGATCTTATAGTAAAAGATTTTGGTAAAAAACATGTTTTGGTGGCTATTGTTTTTTTTTTGTTCTTTTGTCTTGCATGAAGAATCAGAATATAAAGGAATTACAAAACTGCAAAGTGAAAATGTTGAATTATAAGACTGAGCCTAAGCCCAAGAAGCACGATAAACTTTCATTTGATTGATTCCATAGTAACAGTATATTAGGAAATTCCATTACATCCTGCCTGCTTCAGTAGTTTTTTTCCCAACCCTAAAAATGTGAAAAAGAATTTTGCACACACTCAAACTCATAATAAATACATCTGTGCTATGTGCATTCTTTACGTGAGTTAAATGTACATGTTACAACCAATGCCATACTGTATGTTATTGATTATATCTTTACTGACTTCAAAAACTACAATGGAAGAGGGAAGAATCCCCAAAATATCTGCAAGGGAGACACAAGGAGATAAAAAGCAAATCTAAGGAAGAAACAAAACATCAAAGGACCAGGTAATTAAGTACTTATGCCTGGATGACAGGAGTCAGGAGACAGAAAAAAGTAAAAAATAGAAACCACTGCATTAGCAGATCATTTTGATAATGAAGAGCAAAATCGAAAAAGGTGAAGGAGTATCAACATACATCAAAAAGAACATTCAGATACAGGAACTGGACCAATATGAATCAATATGGGTCACAAGTCAAAATGTTAGGAATATGCTACAGACCACCAAATTAAAATTATTAATTGGAATGCAGTCTTCAATAATGAAATAAAGAAAATAAATGCAGGGGAAAAAGTGGTTATCAAGGGAGATTCTGATTTTCCTCATAGACTGGCGAAATGAAAAAGGGACATCAGCTGAATATGAATTGGTAAACATAACTATTCAGGTGGGTAGCTACGTCAGAAGGCTTCACAGCCGAAACACTGTTTCCTCTCTTCTCTTTTCAGCATGGAATAAACCTGTTGTTCCTTTGCATAACTATTGACAGCATTCTTACTAAAACTGGGGCACCTAGGGAAGGTAACAGCGATCATAAAGTGCAGTGCTTTGTTGTATGTTTCCAAAATATACAAATTCCAAAACACGGCTTATAATTTCAGAAAAGCAGACTGAATGAATGAGTCAGAGTATAAGGAAAGCAGAGTAAGAAAGGAAGAAAGGATAAAGGCAATAGTTTAAATAGTTTTTGCTTGAAGCTACTATTCACCTGCATAGTGTCTCACGGGCAGAGTCTTCCAGCTTCTTATAGGTTCATCCAATAGAGGATTGGGGGGAGGGCGGGGGGAAGAGGGGGGTAACCTGGCAAGCAACAGGTGCAAGGCCAGTTTTCTTAAAAGTCCTTAAAATTATCCTACCAGTATGTCTTTGAACTGTGGGAGGAAACCAGAGTACCTGGTAGAAACCCGTGAAACCTTAAGAAGGACATACTGTACAATCTCCATGCAGAGAACATCCCAGGAATTAAACCCAAGGCCCCACGGCTGCAAGGCAGCAATGCTAACCACTGCACCTCATCGCCAGCCTTCTCAGTATTACAACAAACAACTCTCCGATTTATTCGGTGTACTCTGATGTACTAAATTAAGTCAGCAACATCTCTTAGGCAGTGAAAGGACAAAGTTCATTATTAAATATTATTAACATACTGTTGAAGAGGCAGAAGTGTTTTGGGTACTATAAAAACTTAAGATGGATAAATTCTCAGATTCCAATGGTGTCCTGACAATTGAAATATTAATCTGAATCCATTGATGCAACTGCTCCAACAGCCACTCAAGGCCTGGGCTTTGAGAAATGTTAATGTAGCATTCATTAACGAGACAGGTGTCAAAACCGAACCATTTACTTATTGACTAATAACTCTTATTTCTATTCTATAAACATACTGTATGTCTATTCTATTGTCATGTCATATCATGTCATTTGCCAAACCGATTGATACCATACGGTGTTGCTGGAAATCGGAGCCTACCCAGCAAGCAATGAGTGCAAGGCAGGGCACACCCTGGATCGGGCACCAGTCCATTGCAGGGCAAGTTCAAGCCAATCATACTGTACATGGGGACAATCTGGAAGCCATGGTAAAGGCTAAGGGGGGAAATTTGGCCTGGACACCAGGATAACTCCCTACTCTTATCGAGAGATGTCTGGGGATCTTTAATGACCACTGAGAGTCAGGACCACGGTTTAACATCTCATCCAAAAGGCGGCACCCACTACAGTATAGTGTCCCCACCCCCTGCTGGTCCCACTAACACAACTTCCAGCAGCAACCATAGATTCCCAGGAGGTCTCCCAACTAGGTACTGACCAGGATCAACCCTGCTGAGCTTCAGTGGGTAGCCAGATGAGAGCTGCAGGGTGATATAGTTGCTGGCCTCTATTCTATTATATATATTTTAATATACAGTATATTTCTATTACATTAAGAATATGAAAACAATAATTAGAACTAAACAAGGTGATAACCAGTATGGAAATAACACTCTATGAAACTAAGTAGTGACTAATTTGGGGGGAGTTGTGGGCCCGTCCAGAGGAAGGGGACTCCGAAGAGAACATTAGCCTTTACCCTGGCTCTCCTAGAGGAAGCACTAGGCTCCAGAATGACTGATATATGAGTCATGTGCCACATCAGGTTACCAGATGAATAGCGTGTGACCAAGGGGAGAGAAATCTATTGAACACTATAAAAGGTAATGAGTAGACCATCACTTTGTAAAACAGGGGAGAGTGTAACCAGGTGATGAGATAGTGGCAGGGGAGTCAGAAGTAGCGTCCTCACAGACTGATAGTTCCCTGCTGCCAGCTGCACTCTTGTCATGTGCTGTCCCATGAAAATTTCCAGAAACCTTCCAATTATATTTTTGCATTTTTTTAGAAAATAAGCCTTTAAATTAGGGATGCCACATGAAGTCATTCTCCATGCGTGCCTGTGACAAGCGATCCCAAAGGTGCTGCGCAGAACTCGCAGGATGTCATCAAGGGCAGTCAATTTTGAGATTTGTGATATAAACGCTGTCAGGAAGTCGCCTACTGGGTTTCTGGGAATTGTAGTTCCTCTTAGCGAGCGCAGCAACTCCGAGCCTTCCAAACAACAATCCAGTTTCCGTACCAGGCTCCCCACAATTGATGTTAACTTGTGCACCCTAGTAAACTAGTAGCTACTGCTTGGGAAGTATTAAGACAGGGTTACATTAGAATATGAAAACAATCATTGCCACTAAATTAAAGGATACCCTATAGGAAATAAAACTCTATGGAACAGTAAACACTGTGATGCCGCAGGGTTACAGTCACCACATTGGACACAATGAAACGGGACCCACGGCACAAACATCGCAAGGCCAGCAGTTAAGTTTCAGATAAGTACTTTATTTACAGTGCAAAAACTCAAAAACAATCCAAACAAAATAAATCCTAAGCTCCTTTGAGCTCCTATCTAAACTTCTTTCCTTTCTAATAATGCATGGCAGCTAAGCTTCTTACAAGCTTCTCAACAGTTCAGTCTCACAGCAGCTTACAGGCGCAGCTGCATAGTGTCCAGCTTCTTAGAGACATAGTCTTCCAGCTTCTTACAGGCACATTCTCCCAAAGTGTTATAGACATGGTCTCCCAACGTCTTACAGACACAGACTTCCAGCTTTTTTACAGGTACATTCTCCCAGAGTGTTACATTTACAGTTTCCTAGCATCTAACAAGTACTGTCTCCCAACATCTCACAGGTACAAGCGCATCTTTGGTCATCTTACCGGCGCAGTTTCAGACAAAGCAGCTTCAGGCGACTTCACTAGTTCCGCTTCTTCTTTCTGTTCCCTGTGCCTCTCGCTCTCCCAGCTCCACACTGGGTATCACTCCCCTGACTGGTTCTCTCCTAGCTGTCTGGTGTGCTCTTCCTGGTGCTCGGTGATCTATTTAGACAGTACATGGCTGGAGCAGGGTGAACAACTGTTCCCTCCTCCCTTGATTGACGGCAGCAACTATTACACGGCTGAAAGGCCCCGATATTCCATCATGGCACAGGGGATTCTGTCTAGAAACTTCAATACGCTTCTGGGAAGGATCCTGTGGCGTCAGTTCTTAAGAGTTCTTTGAACAAGCAACAGTAGTACTGGACGCACACAAAGTATGTGATATTTTCATTTTCGGAAGACTTTTGATCTAGTTACTTATAAAATAATTCTCAAATTATGGGCAGTAGGCATTTGGAGAAATAAGTAATAGGTTTATTCCATGCTGAAAAGAGAAGAAAGAAAAGACAATGTTTCGGCCGTGGAGCCTTCTTCAGGTGTGGCTCTCACACCCGAAGGTTCTCACACCTGAAGAAGGCTCCGCGGCCGAAACTTCAGCATGGAATAAACCTATTACTTGTTCCTTTGCCGCCTACACATACTGACACAGCTACCCACTTGAACTATTTGGAGAAATAATTTTGTTTGGATTTAGAGTTGCTTATTAGGTGTTAAAAAGACGGTATGGATAATGACCAAATTGGGGTTGTTAAACGCCTCAGTTTCCCTTTGGGATCAATAAAGTCTTATCTATCTATCTTATCTATGTAGTTGAGTGGTACAGAGATACAGTTACTTTTTTCTGTAATTTATTTAAATGAACTTGTTCCTGGTAATGTTAATATACTAGTAAACAAGGAAATAGTTAAGGAAACACTGTAAAAGAAGAAAAAATGATTTATATAAAAGACTGGGCAAACTCCTGACAGATGATATTTAATGTAAACAAGAACACAGTGTTAAGGTAGTAGAAGCATAAACTGTAGATACAAAATAATAATACTGCTGATATGTCAACTGAACTTGAAGAGGCTAGTTATAAAAACACTTTATTTGACTTATTTGACTTTATTTGACTAAAAGTAAATATTTGACTTTATTTATTTGACTTAATTAAGTGCAGATATATAATTTTCATTTCATTCATAATTTTCATTGTTAAGACACTGAGAGGAAACGGAGAGCCAACAATATTTCTCACAAGGGTATAAACTGTAGTCAAACTTTATAATTTAAATAAAGGCATATTATGTTAAAATTGTACAATACACTAGTAAGACCTCTTTGAGTATACTGTGTACTACTATGGACATCATACTATATTGCCAAAAAGACATTGGTGCTCTGGAATCAGTCCAGAGAAGAGTGAGCAGACTATCCTCAGGTTAAAGGAATATAATCTTTTTAGTCTTGAGCAGAGACTGAGAGTATATCTGATTAAAATACATCATCCCAAAGAAATTTTTCAGAGTCCTTAGTGAAACATGAACCAAGGTTTAGAAAGTATGGGGAAGTGCTTTAAAAAGAGATGCATTTAGAAACACAACTCTGCCAACGGGGTTTTCAGACAAGGGCAGGACTCTTGGACTGGAGCATTGCTAATTCATTCCCATTCATAAAAACAGTGAGAAAACTGAACCACATAATTAGAGCCAATAAATCTGACTTCTTATACGGGTAAGGCATTAATAACAACAGTGAGAACTAAACCAGAGGATCACGGATGTAGGAGTAATATCCTAGGAAATATTCAAAATCGATTTGAAAAAGGTAGGTCTTGCCTAACCAACTTGTTACAGCTCTTTGGACAAGCAGTTCTATGAGCTATGTTTTCCAATGAACAGTAGTAGTTAAAAAAAAGTTCTTTAAATTTTCAGAGGTTTTTGATTTGGTTCAACATAAAACATTAATTGTGAAATAGTAAGCAGTAGGCATACAAGGAAAGGTACAGTATCTGAATTGAGAACTGGTGATTAAAAAACAGTGTACAGATAAAGAGTGAATACTCAAATCTGTTTGATGTAATTAGTGGTGTACCACATGATCTAGATTGTTAGTGAAATAGTCAAGTTTGCAGATGATACCAAATTAGCAAGCACTATACAAGCAGCCAGTTAAATTCAGAAAGATTTTGATACAATTCAACACTGAGTAGACACCTGGCTGATGACATTTAATGTGGACAAGAACAGGATTTTGCATGCAGGTAGTAAAAACATAAATTATAAATACAGAACAGGAAATGCTGAGCTTGCAGAGGCTACTTATGAAAAAGACTTAGGTGTTTATGTTGACATGTGGCTTACATCTTCTAGACAATGAAGAGAAGCAATTAAAAAAGCCAAACAAAATGTTAGTATATACAGTAGAGTGGAGAGCATAGTATTTAAATCAAGGGGTGTTATTTTAAAGTTGTATAACACACTAGTAAGGCCTCATTAAGAATACTGTGTACAACTGTGGTCACTATGTTGTAGAAAAGATACTGCTACTGTGGAGTCTGTCCAAAGAGTAGTAATTAAGTCCCATGGCTTGAGTGAATGCTGACAGGCTGAAGGAACTGAGAAACCTTTAGTTACCTCAGGGGATTTCTTCACAATGGATGAAGAAACACAAACCAGAGGGCACAAGTGGAAACTGTCAAAGTGCAATTAACACTGAGCACAGGTGATGGTGCTTCAACCGCAAGGTTGTGGAGGTGTGGGAAAAGCAACCCAGCCATGTAGTAGAAGTCAGTACGCTGGTTATCTATCTATCAAACAGGCTAGATGGCCAAATGGACTCCTCTCGTTTGTGACCTTTTTTTATGTTCTAGGACTCAGCGGGTCAGGGAGCTGAAAAAAAGAGAAAAATGTCCTAGTACTGCTGGAAAATTGGAGGGATTTAGGAGCAGACTTTTCCCTCAGAACTAGAGAAATTGATGATGAGGCTTGTTTAACCAGAATATAGATAGATACTTTATTGATCCCGTGAGGGAAATTGCAGGGAATATTTGTAGGTGGCTATACTTGTACTAATCCTGCAGTGACTTGGAGAGGGAGAGGAAAGTCAGGATGAGGACACAACCACCATTTCTTAAAACTGCACAATAAGGTCCATCTCTGGTGAGAGAAAATGCCAAATGTGAGAACAAAACCTGCAAAAATAGTAGGCAAGAAGCATGATATTTATATTATTATATCATGATATTATTATAACATCACTTTATTAGCCCTATACAATCTCTTGCATTAGGAATTTGTCTTTTTGCATACCCCAGCTTGCTCTCCATGAGACACAGACAGGGAGAGAGAAGCTTGGGGTCAGAGTGCAGGGTCAGCCATTTATATGGCACCCCTGGAGCAGTTTGGGTTAAGGGCCTTGCTCAGGTGTCCAACAGAGTAGGATTCCTCTGCTGGCTGTGGGATTTGAACCAGCAACAGGCACAGAGCCTTAACCACAGAACTACTGCTCCGCCCCAGTATGCACCTTATATACACTGTTATAAGATGTGGAAATGCCTAGGGGTAGAGCTTCTCGGAAGAGAAGCTACAGTAGTGTTGCTACGCAGTCAGAGCTGATGGAAGACTCTGTTCTTATAAGACACAGCTCTGGTGGTTCTATAAGAGCAGGATGGATAATTCCCTGCTTGGCGAACAAGTTCAGGACAAGTGAGTCCTGAACTAGCCTCAGGTCTGAGAGGTAGTAATATTGAGAGGCTCTCATTCGATATGCATGATAATGAGCTATAGATCCAACACAGCAAGACGAGACAGATGAGCTAGCTGAGCCAGAGTGTCCATGGTGCCGGTGTACAGGCATGACCAACTCATGCTGAGACACTGCAGCGAGAGTGCTAAAGCTGAGAGAGAAACAACTATAGGAGAAACGAGGAGATATCTGCATGTTAGCAGCGGACGTGGGATATGGCAGCTGTCTCTACGGAGAGAGCAAGTTCAGTGCTACGAGCAAACTGAGAGAGACTACGGGTCTGCATAAAACAGTTGCTTTTACATTAACAGGATGAAGGTTGTACAGTATATAGTGAGTTAGCCTATCTATGCTGAAAGCATACAACTGTGTGATGTGAGTGAGCTTAGTTGGTGTTTGAGTAGCATCCGCTTATAATAATATAATTATATGCAACAGAAAGCTGGAATCTGCATGTGTGAGCTGGATAAGAAGAAGCGGCAAATGAGACAGGAAGGGGAAATGAAAAGTCCCAGAGGGGATAGGGAAAAGATTGAGATTGTGTTCCATAACAGACTGTGAGGGTGTATCAGCTGCTGTGGAGACCTCTGTTCCTGGCTCAATAATGTCAAACGTGTTGGCCATATCCCCATAGCATCATAGTACGTAGGCTGAAATGGGCACGAATGAGGTTTGACTTCATCGTGAACTTTTGTTTTAATCTCAATTAGGCAACCACACAAAATAGACAGGCTGAGTAGTGTCTTCTCATTCTTAGCCCTTTTATGTTCTTCGAAATCAGTTAAACTTTTGCTGGAGGGATGTCCCCATTACATGTAAAGCAATTTGAGTGGAGTGTTCAGAAAAGCAATTAAGCAATTATTATTATTAAGTCTTTGGACTGTGGTAGGAAACCAGAGAGAATCCATGTGAACACAGGAAAAATCTCTACAGCTATAGCACCCTGAGAATTGAACCCAGGGTCCCAGTTCTGCAAGGCAACAGTGCTAACCACTGTACCACCACTTTTGGTTCATATTGCCTGTGAATGATATGCTGTGCATGATTTAGCGCGCTTGGTGCATGTGTAGTGACTACATAGCATTACTTTCTGTAAAGAATGTTTCATAATCGGTTGCACAAACGAAACCACAGGTTGCAATGTTTGTATCACAGAATACAATCTCTTTTAAAAAATGTACTGTACCTGAAAGACAGTTTTATGTCATGTCCATCACTGATCTCTGTCAGGCATGAATGTCACTAGTGGAGAGCACACCAGATGTGTTATTGTACTGCTCCAGTCAGCAGAAATGTGAATGACACTACATCTGTAACTTTTTTTTCTTGGTTATCTTCTTAGCTTTCTTTCTCATAATTATAAAGAAAGTCAGATGTTACCTGACAATAGGATCATTCTATGCATTCCTTTGGAAAACAATACATATAAGACAAGGACATTATACTTTTTAAAATCTAAAATGATATGATTAATCTAAAATGATAAGGTTGAATTGGATGGTTTTATATATAAAATGCTTATTTAATATTATAATTAGTAAAAACAACTTTCCCAAAACTTTTAATTAGTATAGGCATACAGTATAGTGAATCTGTGTGTCTAAGAAATTTGGGAATAACCCTGCACAAGGGTTAACCCTAAAATCACTGCCTACCTGAAGCATGAAGCAGATAATTTCTGGAAGTGTAGGTATTCCTTTTTTGTTTGTTTTTTTTATGGATATTCACCAGCTGCAGTTAAACACAATTTTAATGGGGTTTAGTATCTTTGTTGCTAGAACCTGACACTTACAACATTTCATAGATCTGTACGAAATAATCTATATCGATTCTCATTTTAGAGCAAATTATGAAGATGTGTGTGACCTCTTGAATAAATCATTGCTAATGCCTGGTGAGGCAAATGAGCAGATTAGATACTGTGAGTTGTAAAGGGAGGGAAAGATGCCATGAGGGATGTACATGTAGTTATGTTAATGACCAGAAGGAGTTCTTGATAAATCAGCTCATCTGACACTCTGGGAATCACTACCCACACAAAGACAGAATATGGGCATTACATCTTTGACTGACCAGTCACAGGAAGCCAACTCCTTTTGGTGTATGCAGGTTATACTGTACTCAGTCTTTTCAATCCTCCAACAACCTGTTAAAAGTGACAAGGTCGTTTTTTCAGGAGAATTGGAATACTCAGACAGCCTTTTGAACACATATACAGTAAAAAATAACTAACAAAAGCCAATAAAAATGCTACCTTGTTAAATAATACATACAATACTTAAATAAATCAGGTACAGAAACAGAAAATAAACCTTTTCCAAATATCAGTTCTTCACTTTGCAGTTCTAGTGCAGTATTAATATAATGGCAACTTAAATCATTACATAGCTAGCATAATGATAATTACACATCATCTGAAAGGCATATTTTCAATGTTACGCACTCTAACTGCAGATTACTAATGAGATTCAAATTGCTTTTACAATAAGGACATCAATCATAAAAGAATAACCATCCTCCATCATAGTAGGGAAAAATTGACACTTCTAACAGCACATATATTTTAGGAATGACTCATTCGAAAAATTCCAGTGCCAGATCAGATAAACTGTATGCCTTGCACAGTATAATAAAACAAGCATTCAACTTCTAAGAGTTGTGTGGGTGCAAGCCCATGTATGGCCAATGTGTATTTCACACATACATCTTTTTAGAAATCTCTATCAATGGCCAGTAATTTAAGGAACACAATGAGATTGGATCATGCCCTGTTCTGGCAAAAATGTGACCTGATTTTGTGACACACGATGGCTTAGTTCTATAGGAAATGTTTGTGACATCTGAGATATTACTCAAGAGGAATAAGGAGTGAGAGGCATCTTAGGTGTAAATGGTTTTTAGGCTGGATGTTTATGTAGCCTCCACAATGTATCCACAATGGTGAAGACCATTCTCAGATTGTTTCTTCCTGCTTGTGATTTTTGAATGGTTTTAAAACATATTTTTCATTCATGCAGCCATTGGCGAGTACAGCTGGAACATGAGAAGGCAGTGTTACAGGTACTTTATGTACGCCATCTTTATCTGGCGAACATCTTCTTGCTGGGACTATTGTTTGCCAGAAACTACAAGCTGATAAATGCTTGCTGGGGCACAAGTGATTTGGTGTGTATCCAGAAAACAAACATCTGTTGTCATTTTTCATCTGTCAGAAATTTAAAATTGCAAGATATTTACATGGCATGATGGCTACTGCACTTGACAACATTATTTCATAGTACAGAACTGTTAATATTTATAATGGGTCTTTGCAGACCAATATAATATATTCTAGGCAAATGTAATGTTAGGAAGCATACATTCAAATATTTAAATTCCCACAGTTCATTACCCATTAAGTATCATATTTTAATATATAAAACAATAAATAAAAATAATTATAAATGTACTGTAAAAAAGTTTTCCAATTTTAACGCTAAACTGTTTATTTATACAGTAATTAGGTCTATATATGTATTACCTGCCATGATTTATACTTGTTTGTTAATATTTTAAATTCTGAAATGTTCAGTATTTTGAGATACATTTTACAGTTAGGTAATGCCATGCCATGTGGTGATGTGTATTTTTATCAAACATTAACTGGTTAATGGAAGTGTTTAGTCAAATGGGCTGCAGTGTTAACAACAAAGTTGTGTATCATCACAGCTGACTTGCTAATATTGCACTCCTCAGAGATTTACCTTTCAACATGTAGCATCACTTATTCCTAAGGGGTTTATATATAGGTATTCAGCTAAAATAAATGTTTGAACATGCCCTCACAAAACCCCGAAGGGGAATGAGCTTGCTAACAAAATCTTGTAGTTGGAGCACATCTTCCTTTATTATTAAGAGCACAGCTTAAAACCTTCAGCACAATCTGATGGGTTTATTTCCAATTAAATATAATGAGGCCTAGGCAGAGTTAGCATCCAGCTGTTACTGAGTGCCACAGTAAACCTTAATTTTAACATTTACTCCATTATAATTGAGCAGTCAATCCATCAC